>NC_134585.1:36563899-36867649 GCF_037038515.1 Microtus pennsylvanicus
CTCCTTACAGGGTGCTGAACTAATTGATACCACGCGAATGTGGCTAGTACAGTTTGGGAACTGATTAGGACGTAACTGCTTGGAATTAGAACTTTACTTGTTTAGGGGAACCCATCCAAACAACAAACTAAATCTCCGGGTAGTACAAGAGAATAGAAAAGAATAAAAATACAGTGAATGTTTGAGAGGACTGTGGTCAATTACTGTACGATCAGATGCTTTTAAAATAATAACAGCTCAGATAAACAGTTTGACATACTTTCAAATACGCTTTTTGAGATGATTTTTTTTAAAAAAATCACTTTTATACTAAACATTTAGTGCATTAGAATAAACTGAGATATTAAAATTCAAATCCTTCAGCCTCTGAAGGGCACTGTTTCAATTCAAATTAATAGTTCTTTTTAAAGCCAATCTCTACTTATTTTGAGAGTCTAAATCCTGAAAAGTCATATAAAAGGTACAAAGAAATTACCCAGCGCTTGTCCTTCCTAGTAAATCCCTCTTCCTCAAAAGTGCATGTCAGAGAATTCTATTAGTGCACAACAAAGAGGCAGCCTAGCTGGTGTGGCGTTGCCTCCCCACTCGGTGACACTTTCCGCGGCATTCTTGAGGCTATCTCATTTGAGACTTTGGAACAGCTGCCAAGTTCTTCCTCTCTCCTGTAAACAAGGCTGTCACTCAAGAGGCATTCCCGTGCCGAGTCAGGGAATGAGGGTTAATGGCTTTGGAAATGGAAAACAGAACAGCCATCAAAAGGACTTTTAATACCAGGAGAATTATCGGGAAATAACGGAATCAAATGAAATAAGAATATAAATAGACCGTGGTACAAGCTGCATTTTGTTAAAGGTTTCATATCCGTCGTGTTACCTGGGAAGAGTAATAAAAGGAAATAAAATAGATTGGAAATGGTTACCCTTGAGAAGTTATTTCTGAGTTTTTGGCAGGGTTCCCCCGTGGCTGCTGATGCCGATATAGTGTGTCTCATTCTAACTTTCTTTTCAGCTTCAATTCTACTTTACAAGCAGGCCTTCTGATAGCTTTTTTTTCTCCCTTAGAATGTCTTTGATTTGTCATTTAGTATAGTGGTTAAAGAAATGAGTCGAGCTTCTGTATCTAGGGAGATCCTGACATTTTTAGGTTTCTGATGGGTGACCTTCTATGGTCAAATATTCTCGGAGGACCCTAGAGCACTTACTTTTGGGGGAAGAGCCGGTTCCATCTAAATATGACGGTGGAGGGCACAGGATTTTAGAAGACCGGAGAAGGACTTTCAGGAAGGACGCCTCCTCGTATAAACAGCTGGTGAAACCGTGTAGAGTGACTTTGTGTTATTGCATTTAATTAAACTTCATGAGGACAGGTCACAATGCACCTTTTTTACCAAAGACTGGCCAGATTGTTATAAAGCTCTTTTGTTTTTATAGATAACAACCCAAAGTAGTTCAATGAGTCTCATATGGTATTATTGTTATAAATTCAATCCATACGGGTAGAGACTAACATATTTAGAATTCTGCTTCTAGGATAAAGAAGACATTACTTTTCAGTTTATAGTCTAGATAAGGGTGGAGGCACAATGGACAAGTATATTTATAATGATAATGTAAAAATTGATTTTTTTAAAAAAGAATAAGAAAGAATCTGGTAAGGTGATTAGATTATATTTAATTACATATAGGAAAGATAATAAAACCTGGCATAGTGACATACACTTGCAATCTCAAGATTTGGGAGGCTGAGGCAGGGGACTGTAAATTCAAAGCCAGTCTGGGTTGTACAGTGAGACCCTGGTTCGATAGTAACAGAGGGACTGGGGAAAGGTTGGTTTCTCTCTAGTCACGAGGACCTCAGTTTGAATGTCCAGCATCAGCATCCAGGTAAAAAGCCCAGTATGGCAGTCTGTACTTCAAGCATCTGTCAATCAAGCATTTGAGTGGTGGAGCTAGGGGGATCCAGAGAGCGTGCTGGCCAGACAGCCTAGGAGCAGCTGGGTCAGTGAAAGCTCCTGTCTCAAGAAGACTGGACAGAGCATAATAACAACAGACACCTGATGTCCTTCTCTGGCCTCCACAAGTGCAGGCACAGGTGCTCCCACCTGTGTAGGAGAGTTGCCAGGTGAGTTAGACATGTGGACTCACCTTCAGAAGAGTGAAGCTGTAGAACTCTGTCACGTGGCAATAGATAGCTAAATATGTTCTCTGTCCTCTCTGAGTTGCCTCAGATTTGTGACTCTGTCAGTGTTTGTACTCCAGACTAGTGATTGTAAAGCAGAAAGGACTGTGACCTGCTCCAGCAAGTGCCTGGCTGGGGTGCACGTAGCACGTGCTGGAGAGGACTATTGCAGAGCACAGGGTGTTAGGGCTCCACAGAGCAGTCACCCCAACTTATCCACGTACCACTGAAAGTTAGGTCACATTTTTGAGCTATACGTGGTAGATCTCCAAGAACATTTCTTACTATTGAAAAAAAAAAAAGCAAAAAGAAGGAAAAGACCAGCTTGGTCAGCTTATGTCCTAAGCTTTGTTTCCATAGACGGGGAAAGGGGCCAGCACAATAATTATGTATACTCTTAACTGGTTTTTTTTCTGGTGGATGAGTGATTTACTAAGGAGAACTCTCTGCGCATGTACTAGGAAATCAACCCTAGAGAACAGAGTCCAAACCATGAGTAAAGAAGATTCAAGCCGACATTGGACTAGGTCAACTGGCAGATATCAGTTATTATATTCAGGCTACTTGTTGTTTTCAAAGATGTACTGATATTAATTATAAATATATCTAACTACTGAGTTATAACTCATGATAAAATTCTCATGTAAAATCGTATTATTTAACATTTTAAAATACAGTCCGAAGGTTGAGAATTTTAGAGACATGTCAACCTCCACAAGAGATCTTCACACCATTAACAGCCACTCCTGGCGACCCCTTCTCCCGCAAGAGAGAGCGCTTACCTACTTCGCACTTGATAAACCTGTCTTTCAGGAACATTTCTTAGAGACTGGGTCATTCAGTAGGTCTTCTTTTGTGATTAGCTCCTTTTAGTTAGCTTATGTTTGTTGTTTATGCATGCTGTTCTTGTGTATCTGTACGTGGTGTATGTGTACACACACAGGTGTTTAGAGGTCAGAGGTCATTGCGAGGTGACTTACCCAATCACCTATATTTTGAGACTGGGCCTCTCCCTGGATCTGGAGCTCACCAGTTGCCTTGGCTAGCTGGCCAGTGGGCTCCCAGAACCCCTCGCTTCCCGCTTCAGCAGTACAGGGATTACGGGCATGTGCTGCCATCTAGTTTTTCACACGTGTGCTGCAGATCTGAACTCGGGTCCTCATGCCTCCTAGCAAACACTTTGCTCACTGAGCCATCTCCCTTTTCATCACCCATTCTATGTACACACCATGTTTTATTTATCCAGTCAATAGAAGATGGATATGGGGACTGCTTGTGCCTTTTGCCTATTATATATAATATGGTTATGGAATTCATCTTTGAGTCTTCATGTAGACTTCTGTCTTCATTTCTCCTGGGTATGGACCTAGGAGTAGAACAGCTCATACAGAAACATTACAAGAAAAATGTCAAACTGTGTTCCAAAGCACCAGCGCCATTTTCAGTCCTCTGGCAATGAGCTGTGCTCCGAGGTCATCATAGTTGACCGTTGGTCTTTCGGAGTCAGTCACACAGTGACTGTAAAGTGCTATTACCTAGTAGCTAATAATGTGCAGTATTTTCCCCATGCTTATTGGCCATTTGAATATAACCTTTGGACTATGTCTTCTGAAACATAGTCCATTTTATTCATTTAAAAACTGTGTTTTTTGTTCTTGTAATTTTGGAGCGCTAAGAAGTGATTACTCAGTCATATACAAGCCTTTTATATGTGGTGCAATAAAATGTAAGCTTATGGTTCACTCGTATGTACTCCTTGGCAATTAGAAAAGTCAAAGGGGCCCGGGGTGGCCTGGTTTTAAATTCTCCTCTTCTCTCTACTCCTAGAAGTAAGGTGTCACCGTCAAGTAACCCTGGCGTAGGTAAAGCAGAAATAATTCCTGTTTTTACCTGAGTAGTGGATTTCAGGTCCATGTCAAGTCACAGACTTATTTACAGAAACAAGGGTGTTCTCTTATGGAAGTTCAGGGACTATCATCCCCTCCTAACACTACAGAGTCAGCCTTCTCCAGCGCTGGCTCATTCGTGCTGTACCCAAACATATCCCTAAGTGAATCTGTGAGTCAGGTGCCCTTTTTTCCTGGGTTCTAATGTGACTACTTCATGTGATGTATTAATGTGATTAATATACTCAATTCCATTTGTTCCCTGTTTATGTTGGGCCATGTTTGGGACTCTAGAATGAAAAGTCATAAATTATAGCCAGCGGGATGACTCAGTGAGTAGATATGCCTGCTGCCAGGTCTAATGGTTTGAACTCAGTTCCTAGGACCCATTCTGAAAGAGCCAACTCCTTCAAGTTCTTCTCTAAGCTCCATTTGTGTTCTGTGGCATGTGAATAATACACACACAATTTTTTGAGACAGTGTCTTACTATGTAGCCCTGGCTGTGATTACTGGCAGAGATCCGCCCGCCTCCGCCTCTGGAACTCTGGGATTAAAGGTGTGGGCCACCACATCTGGAAACGAGTAGTTTCCATTTCTCACCATTGTATTTGTTGGGCTCATAGCATAAAAGTCCTGCAGATTTCCAGAGAAACCAGGAACGTTAAGCTCACAGGTTGTCTTTCCAATGGGAAGGATGAAAAACCATCCAGAAAGCTGGGAATTGGACGTGATTAATGGCCTGGTGGTTTGTGTTATTTGTTGGGCTAGACCATATTATGTTCCTACAACCTGGACTAGAGGCAGTTATTAATCTAAATGACCCCTACATCCTGGGGATCCCTTAGCTCCCCCAATCAGGACTGGAAATACCTAATAGTCTAAATGACCCTTACATTATCTGTAGGGGCTCCGCCAAGGTCCCACAACCAGGAGCAGTGGTGGCTAATAGACCAAATGACCTTTATGCTATATGCATAACTGAGACCAGGCCAGACCCTTCCCTAGGCCCTTTAGCTAGTATGGGTAGCCGATCTTCAGAACCCATCTTCTTGGAATAAATTACATGCACCCTGCGTCATGTTTTGATATAACTACACCTTCTTATGCACCAGGGCTTGTATTATACCAGGGACCTTTCTCCAGACTGTACTGTGTTTTAAATACACTGACAGTGAACCTCCTGGCGTCAGACTCCCTGAAATCTTGGTCCAGGGTGAGGTCAGTCTGAGCTGAGTTTTCGTTCTCACCTCTCTGCAGTTCACTTCCTTGTCTGTCGTGACCACCTGCACGCTTCCCCTCATACATTCTCATTTCAGGGCTCTGGAGCTTTGGATATTGGTAGCCCAAATGTCTACTAAGAATGATCTGGGATAAGTTTGGTGGGAGCAGCGAATGGGTGAGAGAGTTGCTCCAATGGTCTTGTGGAGCTGTCAGGATTGCTTCCTGTGGCTGCTGCAAGGAGTTGCTAGGTAATGAGGTAGTGATGGTTCCCAGGATGGAGATGTAGTAAGAGTTCTCTCTGTTCTGTGAAAGTGAGTTCTGCTGTCATTTCCCTTTTTATTTTATAAATAGTCACCTTCTCTCTCTCTCTCTCTCTCTCTCTCTCTCTCTCTCTCTCTCTCTCTCTCTTCTCTCTCTCTCTCTCTTGCTGTGTTGCTAAAAACTAGAATTCATGGGGAAAGTCAGACATTTTGAAGTGCATGAGCTAAGACAAATAGATTGGTAGACGTATTCTCCATCAAAGTAATTATGTTTGATAGGTTTCTCTAAGGCATTAACCTCAAAGGTGCCTTCAGATGTCTTCAGGTTATAGCATCCTTAGAGGAAGAAGCGGTTGATGGGCTAAGAAATTCTAGGAACAAGAGGGAGGGACTCTTTGAAATTCCACTTTGTACTGAATCACTGGGGAACAGTGGGGACGTCACCCTGCCGTCTCTGCTTCACTTTTGTTGTCTGCGCATAGGAGCAGGAGTTTCCTGGGTGGCTTGCAAATTCTTCCTGCTGCAGAAGTGTTAAATACTTCCTCATGGAAAAACACAGACAGGGCAAGAAAGGGCTAAAAAATAAACCCAGTCCTCGCTTTGCAGCCCAGAAGAAAAACTTCATTTGGTGTTTTTCTGTTGAGCCTCGGTTTTTCTTTGTATCTTCAACCATCCTTTAGCAATGACTTCCTTAGGCCCTTAAGCTAGCACAGGGAGCTACAGACGTCAACATGGCCTCTGATGAGAGGGGCCAGGTGGGTCTGGCTTCTGGATGACTTCTGCCACACCCACCTGGCCAGGGAGTTGACTCTTGTCAATAACAATGTTTGCTTATAAAAAGAGAGCTGGTTGACTGGGGGGAGGGGGGAGGACATCATGTCTTAGTTAGGGTTTCTTTTGCTGTGGAGGGACATCATGACCATGGCACCTCTTATAATGGAAAATATTTAATTGGGGTTGGCTTACGGTTCCAGAGGTTACTTCATTGCTGTTGTGACAGGAAGCATGGTGGTATGTAGGCAGATATGGTGCTGGAGAAGGAGCCAAGAGTTCTATATCTGGATCAGCAGTCAGCTGAAGAAAGAGTGAGTCACTGGGCCTGGCTTGAATTTCTAAAACCTTGAAGCCCAACCCCAGTGACACACTTCTTCCAACAAAGCCATATCTCCTAACAGTGAGTGTTACTTCCTTTGGGCCTATGGGAGCCATTTTTTATTTTATTAAAGCCACCACAGGGAACAAAGGGAATTTTAGTAGTATATTTTCTTGCACATTTGACTTCATATAATGCACACATATGACATATTCTGAAAGAAAATATAATGTAACATGTTAAATATAGAGATATAAGTAACAGTTTAAAAAGTAGACATTTCAGGTAGAAATCCAATGTCAAGAAGAATTCCAAAACCCAGTATGCAGTTTTATATTCTTAAAGTCACCAGGGAAAGAGGACTAAATCAATATTTGGGTACATAAAATCCTTCTTCTTGTGATACCCTGGATTAATGAACAAAGTCTGGAGGAGACTAAGTACACTAAGTATCCATACTGCAGGCTTCCTCGCTGAACATACTAAGACATTCTGAGTTACCTTTTCCACCACAATGAAGCTTTTCTAATTTGAGCTATTTTGCTATCTTCATAATGTGTTTCTGGACTAATGGGCGGCTTTTGAGATCGAGTTCTTGCCTGACTTTTGCATGCTTTTGTCTCTTGGCTCGTTAGGTCATACACAATAGCACTTGACTATCACTTATTGGCCGAGTACATAATTTCTGTAATCTGTGTGTATGATGTGAATACATGCAGCTCTGGAGCTTGGCTAGGCTTTGTAATTACACATGGTAGATCACACAGTTGCCCAATAAATCATTTCAGTGGCTACATGAGGCGTTCCCCATCCACCTCTTGCCCCTGTACTTATTTATCTCAGTAGTTTGCGTTTTACTTTTTGGTTTGAACAGAGAATACATCTGACCCCCAGGAAATGCACTTAATATAGGTATATAGGTCCTTTGTGTTTATTTTTATAAGTCTCTTTTATAGCTTTGGACAAATAGATATTTTGCTACTTACTGCTTTCTCATTTTATTGAGGATTGATAGGAATTATCAGGAATTTAGAAGCTACAGGGTTATAAATGAAATTGCCTCTGCAGATGTGCACTTCCTGAATACAGTTGCCTTAGCAATACTAAAACTGGCTTGGTTTTGGTGTATTTATGGTTTACATATTCCTCCTCTTCCATTTCTGTCTTTTAAAACAATGTTTTCTTGTGTATGCATGTGCTTGCAAGGGGGTGCACAGATGGGGGACGTGTGTGCATGTGTGTAGAGGGCAGCCTCAGGTGTCATTCCCCAGGTGCTGCCCTCTTGTGAGGGGGTGCACAGATGGGGGACATGTGTGCATGTGTGTAGAGGGCAGCCTCAGGTGTCATTCCCCAGGTGCGGCCCTCTTTTTCGTTCCAAAGTCAATTAAATTGTACTTCAATGAAGAATATAAAATAAATGTGATATAAATTATCATGTTTTTAAAAACCATTTCAAGAAAGAGGACAGGACAACTTAAAAACAGAAATGTTCAGCTTTGAAGAGGCAGCTGGTCCTATAAGCTCTCTGCTTTGGCACTAGGTCTCTCACCAGGCTGGAACTGGACCCTGTCTCTCCCCTCCTAGTACTGAGATGACTAGTGCCCACCATCACACTTGGCCTTTACTTCTCTCTCTCTTTCTCTCTCCTCATTTGTTAGTTTGTTGTTGTTGTTGTTCTTTTTCTTCCTCTTCTTCCTCTCCTCCTCCCCCTCTCCCCCCTCCCTCTCCCTCCCCCTCCCTCTCCCTCCCCTTCCCTCTCCCCTTCCCCCTCCCCCTCTTCTTCTTCTTCTTCTTCAGAAAAAAAAACAAACAACATGAATGTGGAACTTTGATTCAGGTTTTTGTGCTTGTAAACGCTTTATCAACTTAGCCTTTTTCCCAGTTGCCTACATTCCCTCTTCTTTTGAGACAAGTTCTTGCTGTTCAGGTTAGACTCAAACTTGTGAGATCCTTCAACCTCAGCCTCCCAAGAGTTGGGATTAGAGGTCTGGAGCAACATGCCAGGTTTGGTCTCCCTTTTGACCAACCTTTCTGGTTGTGCCCTGCCTGTCTTCCTCAGGCATTTCTGCTCTGTCTCTCTGTCTTTTACTTCTTCTGTTCTGTCTCACAGCTCTGCCAAATGGAGGCCGGGAAGCTAATTGTCTGGAAACATCTTGATGCAATTAGGGAAAAGAAGATTCTATTGTTCCTGATTTCTGAGTTGTTTTCTTCCCCCAAATTGTGCAGTTGATTAAATCATGCACCTGATCTCTCTGTTCTTAAAACAGACACTTACTTAATGGGATGCAGCAATCAAACAAAATCCCTTCCTATTATATTTTTGGAAACATTTTTCATGGTAAAAATAGCAAGTATGAACCAAATTGCCCAAGATATAAAGGTTAAGTTTAGAGAATATTATAAACCGAAAGATAACATTCTATTTTCCAGGCAAACAGAGAGATTATTGCCATAGAGTACTCTAATACTCACCCTCACTTCCTGATTTGTATGGTAATTGTTTTTTCCCCTTCCCCATAGTTTCTTTTGCATGTATTCCCACAAACTATAGTTTTCTGTTTTAAAATTTATATAAATGTAGTTTGTAAATGTTGGGCCTGGCTTTTTACGGATCATATCTGTGGCAGGAACAGTAGCAAATTCAAAGGAAGGATTTTACAAGGATCACAGGCAAACTGTGAACAAGATTAAAAGATTAAAGGCCAATTGAAGGATCGAGAAGGGATATTGGAGGACTCCCCAGCTACCCACCATGAGGAGTGGGGAGTCTTCGCTGTCACACACACCTGAAGGGTCCCAAGGAGGGAAAGGATTCATGCGGAGGCAGCTTGCTGTTGTTGTGGGTAGGTATTGGTAGAGGAATGGTGTCATAACCAGCAACATTCTGAAAAGGCAACACAGATTGGCCTGTATGCAAATCTGTGGTGCATTTCCTCAACTGGTGGTTGATATGGGAAGGCCCAGCTCACTATGGGTAGGAGGGGCCCTGGGAAGGTGATTCTGGGCTATACAAGAAACCAAGCTGAAAAAGCTGTGAGGAACAGGCTAGTAAGAAGTTTTCCTCCATGGTCTCTGAACCTGAGTCCAGGTTCCTGCCTTGACTTCTCTTCATGATGGACTATAATAAGACAAAATAAACCCTTTCCTCTCCAGCTTGCTTTTGGTCTTGGTGTTTATCACAGCAACAGAGAGCAAACTAGAATTGAAATCGGTATTAGAGACTGGCTATTTCTGTGGCAGACCTGGCTGTGCTATTATGGGAGGATTTTGAGGGATTTGGGCACTTGGGCTATAAAAGCTTTTGTGTTCAGGGATTAATGAAATGTTGAGGGGACTTGGAAGATCATGCTGAGAGCAGCACAGATGCTGGAGGCTGGGCTTGTAAAGTTTCAGAGCAAAGTTTGAGTATTCGCTCAACAAACTCTGTGATTATAAAAAACCAGTCTAACTGAGGTGAAATCTGAGAGTATTGGCTTAGGGTCAATGTAGTAATAAGGGCGGCTGGGCTGCGTCCCCAGCCTGGCTAGCTTATGCCAGAAATAACAACACACAAACTGTATTCATTTAATCACTGCTTGGCCCATTTCTATCTAGCCTCTTCTAGGCTAATTCTCACATATTAATTTAGCCCGTTTCTAATCATCTGTGTAGCGCCCCTAGGTGCACTTACTGGGAAGATTCTAGCCTATGTCCATCCTGGGTCGGAGCTTCATCGTGTGCGTCTGCCTGGGAGCTGGGAGCATGGTGTCTCTCTGAGGCGTCTGCTCCCGAGAGGAGAGCTGTGGAGTCTGAGCTCACTTCCTCTTCCTCCCAGTGTTCTGTTCTGTTTACTCCTCCCACATATCTTCTAACCAATGAGGGCCAAGCAGTTTCTTTTTATTTAACCAATGACCTTCCTCCATCAGGTCAATATACAGAAACTGTGTTTTGGAGGTGGCCAAGGCTGAATCTCATGTTGGCAAACCAATAGTTGTGAAATATTATTTTAACTGGACAAAGATGCGTTACATTTGTATATGCTGTAGAATATTACTTTATCTGTGTAAAGATGTGTTACATTTGTTTATGCTGTATTTGTTTAATGGTGTAAGGATGTGTGTTTAGTTATAATGATGAAAAGATGTGTTGCTGTTTCACCTTGCCTGCCTAAGGCACTTGATTGGTCTATTAAGAAGATGAATGGCCAATAGCTAGACAGAAAGAAGATAGACAGGGCCAGTGGGCAGAGAATGAATAGGAGGAGAAATCTAGGTTCAAGAAGAATGAGAGGAAGAGGGAGGAGGGAACAAGAGAGGAAGGGAGGGACATACCCAGGGCCAGAAGCCAGGCAGCCATCAGTCAGACATGAGAAGCAGTGAAAGTAAGATATACAAAAGGAAAGAAAGGTAGAAACGAAACAAAACAAAAACCTTGAGGCGAAGCATAAATGAAGAGAAACAAGTTTTAGAGCTAGTGGGATAAGCATAAGATAGGGCCGAACATTCATAACTAAGAAGACTCCATGTTGTGAACTGTGAGATGGTTGGTGGCCCAAAACAAACCCTGGTAGAAACAGGAGTGTGTAAGAGTCTCCCGGGTGGTACTGGTTTTGGTGACATATAAGTCCCAGGAGTGAAAGGGTCATAGAGAACAGCTGAGACTTGGAACCATGAGGCAAGGTCAGAGTTTCTGAAGAGAGGATAGGATGTCATCGTAGTTGCAGCGTACTGGAGGATTTTTTGAGACATCTGTCAGGGACACCAGCTGCTTTGGGGTGGAGCTGGTCTGAGCTTATAAAAACGTTATATGTATTGTGGGTGGTACAGTCGGAAGAAGTCCGTTGTACTGTTTTTGTTGTTTGTTTGTTTTGTCAACTGTCACAAGCTAGAGCCATTTACAAAGAGGTTTTGAGAAAATTCCTCCAACAGACTGGTCTGTAGGTAGTCTGTGGAACATTTGCTTAATTAATGACTGATGTTGGAGAGCCCAGCCCACGGTGAGGAGTGCCACCCTGAGTGAGTAGTTCTGGGTTGTATAAGAAATCAAATTGAGCAATCCGTGGGGAGCAAGCCAGTAAGCAGAGTTCCTTCATGACTTCTGCCTCACTTCCTGCTTCTGGGCTCCTGCCTTTGGCTTCTCTTCATGATGAACTGTAAGCAGTAAGCTAAAATAAACCATTTCTTCCACAAGTTGCTTTTTGGTCTTAGTATTTATCACAAATTGAAAGCACACCAGGGTGTTTGCTAATTACCCATTGTGTGAATGCCTCTCATGGCTGTCACTGACCAAAAGTTACAGAGAAAATGCCAGTTTGGAGAAACCCATGGTAGACACCCCACAGGCACAGAGTTAAGCAAATGAGGGTAGATAGTGGGCCTATCACGGTGAGCATACCAGCACAGACAAGCTTCTGTTGTTTCATTTGGCTGTGAAATATTTATTGATATTGCTATATGAAGCAGCATTTTATGAGCTGTAGCAAAAGTAATTTCACTACATACAAGCTACTGTATTGTTAAAAATATTTATCAAAGTAAAAGTGTTTATAAAAATAAAAGTGAAAGTTTTATTGTCGATGGACATTTATGTTGTATCTTGTTTTACATTATCAAAACTGATGTATAGCAACTGAGTTATACAGGTGAGCTTTCTACTGAGTGTTGATCAAAAGAATGACTACAGATACAGTATTTATAGGCACAGAAATAATGAAGAGTGTACAATATTCTCCAGAGCTTTGCTACAGTTCTTGAGATTTGCTCTACAGCCGTGCAGATCTTGGACATTTCCAATTCCTTTACCTTTGGCCACACTCATGCATAGGACATGTTAAATTTTAGTTGCCTTCATTCATAATGAACCCATACATTTTATACACTCATAAACTGCAAATTCTAGTTTTAGTGCATTTTTCGATATCATTTGTGTACAAGAAGATTTAAAATACACATCTAACTAGAAGTTCTTTGTTGAACATGTAGGTGTATGCATATATATGGATATACATGTATGGGCACACGTGTGTTGTTGGAGGCTGCTTGTTCATTTCCCAGCCACCCAAACTCCTGAAATAATCACACAGAAATCTGTATTAATTGCAATACTGTCTGGCCAATAGCTTAAGCGTATTTCTAGCTAGCTCTGACATCTTAAATTAACCCATTTCTATTAATCTGCATATCACCACATGGCTGTGGCTTACTGAATAAAGTTCTGTCTGGCATCTGTTTCCAGCAGATGACATGGCTTCTCATGTACATATCTTCTATCCTGGCTATGTTCATTTAAATCATTGGCCAAAAGCAGCTTCTTTATTAACTAATAAACACAACACATATACATAAAGACTTCCACACCATTTCCCCTTTTCTGTTTAAATGCTATAGATATGATTACTTTGCATTGGTATGGATCTTAGTCTACTGATACAACATTTAGGTCAATTTTGTTATATATACATACTCCTGCTCTTGATTTAGGTATTGTGTTGGTGCAGCTCATTTAAAAATGTAATGTATTATTAAAAATACAGTTGGGCTGGAGAGATGGCTCAGAGGTTAAGAGCATTGCCTGCTCTTCCAAAGGTCCTGAGTTCAATTCCCAGCAACCACATGGTGGCTCACAACCATCTGTAATGAGGTCTGGTGCCCTCTTCTGGCCTGCAGGCATACACACAGACAGAATATTGTATACATAATTAATAAATAAATATATTAAAAAAATTAAAAATACAGTTAATAGAATGTTATCTCTAATAGTCAAGTTTGTAGTCATGTTAGTTAGGTTTTCTAGATGTACAGAGATGTATTTCAGATGGATAGCTATTTTCAAACCTCTCAAAGACTAGCATTTAAAGTGTATTAAGAACTTAAGAGTTTTCATGACAATGAGACGCATCTGCTCCTGGCAGCACCAATTACTTCAAGACAAAGATGGGCATTGAAGAGGCTCCTTATGGAGTTTGTTAGTCATTTGGGCAAGAAACTGCTCTTGCCTGAACTGTTTGACTGGACTTGCAGGACCCATAGAAAAATGACTGCTGGATTTGCCTAAAGAAGGTGAGACAGTCCTTCAGGGTTCCTGCTTCATGAGAGAGTCTGCCAGACATTCTGCAGGACACAGAAGAAAGTGATTGACTAACTGCCAATATAGGTGGAATTGTATTTGAAATTTTCTGCTTCATGGAAAAGTCTGCTGGATACCATGGGCCAGTAGGCTAAAGATGGATGCCTCAATGGTACAGAAGAACTTTGGGTGACTGTCCAGGCAGCAAGATGTCTCTGTCAATTCTAGAGTTTTGGAAATTGCTTACAATGCACTTTCTGTTTACTTAGAGAATATTATACCCTTCTGGAGTCTCTGATGAAGTTAAAGAATAGATAGTTATAATTATAGTTTTCTTTAGTTACGATAGAAGATAAAGTAGATATAAATATTGGAACTGTAATTCTTGCTTGATACCTGTTTTGTTATATGTAATTTTACTATATTAAAGTTAAAACCTTCCTTTTTATTTAAACAGAAAATAGGAAATGATGTGGGAAGTCCTTCTATATGTGTGTTGCACTTATGGGTTAATAAAGCCATTTTGGCCAATGGCTTAACAGAATATCACCAGGCTGGAAGATATATATATATATATATATATATATATAGTAGGTGGAGTCAATGAGACGCCATGTAGCCTCCTTCAGGAGGCAGACACACTGGAACCTTGCTGGTAAGCCACAACCACATGGCAAAACACAGATTAATAGAATCAGGTTAATTTAAGACTTAAGAGCTTTGCTAGGAATATGCTAGAGTCATTGGTCAAGCAGTAATTTAATTAATACAGTTTCTGTGTAATAATTTCAAGAGTTTGGGTAGCCAGGAAGGAACAAACAAACAGCCTCCCCCTACCCATGTGAGTGTGCTTAGAGATATGCATATTCTTATTTATACATATATTAGACAGCTTTCAACTTATGATTTGATTTCTTTGGCTTAGTCATGGATTTTTATAGGATGCTTTACATTTATTATAGTCCAATTTATTACTCTTTTATAGCTAGTGTTTATATGTTCTATATGAAAATTCTCCTTCTATCTCTTTAGATATTCTTTAATTTTACTTAGTAATGTTTCACAGTTTTCTACATAAAAGCTTGCATGTTAGTTTTATTCCCAGGAATGTTATTGCCTTATACTCTTGGAGATAATATCTTTTAAACTTAATTTTTAATCATTGCTGTTATAAGAAATAATTTTTTTGCATATAGAAGTTTATTCTCAACCAGGAAATTAAAGACTATAATAATCATTTTTATATAGAGGCAATTTAATTTCAGAGGAACTGAGATTCCAAAGAAGGGAGGTAAAGGGGCTAACCTGAAGTCACACAGAACAGTGACCTCTTTCTGCTTCTCACCTGGAAGGAAACAAAAGACTGTAGCATTACTCAAGGCCACAGACTAACAGCAGTCTATAGAAATGGACCATGGACAGCCAGGGCAGCAACACTTAAGGGGGTGGGTTCCTTGGATGCTAAAAAACAAACAACAAAACGGTCCAAAATCCAAAACAGTGAAGCAGAGCTGGAGAGGAATGACCCACATTTTGCCTCTAACCTCCCACTGTATTTACCCAGTGTCTCCACTGGTTGAATGTACATAAAACCACAGGGGCTTCTGTTTACCACAGTGGCAACTGGAGAAATGCAGACCGGATCTTGGAGGAGCCAATTGGCTACCCTCTATGTTGCTTACTCCAAAAATGTGCCTTCCCTCGCCGTGCCTCTTTTGTATTCAAATATAGATGGTCATTATCCCCCACAAATAAATAACAATTATTTTTTTCATTTACTGATGACTTGAAATTTCCTCTTATAATGTGTTGTTCAGATTCAGGAGGCTTGAAAAGCTTCGGGGATTGCCAAGGCACTCTTCCATATTACCCTGAAGCATTACTAGATCCATCTACAGAAGCTTTGGGGGCAGTTAAAAGCCTATTTATTGATTTTTTGGTATTTTTAAATATGTTTTTCATTTAAGTATTATTGTATTACTTCCCCACCCCCTTTCCTTTCTCCAGCTTCTCCATATTGTGTCTAGCTGTGGTTTTCTGTCATGATCCCTGTTATGCCCATGTCACAGGACCCCCAAACAGGATCACAGAACCAGCATCCACTGCAAAACACACCAGGATTTATTGATTATAAGTTAGCTCAGACCTTAATACAACACACTGCCACAGCAAGTGGGGGAGAATGGCCGGAGGCTTTAGGGTAGGAGCGTTTTAAGGGAAAATTCACAAGGCAGGGAGGCACAAACCTTGGTATTTTGGGATTGGGTAAAAGTATACAACTTTTGAATTCATTGGTTGGGGTATAGGGGAATTTTAAAATAGCCAAAACAGTGGTTAATCAGGTACCAAAAAGAACCTTCAAAGCAAACAGATGACTGGATACCTTGGTGGGTCACTGACCAGGGCTGGCACAGTTTCTTGGGAATGTTCATGACTCAGCTGGGCTGCGTTCAGGACCCCCCTCATCCCCCGCCCTTAGGTCATGTCCACAATGAAGTTCTTTCGTAAAATGAAGTTTTTTCTGCTCCTTCTATCCCCATTTGCTATAAAGAGAAGCTTCTTTGATGAGGCGTGGTAGCTACATGTATCCAGAAAGGCGGCTCACATGTCTCATTCATTTCCCCCATTAGAGATTCACAGGATCTTAGAGCTGGAAGACAGCTGAGGCTGTCCACTTCTGGAAATAACAAGTCAGAGCCTTTGCAGCAAACTGGCTGCTACCTGTGTTCTGAGAAGTTTTATGGGAACATGACCTTCGTTGTTTATGTAATATCTGAGTTGATTCTCTGCTACAGTGCAACCTGAGTCATAAGACAGAGACCGTGGCCCTCAAAGCCCAACGTCTTCATGATCTACCCAACTCACGTGGAGTCTGTTTCATTTGACAGTGAAGTTGGGCCACCCCCTAAGGTCCCACTGCTGTTAGTGGTGGAGTGGGGATGAAGTTACAGGTTCTCAGACTCCTGGACTAATTATCTTTTCACTTTTCCACGTGACAGCATGTGTACTGGGCCCCACATGAAGTCTATTTGACAGGATGGTGTTTATCCTGGGTAGGATGGTGGTCTGCACCTGGCCAGACAGGAGGTCAGCACCTGGCCAGATGGGAGGTCAGTGTGGCTGCTTTGTAACTCTCCTGCTTGTTGTGACCTTTTGCTCTGTCAAGCCTAGCACCTTCAGCAAAAAGAGAAAAAGAAAATCGACAAGCTTCTCTTAAAGGGTGAAGCGTGCCTCTTTTTGCCCATCCCCCTACCTTCGGGTAGCAGTTTGTCACTGGGTTATGTTTAGACACTAGACAATTTCAATTTGTCACCTTCTACTTGGAAGTCCCAGTGTTGCTGTTTACTTGAAGTTGAGGTTTACAAAGGACCTTGAATTATTATTTACTGTCCTTGCTGTCATTATTCGCAGCTTTCTAGGCATAAAAACATTCAATTAACATTTCAGGCAGATCGGTACGGAGACGGACATTTCTATTGAGAGAGAAATGACCTCACATGGACTGTTTTCAATACTTGCTTCGGCTTTCTTCCGTTTGCAAAGACACAAGCAATTATTTAAAAAAAAAACGTGTTAAATGATTTTACTTGTTTTCTTTCCCACGCTGTTTATGTCTACTTTCTCACCACTGCTCACAGGCACTGCGGATGGAAAGACTGGTGCCGAGTTTTGAGTCTGCTCTTCTGTGGTTGAGTGCATCGCTTCTGGCTGTTGAGGGCCAAGTACCATCAAAGAGATTGTATGCAAGAAGTTACTGGCATGAATGAGGGCCTTTAGCAAGTCTGATAGGGAACAGAATTTGATTTCTATTAACCTAGTCTTGTCTTCTTCTTATGCTCCCCTGTTGGATACATGCTTCTTAAAGTTCATTTCAAATTCTTCTTGCTTTGTGTATCTTTGCAAAGCTGTAATTTCTGTGTTGGGCTTAATTTTTTATTCTTTATAGAGCTAAGGGATCATTTTTTTCTCTGTAAGTACTTTCTTTTAGTGTCCCCCCCCCCCCCCCGCACAAAGCACAGAGAAGATTCTGAGGAGTTGCATATGGGTTATCTGAAGCATTGTGCAGAGCTCCCATTACACGCCCCAACAATTCTCCTCACCACAGCTTTGGGTTCTATTTCCTAAGAAGCAAAAAAGTGGCAGTGTGAGAAAAGTGACCTGAAGCACTTGGCTTGTTATTGCTTTCTATATTTTGGAGCTATACCTTCCATATTATATATGGCTCTTAATTATGCCATGGTTCCACAAACAAGCTGGGTAGTTATTTCAAAAGCAGAGAGCTGAGGAACAGGCAATAGTAGGTTAGACTGACTTCCTTCTTTTGATGTAAATTCCATAGAATTTACAATCTGAACCTTTGCTTCTCTATTGATCCTCGGGTTTTGATTACTTGTTACAAAATAAACCTACATTTGTGGTACCATCTTAATCTCAGTCTCTTATGATGCTACCATCTTAACCAGAGATGATTTTGTTGAATCTGTGTTTCCCCTGTGTAGTAGTTTCTTCTTATTGATTTCTAAGAACTCTCAAAGGCCTTTATGTCTTCCCAGGTGAGTTCTGGCTACCAATTGCCACTGCCCGAAAGAGTAGGATGTGAGAGTATCACCTTGCAGAACTCATGTAGATCCTTAGCTTCCAGCCTTACCTACCTCATTCAGATTTTCTTCTATGCTGAAACCACTGAAGAGTTGTTTTCCCACTCAACCAGGGGACCAGGGACTTGTAAAGACAAAAGGAAGAGGTATCTCTTCCTTGCTGTTCACCCTCTGAAGGTTGTAGTTTTCCCAACTGTCTCAACCCAGCAATTAGCTTTGATTATTAGCAGCTCTAATTACCTTGGTGACTTGCTAGAGGAGCTCAGCCAGCTTCATCATTGATCTCAGGATTGGAGGATGTATGAGAACACACTCCTCTGAGTAGCATTTGGTCAGGCTAATAAGTGTCAAAGCTCCTAATGGTACACACTGTTCTTTCAGGCGTGCCAAGAGAATACACATGTATCTGGAGTGGCTGGGTAGAGTTAAGTACGGGAATGAATTGCTTCAGAGGCACAACCAATTAAAAGTCTGGGGATGATCTGGGGCCAAGGGCAGACTTTTACCTTTGTGTTTAAGCAAATACTTAGAGGATGCTAACACCAATTTCTCTCTTTCTGGAGCTCTGTTTCCATTGTTTTTCCTGATCATAGTTATAAAGCTCTGAGTCGATGACTGCCCTAAGAAAAGCGATGTCGCTTACAGAGAATGTCACTACAGGACAGCTGTTGTCCTTCCTCAGATACCAACTTAGGTATGTTTGGAGACTTGGCTGCATTCTGAAGAAGCCTTTCTGCGTTAGTGTTGAGTCTGACTTGAAGACCAAATTCTTTCTTCCTGTATGGCTGCGGGTTCTGAATGATTTTTGTGTCATGGGTTTTTCTGCTAGGTTAAACACTATGAACTATTTTCCAGGACTATGAATTTGAGTAGCACAAGACACATAATGTGAAGGAGGCTGAAGAGCATGCAACCCAGTTGAACACAGGCAAATTTTCTTTCTTTAGACATTTAAAAACAGGACCCAATATAGGGTCCAATTACTGGCTTTGGAATGGTGATAACATATTTTCAATTAAATGTAGCAACTGTAATATATGAAAATCTATGATTATATTTTCTATTTTATTTTTGAGTTGATATTGAGTTGATAATTATAACATTCTCCCATTCTCCCTCTTCTTTATTCTCTTCAAATCTTTTCATAAACCCAACCCTTGTTCTTCAAACTCATGGCCTCTTTTTTCACTGATTGCTATTTTATTCATAAATATATACATTTACACATAATTGATGACAAAGTCACAGGTATTTTAAAGTCTGCCTGGAGGAATAGGAGGAAATGCTGCACTAGGTTTATAAATGAGTGATATTAAACCATGTCTGGTGGTGCATGTCTGTAATCCCAGAACTCAGGACACTAAGGTAGGAGGATTACAAGGAACAAGGGGCCAGCCTGAGCTATGTAGTCAAAAAAAACCCAAATTAAGTATTAATGAAAATAGAATCCCCTGCTCCTTCCTGTTGGCAGAGACTGTTCGTTTAATTCCCAGCCACTCGGATCCAAAATAATCGCAGAGAAACTGTATTATTACAACACTGCTTGGCCTGTTAGCTCATTCTTTTTATTAACTAGCTCTTATATCTTAAATTAACCCATTTCTGCTAATCCATGTATCACTACATGGTTGTGGCCTACAGGTAAAGTTTCATTCAGCGTCTGGCATCTGTCTCCTGCGGCAGCTACATGGCTTCTCTTTGACTCTACCTACTTTCTCTCTTCCTCTATCTGCTTGGAATTCCTACTTGCCCTGTTCTGTGCTACAATAGGCCCAAAGCAGCTTATTTTTTTTTAAAAAAAAAATCTTGCATTTATTTCTATTTTAGTTTTTTATTGATTTTATTGAGTTCTACATTTTTTTCTCTGCTCCCCTTCCTGCCTCTCCCCTCCTCTTTAACCCTCTCCTATGGTCCCCATGCCCCCAATTTACTCAGGAGATCTTGTGTTTTTCTACTTCCCATGTAGATTAGATCCATGTATTTCTCTCTTAGGGTCCTCATTATTGTCTAGGCTGTGATTTGTAGGCTGATTTTCTTTGCTTTATGTTTAAAAACCACTTATGAGTGAGTACACATGTAATTGTTTTTCTGGGTTTGGATTACCTCACTCAATATGATGTTTTCTAGCTCCAGCCATTTGCTTGCAAATTTCAAGATGTCATTTTTTTCCATGCTATGTAATGAGTACTCCATTGTGTAAATATACCACATTTTCCTTATCCATTCTTTGGTTGAAGGGCATTTGGGTTGTTTCCAGGTTCTAGCTATGGCAAGCAGTGCTGCAAAGCAGCTTCTTTATTAAGCAATGGTATTCACATCATGTAGAGGGGAATCCCACATCATCTCCCTTTTTTTATCTAAATAAAGAGGAAGGTTTTAACTTTAACATAGTAAAATTACAGATAACAAAACAGGTATCAAAAAGTTCTCTCATGAAACAGGAACCCTGATGGACTGTCTCACCTTCTTGAGGCAACTTTAGCAGTTATTTTTCTGTGGGTCCTGCATGTCCAGTTCATAGAGCATAACATCAAGCAGTCCAGTTCTATTATTACAACACTGCGTGGTCTATTAGTTCACACTACTTATTGGCTAGCTCTTCTATCTTAAATAAACCCATTTCTATTCATCTGTGTATCACCACATGGTTGTGGCCTACAGGTAAGGTTTCCTGTGGCATCTGACATCCAGCATCTGTCTACTGCAGCAGCTACTTGGCTTCTCTTTGACTCTGCCTACTCTCTCCTCTGTCTGCTTGGAATTCCTGCCTTGCCCTATTCTGCACTGCAATAGGTCCAAAGCAGATTTTTTATTAACCAATGGTATTTACAGCATACAGAGGGGAATTCCACATCACCCTCCTTCTCTCTCTCTCTCTCTCTCTCTCTCTCTCTCTCTCTCTCTCTCTCTCCTTCTCTCCCTCATCCCCTCTTCATCCCTCCCTCCTCACTTTCCAATCAGTTCCTTCTTCCCTTCCCTTTTCTCACTCCTACCATTTATTGTATTTTTTTTTCATTACATGGGCTGGTTAAATAGGAGAACTCCAGTAGATGAGTAGCTCTGTTCAAGGGATGCCTACAGTCTTTCCTATAATATGGTAACATTCATATGCGGTGATGTTTGTGTATCTGTCTCCCTCTCCCTGATTCAAGTAGGATGTTTAGCAGTGTAGGAAATTATAAGACACCAGTGGTCACAGAGAGAGCAGATGCCACTTATAGCCATTGAAAGACCAAGGGAGTTAAGTCAACAGGAGGAGAGTGCTCATTTACCTTTCTGTTCAGAATCTCTGTAAGTGGACCTTCAGTCAGTACTTCAGGTGCTTTTGTGCTAACCACAGGCTTGTGTAATGAGAAGGCTACTTTAGTCTTCATTACATAAACACTGTCCCACTGAACTGGTTCTTCCATGTCCTCTCACCTCCATTGTGCATGTCCACCGTGATGTGTCTGTTCCTTTTCCTTCCCCCTTTTCTGAGGTGTCCTCTCTCCATCTCTTTCTCTGAAAGTCTTTGGTGATTTGTTTGTTCCTCTTTGCCTGAAGCATGGCTAACATTTGTATTGTGAGAATACACTACTCATTCTCGGGGGTGGGGGGTGGGCACTGTCTTGAAAGTTCTTACTAACCTTTCCAGTTCCCATTCAAACCCAACCTTAAAAAGCTTCTCTGTTATGATCAGTCCCAGGAAAAGCCCAAGTTTCAATTTTCCTCATTGTGTAAAATATACTCTTGGCAGTATCCGTGAAGAAGTTGCTCCTGTGTGAACTGCTTAGTAAGTGAATTCTTTATCTATTTTTCTTCTACTTTGTGAGGGTTTACGGTTTTACATTGTGTGTGTGTGCGCGTGTATCATGCTTTGTGGCAAGTGTGCTTACCCATTGAGTCATCTTGACAACTCAAGATTATAAGATTCTTAAAAATGAGGGTATTATTTATTCATAACCATTTTCTTCTAGCCTTCAATCCTCTGTCTTGCACAATGTCCTATATTATCATGCTGTAATTAGCTAACTATTTAGTATTTTACATGGTACACACATGTAAAAACATTTATAGCTGAGTTGAATGTCTAACACTTTAGTCATAATAGTCTTAAGTTGTTCTTTCAAAAGGCCATTGTTCACTACAGTGAGAGCTATTTGTTCGAAGGCAGATTTCTGTATCCAGTGTTAGCCCAGCTTTTTAATGCCTCCATCTATGAAAGGAATAATTTTTGCCTAATCAGATTGCTCAGGGCATTTGTCGACTACATGTTAGGAAGGAAGGCATTACTTTTGGTTCCTTGGTTTTTATTATATTAGTATATGGTTTTCTTCTTGGATTTTCTCAGAGAAAATGGGTAGACAGGAGCTGGTTATTTCTGGGTCTCTGTGTAGAGATGAGGGATGCTATCATAATGTGCCAAGATTTAACTGCTGACTTAATCATCATCTGAAAAAGTAAACACGATGCTGACTTCATACTATTTAGGGCACAGTAAGTTATGTTTCTTGTATTTATTTAGGATTTTATAATATCATGAAAACTGCCAAGTTGTAAATTATTGATGGGGCTGGGTAGGCACTGTTTGTTGGCATCAGACTCTCATTTAAGGCTTGGCTACATTTTGCAGTTTGTATGGTAAGGGAGAACCAGCCAGAATGAATACTCTGTGGGAGCTTCCCCATCCTTTGGTAATAGGAAAGGGCTGTCTAACTTGCCAGGGGAATTCACCAGCTTGCAGGGCTGGAAAGAAACCCTGATCCAACTGCAGGCTTCCATCCTGCTCTGCAGCTGGTCTCTGGAACTTGGGGTGCACTGCTCGTGATATGCACCTCTCCTATAGTCAAGGCACCGTGTTATTTTCCAGTTCACACTTCCTTTCGCTGGATTATGACCTGCTATTGCTACTTGTCTTCTAACTGGGATGGCAACAGTCATGGATGGAAGTCTGCTAATGTCATGGAAACATGCTAGTGTGGTTTGTTACATCATAGATGTTTACATCGTAAATCTTTAACACTTTGAAATGTGTCTGTGCTCTCACACCCTTCCCTCAAACTTATTAGTAGTAGTCCTGAGTTATGGAGGTTGGCGACTAAGCTGGTACTTCGTGAGGATTAACTTGGCAGCTTTTGAGTCAAAGCTTCTTAAATATTTTATGAGGCCATCTTTTCTACCCAGGAATGCATTGGCGGAATCGGGTACTATAGAAAGAAAGACTATGGTTAGTTGAAAAGACCATGTTCATCTCAAAGGACATAGTTTTTTTCCCACTTGTAATATTTCGTTTTAAAGTTGGAGAGCTTTTAAATAAGTTCATGGACCTTAAATGCTACTAGGAAAAATATTTTTGTTCTCCTTCTTGTCTTTAAACATGAAATTATAAAAGGTTTCCAGAATACTGATAATGCAGGACAGTTGAGAGTCAGAACCTAATAGGCTTGGCCTCCCAAGCCACCACAGAAGAAGGACACCTAACCTATTATTTGTCCATACCAGAAATGAGGAAGTGAGGAAATGATGGACATTTGCAATGAACTCTACAAAGTGAGCTTTAGAGATTTAGGCTTACAGTGTATCAGTTGGCCTTTAACGCTTCCTTTAGATCTCTCAAGGGCACTACAGCTCGCCACACCAGACATGATATTCAGCCTCAGACCTATTCATCCTTCCGTGTTCCCTCTCTCACTGGATGGCAACTCCCTGCTTTAGAAAGATGTGGCTTTTTATTGGAACTTGAAATTGTGATTTCCCCCTTCATACATTTCTTCACTCATTTTTAAAAACATCATTTAATATGAACTTCTCATTGTGTTTGAAGGCTTAAAGGTATTGTCTGGCTGTGGGCTTTTACAGGACTCTCTTCTGCTAGAGACTGATCATATGGATGACGTCAGCTCCCTGATCACCTACACTGACACTAAGCTGAGGCCCATGTTGGATGCAAGCCAAAACCTAGACCATCTCAGTGGGGTGCTGGTCTCTCTTGGTATTAGGGAACTTTGTGAATCCTATTAATGAGCACCGAATTGAATATAACCTATTTACCCAGAGTTGGAGGACAGATGGCAGATACAGTGCCTTAGCCACCGAGATTACTGCCAAGTTGCGTGTCTCTCTGTAGCACACAGTCTCAGAATGATGGGTTTAATGCACAACTCCTCTAAAGTAGAGCATGATTCGAGCTTGAGTTTCTCATCTAGGTTCATATATACTTGATAGTAGCGTGGTCCAACCACTTCATGTGAGGTGTGTACGTGGCCTTTGTTTCTTTTAAATGCTGTTATCTCATCATGTGAGCTGGGAACCGGGCTACCAGATAAAATCTTGATCTAGCTTTCTTACCTTGTTCTTCAGGAAGTAGATTTTGCTCCATGACCTGTGGGAGGGAGGATGGAGGTTGGCAGCTACTTTACCTACAGCTATTTCAGCATCTCAGTTGAGGGTATTGGCTTGGTGGTAGAGATCCTGGTGCTTTTCCCAACACTGGGTTTCATCCTAATGGTTTTTCATCCATGGTTTTTCAAGTCTAAGACCTGTATTGAGTTCTCCTTTTTTCCCTAAGCAGGAGGCAGCCCATGCCTGTCTGCTTGTTGCCTGTGGTGGTGGAATAAGCAAATCTTCCTCCTGTTTTCTTCAGTGTATCTTTTCATGTTGTTATTCTTACAGCAGGCTCCAAAGTCTCCTGCTTTCCTTCCTTGGTCCCATCAGAGGTAGGCTTGTGTGTTAATAGTCGTTCAACTTAGTATGTGGAGAAATGATAAGCAGAGGGTCGTAATTGGCTGCCATCATGTTCTACCCAAAACTCATTAAAGACTTGACGGTCAAGGTCTTCACTGCGGCTGGTGGCATTCATGTGTACCAAAACCAGACTGCTAGAAAGAAGAGGGTTGTCATCTTAGACCACATTATACATTTATGCATAGTTAGCCACTTGTTTGTTTTTGTTTTAGAAAAAGTTTTGGGTTAGTTCTGGACAGTGCTTAGCAGTCAGTTTCTTAGGTGCCAATTGAGAACGTTCAAAACAGAATTTTGTAAGGCTAGGCTGTCTCAGGCTTGCGTTGCTAATGCATTTTGTTTCAATAGCAATTTACTCTTTCCTGTAAATAAGAGATAATATAAGATAAAATATGTGCATTTAAATAAAGCTGCATTTAACATCACTGAAAATTTGCCAAGTATTAACTGAGCATAGAGCTGAATTAGGTTTCTCAATGAAGGCTTTCCTGAACATACTGCTCACTCCCTCACCTTTATCTTTTAGCTGAGGTTCTCTGTAGTAAGGCACTTTCCTGGGCTCACATCAGTGAGTGATACCCAGTCACTCGAGTGGTCACGTCAGTCATCCTGATTTTGTAACTCAGAGTTGTATTTCAAATTTTACTTTTCAGTTGCTGGCACATCACTTGAGATATAATAACTGTTAATTCTCTTCAGGTGATACATACTATACCTCGATAAAACACTGAGACTCCCCGAAGTGCCTGACTTCCTTGACATTTTCACATGGATAATGATGATGCTGACGAATAAGAACAAGAAGAATTAAAAATGTTTCAGGCCAGAGAGAGGGCTCAGTGATTAGGAGCTCTTATTGTTCTTGCAGGAGACCTGTGTTTAGTATCCAGTAGCCACTTGGCAGCTCACAGTTGCATATAACTTTAGTTCCAGGGGAGCTGGCACTCAGCTATGACTTTCATGGGTTCCTGCACACACAATATGCACATAATAGCCTTTGACACATGCATACATAGTAAATAAATTAATGAATACATAGTTTTAAAATGTACCAAATTAATGTCCACCCCTACACTGTAGGTGTCTGTGTCAGCTCCTGGGCTCAACGCTAATGACTCATGAAGCCTTTTAGGACACTGCATTTTCTCTGCTAAAGAACAGATTTTAATCACATAAGCAATCTCTGCTTCACTTTCATTTTTGTCCATGATCAAATGTACAGCATTATCTAGTCTTGGTCTGATTCCTCAGCCTATAGGGAATCGCAGCAGAGAATGGGAGGAGAGATGGATCAGCAGTTAAGAGCAGGACTCTTCTTGTGGGGGTCTGGGCTCAGTTCCCAGTACCCATCCTGGGTAACTCACAACCACCATCTTCAGGTCCAGGAGGTTTGATACCGTCTTTTGGACCTACCAACACCTGCATGCATGAGGTACAGGGATACACATAGATGCAGACACAAGCACACAAACAAAAATAGAATTAAATATAAAAGAAGAAGAAGACCATGAAAAACCATCAGTATCAAACTAGTGAATTGCTTTTTGTGTTTTCTATAGTTACAGCCATGAGACTCACAGGGAGTCATTGCTGTGTGCTTGTTTGTAAGTCTTTATGGCCTCTGTTTGAAATCCCATCTCCCTTCAGGATGTCTGTTTTGCTTTGCGGGCTTCTTCAGTTTTTTGAGTTACTTTAAAATGAATTATTACTTAATAAATGGATAATTTAAAAATTCATTAAATGATAAGTTCCTTTCATGGAAAAGAAAGCAGCACCCATTTTCTCTTTATCATCTCGTGGATCTTAGCAATATAAGAAACATTGTTAGTCAGATTTATGTTACAATAAATACCCAAGATTGCAAAGAGTGGAAGCTTATTTCAGAGTCCCAGTTCACATAAGTTGATTTTGTTGCTTTCAGACCCGTGGCAAGGTAGAATCTCTCTGCTTGAGCATGTGATGGGAAAAACTGCTCACATCAAGGCTAGGAGGAAGAACGGGACAAAGACAGTGACTCTTGCTGTCTTCATTGCTTGCATTGCACACCTCCAATGACATACCCTCCCTTCATCGTCTCACCACCCCCTAGGGGATCACTCCTGGAACTAATTACATTTTTTTCCACATGGAACACTGGGAAATTGTTGTGTGGCTATTTCCACACAAGTGAAACATTTACCCCTAGCGTGAGGAGAGGGACTCCTTTATAGGACTCAGGAAACTAACCAAACTGAAAGCTCATAAAATGTATGAAAGACTCAAAAAGTGGAGAAAGTTACAAGACTCACAGGCCTTCCCCAGGTCGTAGAAGCTGTGAACAATTCCTCGAAGTGAGGGGACTCTTTAAAAACACTGCCCAAGAGTCGGCAAGATATAGCTACCCCAGAGATATAGCTCTTATGAGCCATAGCCTAAGATAGGGTGGTATTTTCAGTGATGTAGAATCACCCATTCTACTGTAAGTAAGAGGATATATGTGTTGGCCGGGCGGTGGTGGCGCACGCTTTTAATCCCAGCACTTGGGAGGCAGAGGCAGGCGGATCTCTGTGAGTTCGAGGCCAGCCTGGTCTACAAGAGCTAGTTCCAGGACAGGAACCAAAAAGCTACGGAGAAACCCTGTCTCGAAAATCCAAAAAAAAAAAAAATGTGGAGGCCTCACGAGGCCATTACTCAACCTGACACAGTAGTACTGGCCTAAGGTGACACTCTCCTTCATGGGTACGTGGAGTCACGTGACTAGAATGGAAGGGATGGGCAGAGGCCATGCTAGGAGCTGTCAGTCCACTCTTGTTTCCTTTCTCTGTTGTTCCACATGGAACACCCACTAATGAAGGTACCAGTCTTGGAGAGTGAAAGTCAAATACAAGAAACAATTATTATTTTGTTGGGTTCAATGATTGACTTTCTAGTTAATGAAGCGTTGCTACATTAGCATGGTCTATCCTGATTTATACAACATGTCATTGGTAGATTGCAGGGCTAAAATACAACTCCAAGCAATCAGAGTCAAGCTGAATCATAAACTTAATGAAAATTCAATATTTTAATCATTGAAAGCATGTGTACTACATGACCTGGAGTAGGGGTTGTGATTAACATTCCCTCAGAACTTTGATCTGCATCTCAGAGAAGGACAGGTTTGGCCCGGTTAAAGGCAGTACGGTAGTGGCAGTGGGGTGGGCTAGGACACTGCAGGCAAAGGGATGCTGCTTGTGGTGATGTCGCTAGGCAGTAAGAAAATAAAAGATGTAGCTGGAGAGAAAGCAAGACGGAAAGTGGTCAAAATACAGCAAAGAGGCAGGGAGAATCCTTGGTGTGTAGGTGTACTTGGACGTCTGCTCAGCAGCGAGCCAGCTGAAACGAGAATGCTGAATTTGGCCTGTCGATTGTGCGCCCAGGAAAATGGGGTCTATTTTCTATTCTTGCCCTCTCTGTCTCTCTCTGCCAGCTCCAGTTCCCTCCTCCTCTTTTCCTCCCATTTGTTTAAGTCAACAATTTATAATTACTGGAGTTTGTCCATGAAGCAGTAACATCTGTAACATTTACCAGTTCCATAACTAAGGTGAGGCACTTCCGCATTGGTATGGGCAACCATCATAGCAACCAAGATGAAGGTCTCCAAATCATATTTTTAAGGTTTGTCTTAGTGCTTAGCAGTCATTTCAGTTCACTGTGTTATGTGACAGGCAGCAGACAGACATGGGTTTCATGAGCAAACAAATCAAGATGTGTGATTTCTTGACACTTTCATGTCCATTTTATTTCCTGGTCACACGTGCCTGCTAGCTGTGTTCTAATTCCCAAGTCTAAATGTGCATATCATTTTATTCACAATAAATGACAAGTATTTTTAAGTGCTTAAATTTTTAAAAATCATAAGGATTTCTATTATAGTACAAGAAATATTCAGTAGATTCAATGTGTCCCCTGTTCTTTTTATTGCTGTTGAAGCTTTCTATAAGTTATGTGTATGAATGTTTTTACATTTAAAACTGCATTTTATTATGCTTGTCACATTATGATTTACATTTTTTAAAAATAATATTTTTACTAATTCTTTGAGAATCTCATGCAATGTATTTTGATCATGCGCACCTGTAGCAGGCTTTTTCTTTTGAGCCACCAACCAGCTCCCAAATCATGGTACAGAGACTTCTTTTTAGTTATGAATTCTTGGTATTATCTTAGCTTTTATTTTAATATGTTTCTCTTTATCTATGATTTGCCTCAGGGCTTTTTCCTCCCTCCTTCCCTCCCTCCCTCCCTTCCTTCCTTCTTTTCTTCTTTCTCTCTTTCTTTTCTGCTGTCTGCATGAATGACTGGCAGCTGCCTGGCTTCTGGCCTCAGGAATGTCCCCTTCTTTCTCTTCATTTTCTTCCCCTTTGAGCCTAGATTTCTGCTCCTACTTATTCTTACTGCTCTCCAGCCCCACCTATCCTTTCTCTGTCTAGTTATTGGTCATTAAGCTTTTTATTAGACCAATCGGGTGCCTTAGGCAGACAAGGTGAAAGAGAAATCCATCTTTATATAATTAAACAAATGTAATATAACCAAATGTAACACATATTTACATTGATAACAAAGGCAGCAGAAAACAATGCAACACACCTTCACATAGTTAAAGTAACACTCCACAACGTAAACAAATGTAGCCCATCTTTGCCTAGTTAAGCAAACGTTCCACAACACTCACCACCCCTAGCTCCTCCCAGACCCACTCCCGTCTCCCGTCTCTCTAACCACTTAACTTTAAGTTCTGCTTTCTTCTCTTTTATAAGCCATTCACTACTCCAAATTTTACTGCCCATATATTCTTGGGTATGTGGTCATTCATTTAAGTGTGGTTGGCCTTATTAGGTGCCATACCCTTAAAGAAAAATGTCTCTCCCCCAGAAGCTATCAATTGTCAATAGCCCCTCACCACCCCTCGAGCTTCTGATGTTTTATGCATGCTGACACAACCACTGTGGTTTCATATATGTAACTGCCATGTTGTGTACAGAAAACACTGTTTCCTTGTCGTTACTCCCACCCCTGACTTTTATAACCTTTCTACCATTTCTTCTGCAATGACCTCTGGACTTTGGGGGATGGGTATAAAATATATGTCCTACTTAAGGTTGAGTATGCCACAGATTCTTCTTCTCTTCATGTGGATCAGTTGTGGCTTTTTGTGTTTATTTTCATCTACTGCACGGTGAAACTTATCTAGTGAGGGTTGAGAGATGCACTAAGATATGGTCATAATGATGTCATTAGGAGTCTGTTTAATACTATGTCTTCCCAGCAGAATAATAGTAATAGGTTCTCTGCTAGGGCCTATGGACTTTCTTGCCACAGGTTCTTGACCCTAATAATTATGTCAGTTATGGCTCCCATCTCGTATGATCCTTAACTCCAATCAGAAAGCTCTTGGTTACTTGTACAACATTTATACCACTATTGCACCACGGGTCATATTTTTCCAGGACAGTGATTATCATAGCCAGAGAGTTTGCAGCTGGGAAGATTTTTGGTTAATTTTCTGCCCTAGCAGCATACATAGCACCTTCCAGCACTAGGAAAGTTATTCAGTTGTGATGAGGCTTCCGAGTCAGTACCACCTTGAGTTCCTCAGTTAATAATGTCCCAAGTGAGTTCAGCAGCAGACTCATCATCAAGTCCTAGAAAGTAAACAAGATCAATTGCAAGAGTCTATTTACTTCTATTTACTTCATTGGTGAAATTTTAACATAAATCCTGAGATCATAAAATGTTAACTTTTCAACTTTATTCTCCCTTTTCAGAAACATTTTTGCTCTTCTACTGAATAGCAAAACTCGCCATCAATTCTTTGAACTGATTTTGTGGTAGTATTTTTATTTTGCTTTGTAAGTTTTATTTTAACAGTTACAGAAAACCATGAAAGTGTATGTATTGTTTGGGTACAACATTCCTGTTTTAATGAATATAAATGTACCATAACATTTAAATCTGGTTAAATATATCTACCCAACAATTGCTCATTAATTTATGGAAAAGTTTTCTCAAAATTCTTTCTTCTAGCACTTTGAAATGGAGACTACATTGCTGTTATTTGTAGTTACTCCACTATGCAGCTGTACAGCAGAACTTATTGATTCTATCTGATTATAACTTGATACCCATAAACCAACCTTCCCTCTTCTCTTCTTCTACTCCCAACTACTCTGAAATCAGTCTTTCTTCCATAGATTTTTAGAAGAATATCAGTTCTATCATTAAAAAAACTTTCTCCAAATCTGGACACATAGGACAATTTAGAGACAACTGACATTTAACCCAGACATCTCCGACCCACAAGCTTGACAGATCACTCTATTTATGTAGCCTTTTAAGCACTGTAGCAGAATATTGTCTTAATTGTTTGATTTTCCCCCTTTGCCATTATTTTTGTCATTTTTTTCTTAATGACAGCCATTCTTCCCAGAGATGGAACCTCACAGTGGTTTTAATTTTTATTTCCCTAATGGCTTTGTTGAGCATTTTGAGACTATTTATTTGGCATTGATATTTACTTGTTGGAAACTCTGTTCAGTTATTTGGCTCACTTTTTGATAATATTGTTTGCTTCTCAAACTCCTTGTGAATTCTCAATATTATTTACCTTGCAGCAGGGCTTGTGTGCTCAGTCATAGCTGGTGGGAGTTCATGGGTAGGGAGGCTGTGTCGTGTCCAGAGATATTGCTTTGCTCTGGTCCTCCCTAGTGGTCTTTCCACACCCTCTTCTGAGTCCCTGAGCTTTGTGGGGATGGAGTGGGTATGACATAAACGTCTTATTTGTAGCTGAGCACTCCATGGACACTTAGTGTATTCTTTGCACTTTGGCCACGCAGAACACTTCACCAAGGAATATAAATGCCATATCTTCCTAGAGTATAGGTTTATCAATTTAAATCTTGAAATATGTATAATAACCTAAAGGTAATAACAAATAATTTATCAGTCAAAAGTACAAGTCATAGAAGTTCAAAGAAATACAAGTCTTGTTGGCCATTTTAACTCCAAAATAATCAAGATGCATAGTTTGTTTTTCAGTACCAATTTTCAAAATGTATTGTGTTGTGCCTTATTACTGATGACCCAGGGAAACAGTGAAGTGTTTTGTGTCATAATTTGCAAGCCACTGTTGTATGCAATATTGAGAATCAATAAGCTCTTTTAGCTTTTGAAATACACCAAACATAGTGCTTAGTAATACCCTCACTTACACTTCAAATTTATGAGACTCCTGCAAAGTGGTCAAGATTATATTGAATGCTTCACAGGTCACCGGCCCCTTAGATGGATTAAGTAGTTACCTACACTGTCACAGGCAGAACGGGGGTCTACAACAAGTCTATTTGTCTTTACTCATTTGTGTTCGATCCACATTGTTTACATAGAGAATTTCTTCAACAGAGGTTCCTTATATAACTTGTAGGGGAGGGAGCTTTGGTTGCAGATGCAGACAACACTTTTTTTTTTTTAGCTCAAGGATGGGAGAATTCTTCATTTCAAAACAGTTTAAAATGGAAAGTTTCTATCCACGTTGGATTTTTCCTCTCCCTGGAGAGAACCCATAATTGCTTCAGCACGCACTTCTCAGTGCCTCCCTGATTGGCCAGCTTGTCTGCAGTGAGTTCTCATACCTACATGTGCATCTGTTCAACCATCTGCAGTGCAAAATTCTGTCAATCATTCTTACCTCAGGGAAACTATGATATTTCAGCTTTGGAAAATTACTGTCCTATAGAAGGATGAAGTAAGATGCTACTGATAAAAGTACTGTAACTCTGTCAGGTTAGATGAGTTCCTAGGTATAGGGATTATAGATTTAGGATTTTAAATTGTTTGAATAATCTTTCAAGTAGTTCATGTTATGACTACTGGATTACATAGCCATGAATTTTCCTTCTGATCACAAACTGTATTAGTGATTCTGATCATGAAGGCATCTCAGAGAAAATAAAGTCACAATGTCAAAGGGTCTAATGTTCAAGTCCACAGTTTGGCCACTTGGTGAATTGCTTACTTTGGGTAGTTGAGTTTGTGGGGGGAACTGGTGGCAGTAGAAAGGAGCCTGAGGAATCATAATCCTGATGGTAATAATTCGGCAGTATCTTAAAAAAGCCACTGGGTCACTGAAGCGGTAAGTCTGTTATGTAGTTATTGATTCTTTTACCAATCCTGAAGAGTACATACAGAGTATACTTATTACCTACCTTGTACATGCAATCATCAATGGAGGGAAAATCCTGCCAACCATTTGTACCTCAGGAAATCTATTCTATTTTAACTTTGGAAGATTACTGTTCTTTAGAAGGATTAACTAAGATGCAGCTGCTAAAACTACTTTAGTGTTGTATCTTACTTTAGAGGAATTCACAGAAATACGGGTCTTTTCATATCTACTAAAGTCCAAATATCAAGTTTCTCGGATGTTGAAGGGCAGCATCCACAGGGCTGTTTCATTGTAGCTCTTGACAGTAACCCTCAGCATCCCTGGGAATGGCTGCAGTCAGGGCTCCTTTTCTTTACACACTTTAAGTTTTGACTCATTTGGGTGTATTTTTATTGTTTCCTGCTACCTTTGTTGACAGATTGTGGTGCTATAAATAGAATCCACTTTCATTGACATGATGTGACCTTCCTTCTCAAGCCTGGCTCTTTTCCCAGTGTCAATGGATGGGGCTGTCATCTGCTTGGTGGCTTATGCCAGAAGCCTCAAAGCTATCTCAATACCTCCCATTCTCCCTGGCTATATGCGATCCATCACCGAATCCTATCTAGTTCTGAAGTAGTGACTCATGTGGCCTTGCTTGTATCCTCTTACTGCCTCTTCCAATCAATACTCCCCATATTGTAGCCAGAGTGATATTCTCAAGAGTTACCTGCTCACATGTGAATTAATCTCACAAATATGTCTAATGCCTATGATGGATTGGAAGGTATATAGCAGACAGATACAATTCTCTCTTAATGAAAATGGAAAACACTGTGGTCAGGTCTCCTCCTCTGATTCTCTTCCACTTCATGTTAAAACACTGGTAGATTACAGATGCTTGTAGGTTAAAACCTTGTCAACGGCTTTCAAAATCTAACCCTCTAGTTTCATTTCATGTCATCCTTCACTTCTCATCACATTGGCTTTGTTTATGTCCTTCAAGTTTTCCTTCTGGTCTACCACATCAGCCCCTTGGCCTGTCTTGGGATGTTAGCTGGGAATGTTTTCAGACTTTGCCTCTCTTTATTATCAGGAATACAGTTGGCTCTTATGACATTTCATGGTCATGCGGTCATGTGGTCATGGCAGGTCACAGGTATTTTTTTTTTAACCCATGTAGGAAGTACTGCATCCATCCATCTTTTCTAGGAATAGATCATCTTCTCTGAAGTGAAGCCTTGAAGAGCCTGTGAAGTTAGAATCAAAATGGCTGGCTTCCTTCCAAGGAGACACAGAAGTCACATGGTCTTCCATACTTCCATTCCAAGTCCTGATCTTCACTTAATTGTGTCACTATAATGTCACAAAAGGGGACTACTGCTTTCTCCTGCCCTGTCATAGTCACATCAGATAAGCCAAACTTATATCAGCACCTTGGTACACAGGGTTAGTCTAGTCAACCTGGGAGGGTTCCTTTTTCTTTGTTCTAATAGAGAATGTCCCTCTTCTTACTGCCTCCAATTCTTATTTATCTACTCTCTGTGATTTAAATGTTTTATAGAATATTGTTTATAAAATATTCTCATTTTTAACATTTCCTTTATTAATTAAAGCAGATAGTATGAATTGTTAAATCATATCTAGAGAAGATGTGTTTGGATATTTCTTGTATCAATTTTACAAATTACAAACCTACAGAATGGACCAGAATTTTAAAACAGATGGAGGCTTTGCAGTTCCTTCTGCACTAGATACCCAAGATCAGGCAGGACTCAAGTCTCCTCAATATATTAAAGAATATGCCCTGTGGAGTATCAGATGTGCTGGTATCCCAGAGCCCTGGAATCTATGTTTGAACTTGCCATGTTTTTGAGTGGCACTAAAGAAGCAGGAAGACAATGAAAATATCACATTAGTAGGTAAAGGGTGGTTTACATATGACCATTGTTGAGGGATGGCCGATGGCAAAAGAAGCCTCATTAATGTTGGTGATAGAGTTGCCACCATGTTATAAATGTATGCTTGGGGGAGCACCAATAACTAGTCTGTTTACAGTTGAAATTCAGCTTGTAGGTGGTACTAAGGCGAATGACAGAAAAGTATGTGTACCTCAGTGGAGTGGAGGACAGCGGTTAAGCTTAGGCTAGAGCTCCCTTGGCTATCTACTGGCTATGAGTAATAGCCAGTAATAGTAGCTATTGTCTTATACATGAATAGGGCAGCAGTAGCATTTTCTTCATATTTTGTTATGAGGATCAAAATCTCTTTAGTACTCACCAATCCAGGAACCATCCCTCCTGACTTCATGAGCAATGGCCTTAGGGAATTTTAGGAAGAAACTGATTCCTGGTTCTGAGTAATATAGAAAGAGCACAGACATATCCTTGTATATCGGTTGATTATTACTAGAGACCCTGATGTGCCAGGAGAACAGTTCCGTTGTGTTCTGCATTTGGGCTCAGAGCTAATGTAGTCTCATTCTTAAAAACATTCTGCTTTCTGTTTGGATTCAGAGCATCTCAAACATTTAAAGTGCACACGAACCACCTGGCAGACTTGGCTCTGTCTTACTGACAGGTTCCCATGTCAAGGACGACATTTGGATAGCAAGGGCCTAGACTCTGGGAAGAAACACGCCAGGAAGAAACATGCTGAGAGAGGCTGGGACAGGTTACCGGGAGGACCTTGGGTTTTTCCCTAGAGAACTTACACATCAGATCTGTTATGGTCTGACAGGCATTTTTCAGATGCCGTTTTCTCCGGAGGCTGGCCTGATTAAAGGACCTGTGGCAGTTTGGTACCCTGGCACTCTGTGGTTAGAGCGCAAACCACTGTGTGGTGTGACAATCGGTTCCAAGAACTCTCCTATGTCCACATGGTAAACAACATTCTCTTAGGTTGTTGCGTATAAACTTTAATGCAATACGAATTTCGTCTTCTCTATTATTTATTTATTTACTTGTTTATTTATTATGAGTTCACTGTTATTTTAATTGGCTCAGTGGCAGTCACAATACTGTGATGTTTTTCTTTGTGATTTTATTTGACAAACTTTACTATTAAAATTTTACTAGACACCTAAGTAAAATACCTTTTTAGATGTAAACTACCAAGGCGTGTAAAATATTTATGCATATCTGTTTTCTAGTATTATAATTGACACAGAGGTAAGATGTCCGAAGAGCAGAAAGGTATTGAGAGGAGAGTAGAACGGGATAGGAGATATACTAAAGAATAAATCCTTTTCTTCTTTGGGAATTTCAGATCATGTTGGAGAGCCTATTCACATGTATAAAGCCGCCGGTAAACAATTTAAGAAAATACAATATTGCCTGGCTGTTCTTTGTTTTGTTTCATTTCTTTTTTCAAGACAGGGTTTCTTTGTGTAGCTCTGGCTGTCCTGAAACTAACTTTGTAGGCCAGGTTGGCTTTGAACTCACAGAGATCCACCTGCTTCTGCCTCCCAAGTGCTGGGATTAAAGGTGTATGCCACCACCACCAGGCATTACCCAGTTTTTCTTAAACTTTAGTCAATGTCTGAATCACCAAAGTTACAAGGTCAGTGAGGTCACCAATGAGGCCAGAATTGCTGATGTGGAAATGCCTTGGCTGCTGATTTATGGAATCATGGGGTTTCCAGAGGAGAGGCAGTAACACGAGGAAGATGGAAATCCATGGAGAAGATTCTGGCTAAGGAGAGACTTGTAGTGAGAGCAAAGGAGGAAGACAGAAAGCTTTTGCAAGGCAGTGTTATGAGCTTAGGGTTGATTTGGACGATGTGGATTAAGGAACTATGAAGACAGGTTGAGATAAGACAGACTGCTCAAGAGAGTTGTGTAGGATGTGGAAGGAAGAAACCCAATTTGTTTGGAAAAGAAAAATGTAAGCACTCAGATGGGGAAGTAGACACAAAGTCCCACCCCCAACCAAGAAGCTGATTGCAATTGGTGTCTGCTGGGAAAGGGAAAGTCAGTTTTTTTTCCAATGGAGTGACACTGGGTATATCAACCACACTCCAGAGCAGGGGCCTTGCCTATGAGTAGTTGTCCAACACAAAACAATTCCATATTTTTGAGTTCATGCTTTTTGTTTGGTTATTTTTGTGCTATTGTGTCTTTTTTGTGTGTGTGCGTGTGTGTGTGGTTTGAAACATGGTTTCTCTATATTGCTCTGACTGCCCTGGTTTTGTCCTCTCTCAGTAAACCAGGCTGGCCTCGAACTCAGAGAGTTGCTTCCCTTTGCCTCCTGGGTGCTGGGATAAAAGGTGTGCATCACCATGCCCAGCTGTTACTATTTGTTCTTAACCTTTTTTGTTTTATGTTTTAATTTTTTTCTATAATATTTCTCCCTTCCATTTCCTCCCTCCAAACTCTCCTAGATACTCCTCCCCTCTCTCCTTTAAATTCATGACCTCTTTTGTCACTAATTGTTATTACATGCATTTATGTATTTGGATATACATATATATTCCTAAATATAACATTTACAGTCCATATAATATTACTTGTAATGTGTTTTCAGGGCTGACTGTTTGTTACTAGGCAAACAGTTGGAGTGCTTTCTGGGGAAGACTACCTCTCCTGTTCCCTGCTTCCCTCAGTTGCCTCTCATTTGTTTTTTGTTCTGTAGGGTTGAGGTATCATGGGCTTTACTCTGTCCTGTTTAGCATGTAAACTTGGTGTCATCCTAAGGAACACCTAATTGGGTAGGTAGAGAAGTAGGAAGGATCTCAGAGGAGTTGGGGAAGGGGAAAAGAATATTATCAAAATACATTGTGTAGTAAAAAGAGAAAATAGTTTTAAAAAGGCCCAACATTCATTGGGAAAATTGTTTGATAGAAATTTTGAAGCTTAGATGCCTGGGGAGATGATTCAGAGCGTGAATGCTTGTTACACAATGATGAGGACCTGACTCCAGACCAGAACCCACATAAAACCAGACTCCATAGAGGATCTGTAATCCTGGCAAGATGGGAAGTTGAAACAGGAGAACCCTTAGAAACTCACAGGCCTGTGAATATGCAGCAAAGAACAAGGGATTCTATCTCAAACAAAGTTAAAGGCAAGAACCAATGTCTTGCCTTTAAGGCTGAAGGTTGTCCTATGACATCCACACATAAGTCATTGCATACATCATACTAACATGGGTACAGGACATACATAGGGGAAGAGGGAGAAGGAGAAGAAGAAAGAGAGGGAGGAGAGGAAAGGGGATAGAGCAGATTAGAAATTATTTTTTAATGCTTCTAATAAGCTGTTATTCATTAAACTATGATCAAGAAAAAATGTAAAAGAAAAACCCAAGTATCTAAATATGCAGGTGAGGAGGTAGGGATGCAGTGAGGGAGGCAGGCCAAGCAGTGAAGGGGTTGGTGTGATGCTCATGGGCTCAGACTTCATCCTGGATAGTGTTGGTTCTCTTATATAGGGGAATAATATGGCACGGCTTGCAAGTCAGGGAAACTGCTGTCAGTGTGTGAAGTAGAGAGCTAGGTTAATTTGCTATAGATGCTACTCAGACAAGAAAGTGCACAATTCTGACTCAAAGGTGTGAAGGTAAAAAAGAAATGGAAGGTAAAGTTAGTGACTCTGGTGGAAGAGCTTAGGGCTCCCACGTCAAATGGACCTACGTTCCAAGCCTTTCCGTGTTAAATTTGCCCATAGATGAATTTCATGCCTTGGGCCATCTTACTGAGCCTTTCTAAAACTATGTCCTAATATTTAAAGTGACCATAATCACTATAAGATTCTTAGAACAGAAATTCATAATATAATGTATGAAAAATCCCCAACACAGTTTCAGCTACGTAGGATGCAGTCAGTAAATTGTATCTATTTTTATGAGAAAGAAAATCCAAATTAGGGCTCCCTGAGGGCAACTTGACACAGATAAAACAGAAGAAATCAATAACTTTAACTCAGTGTTTCATAGCTGAGGATGAATTTCAGTCCCTTGGGATTTGGTGTTGACCAGAGGCAGTTTTGGTGTCACAATTGGAGGGCTAAGTAGTGTTACTGGCATCTGGTGGGCAGAGGTCAGGAATATTGCTAAACACTCTGTCAAGCAAAGAGCAGTTCCCACAAGAAAAAGTATCTGGCACAAACTGTCAATGATGCCAAGGTTCAGAAAAACTGCACTGAGTGTTCTGTAATAGATGTTGTAGAAACATGTTAAGAAAGAAAACAGAGGGGTTGAATTTCAATGTGAAGGTTAAAGACTAGATGGCTAAATGGAGCTGACAAATACATATTTGGGGTGAGAAGGAAAAGAAGAAAGATTTTTAAAAAGGGCAGAAGTGGGTGGGGCTAGGGGAGAAAAGAGTGGGTGTCCTGTAGGTGAGAAGACATTGGAGTTAAGAGTTTCAGTGAACTGTGCTGTGGGATAATCCTTTTGTATGCTGTGAATATGTATTACTCTCATTGGTTAGTAATAAAGCTGATTTGGCCTATAGCAAGGCAGAATAAGGCTTTGCAGGAAAACCAAACTGAAAATACAGAGAGGAAGAAGGGCGGAGTCAGAAGATGGGAGCCAGCTGCCAGAGGAACAAGATATGCTAGAAGACAGGTAACTCCACGAGCCACATGGCAAAACGTAGAGTAATAGAAATGTGTTAATTAAAGTTGTAAGAGCTTGTTAGTAATAAGCCTGAGCTACAGGGCAAACATTTTATAATTAATATAGGCTTTTGTGTGATTGTTGGGGATTGGCTCTGCCTCTGTTTATATACGGGCTTCAACGTAGGGCTGGAATTTTTACATAAGGCCTAACAAACCTTAAAAAAATGATTCTAAACACATAAAAACAGAGCCAAGAGCAGCTTCATAGTTCTTGTTTCTCATTTGGTCTGTGGTACAGAGATGCATACCCTGGACATGATGTGTGACTTGAGCTGCAGCATGGCAGATTCCTCAAGTCTCACACAGGCTGTGGTACAGAGAGGCTTCTCTCAGCTGCTGCCTGAGAGCTGGAGAGCACAGCTGTGCTCTGCTTGGCAGATTTAGGGGTTTGCTCATATAGACGAAAAGGGTTAGAGATGCACAGTAGGTACAGAGTCAGACAGAAAGGCCTCTGGATGGGTCCCAGTGTGCTTGAGAAATATGTGTAGGCTTAAAAGAGAGAAGAGGAAGGGTAGAAACAGTCATCGATTAAAAATGATTTAAAAGTAAAGTCCTTTTAGAGGAAATAGAGTGATAAAAAACCATGATAAGCCACATAAAGATGGGAAATACACTGAGTCTGGATTATGTATTTTATTGTGTTGTCTTTGGATTTTTTGGCTGTTAATGGGTCAATGATAACTGGTGAGAGACATTTGATTATAAATGCTGCTAGATTAAACCAACCTAAATATTTTAAAAAATATCCTGACTTCAAAACTTGAGTCAAAAATTACATTATTTTGGAAAAGAGGTTTGGCTTTTATTTCCACAAGAAATGAGTGGCTGTGGATTCTTACTGGGTTATGAGAAATCAGGTTTAATTGAGGAAGACCCCTGAAAAATATCTGATAGAAACAGATGTCACGGATGATCCAACATTGCAGAGCAACTCTGTTGCTGTTTCTTTTGAGTTCTACATCCAGAATAGCTGCAAAGCTGCTGGTTGGGAGGATCCAGTCTCACATAGATTACTCCGGTCATGATTTGACCAGAATTCTAAATTTTCTCAGGGTCCCACAAAGATCACCAGTACCTACCAGTTTTCTTTACATAGCAGGAAAGTTTCTTTATGTAGTCCATTGTCCATGTACCTTAAAGGGAAGAACCATTGCTAAGCTAACTAGAAGACAAGACTTTCAGCAGGCTGTGATTTAATCAAGGGATAGAACCGTAAACCTAGCCATTTCCCACTTCCTAAATCAGTGAGAACACGGCTAAAGGACTCTGCCTCTTCAGTTTTCTGTGCCTGGCTAGTTGGTTTGATCCCTCTTCTTAAGTTTTATTCTATATTTACTTTCAAACTTTATTCTCAATAGATCTTCATCCACATGGTAAATATCTGGGGATTTCACACTCCTGTATCCATTTCAAATACCCTTCCTAAGGCCTCTCACTTTTCATCCTGATTCTCAGAAGAAGGCATGTCTCCTTCTACTATCTCAAACTCCTATAAAAGCATGCAGGTAAGAATTCTTACACCCGTTCCTAATTATACACCACGCCCCTAGCCACTGACTGCTGCCACAGTTGCTGTCTTATTTTCCTGGTTGTCTTGTTGTGTATCTGTGTCTAATACCTGTAGAGGACCCTTTCCAGGCTTTAGACAGTCTCTGTGACCTGCAGAATTTCTTGGCTGTATACTTGCTATCTTCTTAAGAATTAATCTGATTTTAAAGTCAGAGGAAAGAGAAGAAAACAATGAAGGAATAGACATAGATGGTATAATAGATTTTTGTAAGTATCTGTCAAATACTTCCAGTTTCTTTACAATGAAGACATTTTAGTCCTATAAGTAGCCGTGCAAACAATCCCGTTCTTCCCACTCTCTCTTTTTCTTATGTCAGAAATAAGGGACATGGTTTAAGGATTTCATTCAGCACACATTTAAAAGTTATTTTAGTTGCTTTCCATTTATAGAAATCTGTGAACATTTTTAAACAGTGAAATGAGTTGTTGAGATTTTAATGAGTTGCAAATCTGGAGGGGAATCCTTAATATTTCCTTCATTCAATTACAAAAAACTATGTCTGTATTCACTTGAGAATTTAAAGGAAAGAAGGAGATTTTTTGGAGAAAACCTGTTGAACTTTTGCTTATTTATATAAGAAACATTGAGTACATGGCACATGTTGTGTGGCCATTATGAAGGGACAAACTCTCCACACGATTTCGAAACATATCCAGTAATGATCAGTAATGATTGCTAATCCATAACTGCAAATTCAAATAAAACTCCAATAATGATGGAAATCAATTAATTACTCTATCATATTTTAGTAGGCAAGATCTGTGCTCCGTTATCACAAAATGGAACAGAATATCCAAACTGGGTCACCAGCTGCTAAGCTGCTGGAAGCTTCTTCAAAGGTCCAAAGGGCCGTGCCCATCACTGCCCCAACCCCCACCTTATCTTACTGGTCAGTACACTCCCACCAAAAACTCTGCACCTAGGACCCAAATACTCCTTTTGATGGGCCAGCAGACTGGTGACAGAATTCCCGCAACACTCCAAGAAAACTGAATGATGCTTTGACAATATTTCTATGCACAGAGTACGAAAAATAGCACTTCCCTTAGCTTTGAGAACTTTTATTTTCAATGAGCTTCTGACCTTAGTATAGGAACTTACTTTTAACCCCATTTCCCCCACAGGATTATTGCTTCTTAAAAGCTAAAAAGAGAAGAAAAAGATAGATGTCTATTTGTTCATTTGGAACAATGACTGAAGCAACCAGACTAACCTTTCTAGAGCTCAGTACCCACACCAAGATGCTCACTGTGGGCCTAGGTCCCTGGAAGACTCCTTAGGCAAGGTGGTTTTTGGCACTGATATCACCAGTCTGACTGTGCTGATGTGCCTGAGGTGGGGAAGATCCAGGAGAAGGTTGTGAAGTGGGAAACTCTTCATTGTTTGCACTGGGACTGACATTTCCCCCAACATGATACTTTTATTGACTATTTGGTAATTTTGCATAATGAACCCTGATCATACCCACTTCCCTGTCCTCCCAGGTCCTCCCCAACTGCCTGAGTCCAGCTCTGGATGAGGACAGGGTCTGAAGATGGGTGGATTCAAGAGCTGTAATGGGAGGAGAAATCAGACATGGGACACTTCGTTTCATTTTAGGAGAGACTGACAGAGAGGAAGCACATCCCCGGCTGAGATGCAGGTTCCAGCAGAGGATGTAAAGGGTTGGCAAGAGAAGGAAGCGAGCCAGGCCATGGTAGCTGGGAGAATCTTTGCAGCCTGACTGACTGGCAGCCAGAGTGCTTCTTTATTTAAGCAGGGATACATTCATGTTGTTCCAAAACATAGATCACATTTCAGTAGCAATACAGAGTAAAGAGAGGAATCTTGTTTTTCATTAAATTCAGTAGTTGCCCCTTAAGCCATTGCTGTCCTAATCGGCAATTGCAACTCCACAACCTCCAGGAGTGGTTCAGCTGCACTGGCCATAGTCAGGCCCTGGCTCCATCACGGTTGCTAAGGGGAACTTGACCTATATTTCTATACCTCAGGATTCAAAGGTTGAGGTGACATTCTGCTAGCTCAGAGTGGTTGAATAGCAAGTAGCTGACTTTCTCTCCCAGCTCTCGTCTCCCCCCCCCAAAAAAAAACCAGGCATCCTTCTGTTCAACCCCCACTTAAGAACCCTAGCTACACATAGTTCCCCCTACCACTTCCTGTCAGCTAGCTGAATGACTCAGCCTCCTGACCCCAGGTTAATTTTATTTAATCAAACAAATGTAACACATCTTTGCATCATTAAACAAATATCCCACAGCATAAATAAATGTAACATATCTTACATTAATATTCCACCACAGAGGAGCAGAATGAGGATGGCTACTCCCATGTGCTCATGGTGAATGAATTCAGCAGAATATGTCTACACATAAATGCAGTCTACTCAGTCTGTATGATATTACTTGTATGTATATTTTCAGGGATGACCACTTGATATTGGATATTCTTTGGTGTACTCTCCCACTCAGAAAATTAAAAAGGAATGATATTATTAACTGTCTGCCCCAAATATCTTACCTTTAATATATGTAACTATGTATATAAATATACATATGTAGTTTAAATGACATATCTATCTATTATCTATATAACCTATTATCTATTTATCTACATATGTATCTATGTGTCTATCTATTTATCTATCTATCTATCTATCTATCTATCTATCTATCTATCTATCTATCTATCTATCTATGTATCTCTCTATCTATCTAGTGTATCTGTCTTTATCATCATCATCTATCATCTAGATGATAGATAAAAAGAGATTGAAATCATTATTTTAATCATATAGAGGTGTGTGCATCCACAAGTGGGTATGTACATGTGGATTCAGCTGCCTGAGGAGGTCAGAGGCTAGAGACATTGGATTCCTTGGAAACTGAGGTACAGGTAGTTGTGAGCCACCTAATACAGATGTGGGGAGCAGAACTCAGGTCCTCTGGAAGTGCTCTTGATGGCTGAGCCATCTCTTCTGCCCCTAAACTATATTTTTAAATACTGCTTTCAGTAAAAGAAGTGATTATGCTTTTTTCTCTTTCTTTTAATTTGTGCTTCCCATTGAATGTCCGTTTTAGATAAAATAAATGAAATACTAGGTTGACAGTCCTTTCCCCCACATTCGGTGTTACTACTTCCCTGTTTGTGCATTCAGCCGTCTATCAAGTTGGCTTCGTTCTATGCGGATAATTGACTGTTACACATTTAGGTGTACATTGTCAGCTTATTTAACAGGCTTCTTGAAGCTGAGGTTTCAAGGATGTAATCTATTTTGAAACAAAAAAACTCTCAGTTTTTAATTGCCTCTCCATATCCTTTCATTTCTCTTCGATAAGCTTCCATTTTAAAGAACACTGAACTTTTTTAGTTGGTTTTCAAGACTTTTAGCTTTTAAAAAAACATGATTTCTGTCTCTGAGAGCCAGTGATTTTCCTTCAGTTCTCTCATTTTCTTTTCAACTGTTGATTTCGCTTCTTCAAGCATGTTAGGTCTCCAGGTTGCCGATCCCTTATTTTCATAGTGCCTTAACTTTCAGATATGGTGGTTAAATCTCCAGGCACTGCAAACATGTGGCTATTTCGTTCTCTTTGGTTAATCCCGCAGTGGCGTCTGTCCTGCGACTTTGGTTCTTCTGCATGCCCATTGCCTCTTCATGGTGGGTCTATCCTCAAGTGAGTGGCACAATTTTAGAGGAGATTTATATCCATTCTTGTTTGATTATTTGTTAGGAAGAAATTTGCCCCTGAAGCCTAGGATGTGGAAGAATTCTCTAGAAGAACTGTGTATTTCCTTATACCATATCCTGCATAGGCACTGCTGCTTTAGGACAGAGTTTTGTGGTACCTTATCAGCTCAGAAGATTAATGACCTGCTGAATATATGCTGTGTGTATGCACTACGCAGTATCATTTGGTGGTGGGCAGCTTGGCTTGTATTAGGAGACATGTGCCCTGAAGTCAGAAGTTCAGCAGAGGAGGAAGGAGGCTGGAAGAAGGGAGAGTCAGGGAAGAGGACTCACATGAACAAAAGTTTAAAAATGTTATAATGAAATGCATTATGTTGTGTTATAATTTAATTAATTGACTTTAAAGAAAGACGGCCACTCAGCAGTTTAAATCTGTTAGAGCACCGCTCCTCCCTTTTAATGGATCCAGAGTCAGACCCAACAGTCTCTTTTCCGTACCATAGATATGAAAGTAAACAGATTTCTAGAATTTTCAAACTGTCATAATATTCTACAAAAGAAGCATTTGTTAATAAATATAGAAAGAATAGAAAATATGCTATAATGAAGACAAATATGACCTATATCCTACCCCAGACTGGCAACCATTTTGACAACTTGATATTTTAAAAGTTACATTGTTTGTGCACATATGTACAGAAAAATTAGACTATATATTACACTTCCTTTTATAAATGTATTTACTTAAGATAACATTTAGTGCTTCTAATAAAAATAGAACTATCAGAATTACACCCGACTTCTCAATGGAAAACATGAAAGCCAGAAGGTACTGGATAGATGTGCTGCAGACACTAAGAGACCATGGATGCAAGCCAGACTACTATACACAGCAAAGCTTTCTTTCACCATTGATGGAGAAAACAAGATATTCCATGACAAAAACAGATTTAAACAATACGTATCCACAAACCCAGCCCTACAGAAAATACTCGAAGGAAAACCCCAACGAAGCTAACTGCACCCACAAAAACACAGGCAACTGATAACCCCCACCAGCATAATCAAAGAAGGGAAACACACAAACACTACCACCTAAAAATAACTGAAATTAACAACTATTGGTCATTAATATCGCTTAATATCAATGGACTCTATTCACGTATAAAAAGACACAGGCTAGGAGAATGGATGTGAAGACAGGATCCAGCCTTCTGCTGTTTACAAGAAATATACCTCAACCTCAAAGACAGACACTACCTCAGAGTAAAGGGTTGAGAAAAGGTTTTTCAATCAAATGGACCTAATAAACAAGCTGGTGTAGCCATCCTAATGTCTAACAAAATTGATTTCAAACTAAAATCTGTCAGAAGAGATGGAGAAGGACACTTTATATTCATAACAGGAACAATCCATCAAGATGTAGTCTCAATGCTTCTAATACAAGAGCACCCAAATTTGTAAAAGAAACACTATTAAAACTTAAATTGCACATCAAACCCCACACAGTAAAAATAGGAGACTTCAACACTCCACTCTCACCAATGGACAGGTCAAGCAGACAGAAAACAGAGAAATAAGAGAACTAACAGATGTCATGAATCAAATGGACTTAACAGATATCTATAGAACATTCCACCCAAACACAAAAGAATATACCTTTTTCTCAGCACCTCATGGAACCTTCTTTAAAATCGATCACATACTCATTAACAAAAAAAACCTCCACAGATACAAAAAAAAAAAATTGAGATAACCTCCTGTGTCTTATCAGATCACCAGGGATTAAAGTTATAATTTAATAATACTACTCTCAGAAAGCCTACAAACTCATGAAAATTGAACAGTGAACTACTGAACCACCCCGAGTCAAGGAAGAAATAAAGAAAGAAATTAAAGACTTCCTTGAATTCAACGGAAATGAAGGCACAATGTATTCAAACCTATGGGACACTATGAAAGCAGTGCTAAGGGGAAAGTTCATAGCACTAATTGCCCACATAAAGAAAACAGAGAAAGCTCACATTAGTGACTTAACAGCACACCTGAAAGCTCTAGAACAAAATGAACCAGACTCACCCATGAGGAGTAGAAGACAAGAAATAATCAAATTGAGGGCTGAAATAAGCAAAATAGAAGCAAAGAAAACAATACAAAGAATCAATGAAACAAAGAGCTGGTTCTTTGAGAAAATTAACAAGATAGACAAATCCTTATCCAAACTAATCAAAAAGCAGAGAGAGAACTTCCAAATTAACAAAATCAGAAATGAAAAGGGGGACATGACAGCAGACACTGAGGAAATTCAGTGAATCATTAGGTCTTACTACAAAGGCTTGTACTCCACAAAATTGGAAAACGTAAAAAAAAAATGGACAATTTTTTAGATAGATACCATATAGGTGGGTAGCAAAACAGCAGGCGAGACCGAGAAGAGTTTGGAGAGGCACTGTGAATACGAACAAAGCCCTCAGAGAAGTCATCCAAAAGGAAAAAAAATTGAAATCTGTCATGGTGATTCCCCCAGCTTTGTTCTTTCTGCTCAACATTGCTTTGGCCAGCTGAGAATTTTTTTTTCTATTCCTATGAAGAAATTTTTAAGGGATTTTGATTGGAATTGTGTTGAATCTGTAAATTGATTTTGGTAGAATGGTTATCTTTACAATATTAATTCTGTCATTTATTAGCATATTACCATCATTTCATTTTTAATGTTTTCCTCAATATCTTTCTTCAGGGATTTAAATGTTTCACATTAAAGGGCTTTCATTTCCTTTGTTAGGTGTGTTCTCAGATATTTTATCTTCTTGGAGTCTATTGTGAATAGAAGTGTGCCCATGACATTCTCGGCATGTTTTTTCTTGGTATGAGAGAGGCTACTGATTTTTTGTATGTTGGTTTTGTATTCTGCCATTTTGCTGAAGTTTTGTTGATTTTTAGTAGTTTTCTGGTAAAAATTCTGGCATCTCTTATATATACTTACAGATACTATCACATTGCTTGCAAATAGGAATAATTTGTCTTTTTCTTATCCTATTCATGTCATTTTAAACTCCTTCTCTTGCCTTATTTCTCCACTTGTGCTTTGAGCACTGTATTGAAAAGAAGTGGGGGATAGTTGACAGCCCTGTTTCATTCTTGATTTTAATAAGGTTGCTTCCAGTTTTTTAAAATTTACATTTACGACAATGCTGCTGTGGGTTTGTCATATATTTCTCATGCTGAGGTATATTTCTTCCAGTCCTAGTCTGTCAAGAACTGTCATCATGAAACCATGTGGGATTTTGTCAAAGGTTTTTTTCTTTACCTATTAAGATAATCATGTAGGTTTTCTCTTTAAGCCCACTTATTTAGTTTAATATATTAATTGAATTATGCTTGCTGAAGCATCTCTGTATTTCCAGGACAAGGACAATTTGATCATGGTGAATGATCTTTATGTGTGTGTGTGTGTGTGTGTGTGTGTGTGTGTGTGTGCATTATGTGTCTTGCAAGCATTTTATTAAGGATTATTGTCCCATAGTTTTGGTGTGAGTGAGTGTGTGTGTATGTGTGTGTGTGTGTGTGCATTTGTGCACGTGTATGTGTTTCTTTATCAGGTTTTGCCATTAGAGTTATATTTGCTTCATAGAAGTTTGGAAGTATTTCTTCAGTTTATTTTTTTTTTTTTAAATTTTTTTATTGATAAAAGGAGGATAAAGAAAAGAAAAAAAAACAACTTTCCACCTCCTCCCACCAGCCTCCCATTTCCCTCCCCCTCCTCCCACTCTTCTCCCCCTCCTCCCACTCTTCTCCCCCTCCTCCCACCCCTCTCCCCTTCCCCCCACTCCTCTCCCCCTCCCTTTCCAGTCCAAAGAGCTGTCAGGGTTCCCTGCCCTGTGGTACGTCCTAGGTCCTCCCCCCTCCATCCATATCTAGGAAGGTGAACATCCAGACTGGCTAGGCTCCCACCAAGCCAGCACATTGCGTAGGATCAAAACCGCGTGCCATTGTCCTTGGCATCTCATCAGCCCTCATTGTTCGCCATGTTCCGAGAGTCCAGTTTTATCCCATGCTTTTTCTGGTAACAGTCCAGCTGGCCTTGGTGAGCTCCCAGTAGATCATCTCCACTGTCTCAGTGGGTGGGTGCACTCCTCGTGGTCCCGACATCTTTGCTCATGTTCTCACTCCTTCTGCTCCTCATTGGGACCTTGGGAGCTCAGTCCAGTGCTCCAGTGTGGGTCTCTGTCTCTATCTCCATCCATCGCCAGATGCAAGTTCTAGGATGATATGCAATATATTTGTCAGTATTGCTCTAGGGTAGGGTCATTTCAGGTTCCCTATCCTCAGCTGCCCAGGGAACTAACTGGGGACCTCAGCTTGGGCACCTGGGAGCCCCTCTAGGGTCAAGTCTCCTGCCCACCCTAAAGTGGGTCCCTTAACTCAGAATTGTGGTTCCGTGCTCCCCTATCCAACCTTCCTTTATCCCGATCCTCCTGTTTCCCCAAGTCCACCCTCCTTCCCTTCTACCTTTTCTCTCCCCATCTCCCCTAACCCCCATCCCACCCCACCCCCAAGATCCCACTTTTCCCCCCGGCAATTTTGTCTACTTCCCTTATCCAAGAGGATAACTATATGTTTTTCCTTGGGTTCACCTTCTTACTTAGCTTCTTTAGATTCGCCTATTGTAGACTCCGTGAACCCTATTTATGGCTAGAAACCAATTATGAGTGAGTACATCCCATGTTCGTCTTTTTGGGCCTGGGATACCTCACTCAGGATAGTGTTTTCTATTTCCATCCATTTGCATGCAAAATTCGAGAAGTCATTGTTTTTTACCGCAGCGTAGTACTCTAGTGTGTATATATTCCATACTTTCTTCATCCATTCTTCCATTGAAGGGCATCTAGGTTGTTTCCAGGTTCTGGCTATTACAAATAATACTGCTATGAACATAGTTGAACAAATGCTTTTGACATGTGATAGAGCATCTCTTGGGTAAATTCCCAAGAGTGGTATTGCTGGGTCCAGGGGTAGGTTGATCCCGAATTTCCGGAGAAACCGAAACACTGACTTCCACAGTGGTTGCACAAGATTGCATTCCCACCAGCAATGGATGAGGGTACCCCTTCCTCCACAGCCTCTCCAGCAAAGGCTATCCTTGGTGTTTTTGACTTTAGCCAATCTTACAGGTGTAAGATGATATCTCAAAGTTGTTTTGATTTGCATTTCCCTGATCGCTAAGGAGGTTGAGCATGACCTTAAGTGTCTTTTGGTCATTTGAACTTCTTCTGTTGAGAATTCTCTGTTCAGTTCAGCGCCCCATTTTTTAATTGGGTTAATTAGCATTTTAAAGTCTAGTTTCTTGAGTTCTCTATATATTTTGGAGATCAGACCTTTGTCTGTTGCGGGGTTGGTGAAGATCTTCTCCCAGTCAGTAGGTTGCCTTTGTGTCTTAGTGACAGTGTCCTTTGCTTTACAGAAGCTTCTCAGTTTTAGTAGGTCCCATTTATTCAATGTTGCCCTTAATGTCTGTGCTTCTGGGGTTATACCTAAGAAGCGATCGCCTGTGCCCATCTGTTGTAGGGTATTGCCCACTTTCTCTTCAATCAGATTCAGTGTTTTCGGGCTGATATTGAGGTCTTTAATCCATTTGGACTTGAGTTTTGTGCACGGTGATAGATATGGGTCTATTTTCATTCTTCTACAGGTTGACATCCAGTTGTGCCAGCACCATTTGTTGAAGATGCTTTCTTTCTTCCAATGTAAACTTTTAGCTCCTTTATCGAAAATGAGGTGTTCATAGGTTTGTGGGATAAAGTCCGGGTCTTCTATACGATTCCATTGGTCGACTTCTCTGTTTTTATGCCAGTACCACCCTGTTTTCATTACTGTAGCTCGGTAATAGAGTTTGAAGTCAGGGATGGTAATGCCTCCAGAAGATCCTTTATTGTATAGGATTGTTTTGGCTATCCTGGGTTTTTTGTTTTTCCATATAAAGTTGATTATTGTCCTCTCCAGATCTGTGAAGAATTTTGATGGGATCTTGATGGGGATTGCATTGAATCTATAAATTGCCTTTGGTAGAATTGCCATTTTTACTATGTTGATCCTCCCAATCCAAGAGCAAGGGATGTCCATCCATTTTTTGGTATCCTCTTCAATTTCTTTCTTCAATGCCTTAAAGTTCTTGTCAAATAGATCTTTCACTTCCTTGGTTAGATTTACCCCAAGATATTTTATGCTGTTTGTGGCTATCGTGAATGGAGAAGCTTCTCTGATTTCCCTCTCTGCTTCCATATCCTTTGAGTATAGGAGGGCGACTGATTTTTTGGAGTTGATCTTGTATCCTGCCACATTACTAAAGCTGTTTATCAGCTGTAAAAGTTCTTTGGTGGAATTTTGGGGGTCGCTTATGTACAAACCCCTATCCAAACTAATCAAACGGCAGAGAGAAAATTTGCAAATTAATAAGATCAGAAATGAAAAGGGGGACATAACCACAAACACAGAGGAAATTCAGAGAGTCATTAGATCTTACTACAAAAGCTTGTATGCCACTAAACTGGAAAATGTAAAAGAAATGGACACTTTCTTAGATAAATACGATTTACCAAAATTAAATCAGGACCAGGTGAACAAGCTAAACAGACCTGTCAGTCGCGAAGAACTAGAAGCTGTTATCAAAAACCTCCCTACCAAAAAAAGCCCAGGGCCAGATGGTTTCAATGCGGAATTCTACCAGAACTTCCAAGAAGACCTAATACCTATACTCCTCAATGTATTCCACAATATAGAAACAGAAGGGTCATTACCAAATTCCTTTTATGAAGCTACAGTTACTCTGATACCAAAACCACACAAAGACTCAACCAGGAAAGAGAATTACAGGCCGATCTCACTCATGAATATCGACGCAAAAATCCTCAACAAAATACTGGCAAACCGAATCCAAGAACACATCCGAAAAATTATCCATTATGATCAAGTAGGCTTCATTCCTGAGATGCAGGGCTGGTTCAACATACGAAAATCTATCAATGTAATCCATCATATAAATAAACTGAAAGAAAAAAACCATATGATCATTTCATTAGATGCTGAAAAAGCATTTGACAAAATTCAACATCCATTTATGTTAAAAGTCTTGGAGAGATTAGGGATACAAGGGTCATACCTGAATATAATAAAAGCTATATACAGCAAGCCGACAGCTAACATCAAATTAAATGGAGAGAAACTCAAAGCCATCCCGCTTAACTCAGGAACACGACAAGGCTGCCCACTTTCGCCATACCTCTTCAATATAGTGCTGGAAGTTCTAGCAATAGCAATAAGACAGCATAATGGGTTCAGTTTATTTTTTATTTTTGAATAATTTAAGAAGTATTGGCTATAGATCTTCTTGAAAGTCTGAGAGAATTCTGTTGTGAATTCATCTGTGCTTGAGGATATTTTATTTGGAAGGCTTTTATTGCTTTTTTATTTTTTATGGGTCCATTGAGTTTCTTGATTTTTTTGCTTGTTTAACTTTGGTGATTTGGACAATATACCTATTTGTTTATGTCTTCGAGATTTTTAATCTTAATGAATATGCATTATAGATTTATAATAATAAAAACAGTGTACTGGAGCAAAGCCAGAACTTGTAGGCCAATGGAACAAAATAGAAGATGAGAATATCCATCGAAAGGATGAGTATGTTTGAAATTGTAACTATAGCCATCTGATATTTACAAATATGCCAAAAACATACATTACAGAAAAAGAATAGACTTTTTAGTAAATGGTTCTAGGAATACTAGATGTCACCCAGCACAAACATTAAGTGCAAATGGGCCAAAGACCTCAGTATGAACCCTGAAATAAGTTGTTGGTATGAGGAGTTTAAAAGACTCCCAAACAATATCACCTATTACTGTTACCCCTGGCTGCTACCCAGAAGTTGAAGCTTAAGTTCCTCTGGAGGGAGACATCATACACTTTGAACATAGATTTCAGAGGATTCAAGCTGGATCTGTCCTAAAAGCCTTCTCTCTCGAGATTAGCTTTCATTATTGAAAATTGCTTATGTGAGTTGCCAATGGAAGAAAGTAGTTAATAGTCCTACCCTGCTGTGACGAGGTGAGCTGAAAGAGCAGGTTGTATGAATGGACTAGAGATATATGATATGAATGGATATGCAAATGATGGCCTTTTCAACAAATAGTGCTGGATAAACTGGATAGTCACACGTAGAAACATGAAACTAGATCCACGTCTTTCGCCCTGGACATATCTTCATGCTATCCATATAGCAAGAGTTACCAAACATATTCTCCTATTGACCCTAAAAATGTCATTTTTGTGGTAGTTTGAAGTAAATAATGGATTTTGAATCCTCCTTCTTCCTTCCTTCCTTCCTTCCTTCCTTCCTTCCTTCCTTCCTTCCTTCCTTCCTTTCTTTCTGCTTTTTTTTTTCAGGACATGTTTCTCTGTGTAGCCTAGCTGTTCTGGAACTTGCTTTGTAGATCAGGCTGTCCTCAAACTCAGAGATCACCCTGCCTTTAAGGTGCTGGGATTAAAGGCATGTGCCGCCACTACCCTACAGAATGTCTATATTTCTGCATTAAGATGAATATCTGTTGGTATCATAGTAAGAAAATATTGCCACTAATTACATATATATCATGTCATTTCTCCTACTAGCTATTATTGCAAGTCTATTTCTGAAAATTCTGGGTTATAAATATGTATGTGTATGCATTCATATACATAGATGTATGAACATCTACATAAAAGCATGCAGGTATATGTATGAACATATGTGAATATGTATATTAATGTTTTGGTTAACTTGATTTTTGGAGAGGTCTTGCCCCCATACACATTATCTCTTAGCCTGACTTACATAGCTTGTGAAATGGTTAGAACTGCCTTTGAAAAGACTTATTCATTCTGCTATGACCCATTTGCTGCTAATCATATGTGATTTCAAGCTATCATGTTCAAAGAGAGGAAGAGTTTTGTAGAAGTAGGATGGAGTTCTACTCCTGCAACACATCAGCAATGTGACCCTTCCAGACCTTCATCTATACACAGGCCCATGATGCTCCAGCTCTGTAAGTCTTGGGAATTGGAGACAGTATGCAAAAAGCACTTAAAATCATTCCTGCTAGACACGGAGGCTTTTAAAGAAAAACCTTAGACTATTTATGTTTTCATCTTACAATGAAATATTATCTATAGAAGGCATTGGACTGTGTCCTTGTGGCATTACCGCTCCACAATTACTTTCTGTGGCTAGATACAACATTATTTGTCATTTACTTGCTATGTATATCCACTGACATCATCCAAGAGACAGCTGCGGATGCTGGTCTGTAAACCCAAGATGGTCACAGTGTTCCATCAAATAAAGCCACTGCTTCTAGAGCTTGTTTATGGCCAAGGGCCTCAAAACTTTACCCTTTAGAAAGTGTGTGTGTGTGTGTGTGTGTGTGTGTGTGTGTGTGAAGTGTAGTGTCAGAGAAAGTGTCTTTAAGTTGTTCCCAATGTCCCCGCTCTTTCAGGAGGAACAGAATTCTGAGTGCAGATCTTAAGCAGCCCATGAATATGAGGTCATGCATTCTGATGGGCACAGGGTCACTTTTATAGCTCAGGACCTGTAAGACTGAATACAAAATATGACCACAATGCCCTAGAACCTCTGTCCTTAAAATATTTTAATTCTAAGGACCGGAGAGGTAACTCAATGATTAAGAGTCATGGCTGCTCTTCCAGAGGACCCAGATCCAACTTCCAGCACCTCCATGGTGGCTCACAACCATCTGTAATTTCAGTTCCAGTGGCTCTGATGGACTCTTATGGCTTTTGTGGGCACCAGGCCTGCAAGTGGTGCATATACAGACAATGCAAGCAAAATACTCAGACACATAAAATAAAATTAAAAATTTAAATATACAATTATAAACATGCTAAGGAAAATTCTTTATGATAGAAATAAAGCTCAACAATGCTTAAAAATAATAGCATCCGAATAGTGCTTAGTGAAATTATTTTCACTATGGTGTAGGCCAGGCACACACCTAGCTTCGGCCTTTGCAATTTTAGTAGCAATCTCAAGCTGTTCCTTGTGCATGTAACACTGGTTAATGGCAGAGAAGATGAATGAGACACCGCTGACCACATTGACAAAGAACAGACTCGGGCGACATTAATTAGGGCTGTGCCATATGTCACTTGGAGTTCAGGACCGATCAAAACTTGCTCAGCCTTTCACTCCCTGATAGGGCAGAGTTAATTGTGGCTATGAAGTATATCACTCCAGATTGAATTCGCTTCCTAAAAGGAAGATGCTTTTTCTTTTTCTTTACAGAAAACTGAGCATACTATGTGTCTTAGGAAAGGTTTCTATTGCTGTGAAGAAACTGGGACCACAGCAAGTCTTCCAAAGGAAAATACATAGTTAGGACTGGCTTACAGGTTCAGAGGTTTTAGTCCATTATCATTATGGCAGGAAGAATGGTAGCATGAGGTAAACACGATGCTGGAGCAGGATCTGAGAGTTCTATTTCCAGGTCGACAGGCAGCAGGAAAAGAGAGAGAGAGACTGGATCTGGCTTGAACATATAAAACCTCAAAGCCCACCCCTAGTGATCCATTTCCTCCAACAAGGCCACACCTCCTAAAAGTGCCATTCCTTGGTGACCAAGCATTCAAGTCTATGAGCCTATGGGGCTCTTCTTATTCAAACCACCACATTCCACTCCCTGACCCCCATAGGCTTGTAGACATATAATGCAAAAATACACGTAGTCTGACTTCAAAAGTCCCCATAGTCTATAAGTCTCAACACTGTTTAAAAGTGCTAAGTTCAAAGTCCCTTCTGAGACTCATGGCAATCTCTTAACTGCAAGCCCCAGTAAAATCAAAATGAAAAAGCAGATGGCATACTTCCAACATATGACACAGGATATACATTGCCCAAAAAGGAGGGAAGAGAACATATGAGGAAATACTGGACCAAAACAAGGCCAAAATTTAGCTGGGCAAACTGCACCCTCTGCGTCTTCGTGTCTGATGTCAAAGCGTTCTTCCAATCTCCAACTCCCTTCAGCTTTGTTCACTGCAACACACTTCTTTCTCTTGGGCTGGTTCCATACCAGTGGTTCTTCTCAGCAGGCATCCCACGACTCTGGCATCTCCAACATTGTCTCCAAGGCAATCTAGGCTTCACCTTCCAGCTTCATGTAATGACCTATCTAGGCACTCATTCAGGGACACCCTGGCATTTGTCTGGCCTCAGTGGTCATCCTTGGTCACAGAGGGAGATTCTATCACCTTTTTCTTGTATCTTTGACTCTGAAGCTACCAAATTCTGATGCCTGTTGGGGCTGGAACATGACCTCCCTCATTCAAGTACATTTCCACTAGTTTTCTGGTTTTGATTGTTTCCTTTACTGCCTAAGCTTGGCTGTTATGGAACTTGCTCTGTAAACCAGGCTGGCCTCAAACTCAGAGATCCACCAGTCTCTGCTTTCTGAGTGCTGGGAATTAAAGGTGTAAACCGCTACACCTGGCTCTAAACTTTTCTTAATTCCTTTTCACAAGTTGGAAGCTCAGCTGGGTGGGATCTTTCCCTGACATCACTACTTCCTTTATTTCATTTAGCATCAGGCTTTTATTTAAACATTTTATCTCTTTGAGAACTGGACTTGACTCCATTAAACTTCCTGGTGTTTTGTTTCCCCTCAAAGTGTATATTTTATACTTTTCCATGTTCTGCTTGATCCTTTTCATTATAGAGCTGGTCAAGTGTGACCACCAATAATCAAGCGGCATAGTCAATATTAGCCTGTTTTGAAATCTCCTCTGTCATTAATCCAAAACTCTTCAATTTAGCCTCAGGCAGATCTTTCTTGACAAGGAAGAAATAATCACATTCTTTACCAAAATATCACAAGAATGATCTTTAGGCCACTTATTATTGTTATTATCCTCTGAAACCTCTTGATGAGAACCCCCACAGTTCAAATTATCTTCAGCACCACTGACTTCCATGCTCCTACTAGTATGTCTACTTCCCTTTCCTGGGGGGGGGGATCCATGCATGTTTCTCTTAGAGTTCTCATTGTTTCCTGTCTTCTCTGGGGTTGTGGATGGCTGGTTATCCTTTGCTTTATGTATAATATCCTCTTATGAGTGAGAACATACTGTGTTTGTCTTTCTGTGTCTGGGTTACAACACTCAGGATGTTTTTTTTTTTTCTAGTTCTGTTCATTTGCCTGAAAATTTAAAGATATCATTGGGTTTTTTTCCCCCACCAAATAGCACTGTATTGTATAAATGGACCACATTTTCTTTATCCATTCTTCAGTTGAGGGGCATCTCGATTGTTTCCAGGTTCTGGCTATTCCAAACAATGTTGCTATGAATGTAGTTGAGCAAATGTCTTTGTGGTTTGGTTCTGAATCTTCTGGGTATATACCCAAGAGTGGTGTTGCTGGGTGTTGAGGTAGATCGATTCTTAATTTTTTGAGAAACCACCATACTGATTTCCAAAGTAGCTGTACAAGTTTACACTTCCACCAGCAATGGAGGAGTGTTCCCCTTCTCTGCATAAGCTGTTATTAGTGTATTTGAGCTTAGCCATTCTGATTGATGTAAGATGGTATCTCAGAGTCTTTTTGATTTGCATTTCCCCTGATAGCTAAGGATGTTAAGCAATTCCTTAAGTGCCTTTTGTCCATTAGAGATTCTTCTACTGAGAAGTCTGTTTAGATCTGTACCCCTTTTTGATGGATTATTTGATATTTTGATTTCTTGAGTTCTTTGTATATTTTGGAGATCAGTCCTCTGTCCAAACTGGAGTTGGTGAAGATTTTTTTCCCATTCTGTAGATTGCCATTTTGTCTTATTAACTGTGTCCTTTGCCTTTGCCTTACAGAAGCTTCTTGGTTTCAGGAGGTCCCATTTATTAATTGCTGCTCTCAGTGTCTGTGCTACTGGTGTTATATTCAGGAAGTGGTCTCCTGCACCAATTCATTGAAGGCTATTTCCCACTTTCTCTCCTGTGAGGTTCATTGTGACTGGATTTATGTTGCGGTCTTTGATTCATTTGGACTTGAGTTTTGTGCATGCGGATAGATATGGATCTATTTGCATTCTTCTACATGTTGACATCTAGTTATGCCAGCCCCATTTGTTAAAGATGCTTTCCTTTTTCCATTGTATAATTTTAGCTTCTATGTCAAAATTCAGGGGTTCTGCATAATTCTTACCTTGATGCTTCTTGAATCATATTTCCTTGAAAATAACATCCTTATCCTGTTCTATCATGTCAGACAGTGTATTGTGATGAGTAAACAGGGAACTGGTGCCATACTGTCTGGGCTAGATGGTTCAGCTCTACCTGTCACTGTGTGATGGGGAGAACTGGCATCTACCTGTCACTGTGTGATGGGGAGAACTGGCATGGTGTCTTGGTATCATCATCAGAAAGAATGTGCTCAGAAGTTTGCTGTTAGGGTGGAATTGTTTCTAACTGTGCAGCAGAATGGGAGAACACATGTACCCAGTGAGCAGCTGCTTGTTGCCCACTGTTTCATGTCTCTCCCTCTGCATCCAAGTCTCATACGGCCCAGATGGTTTTATCTCCTGCTAAGGAACTTGTCTTTAGCGATAGTTTTCCCTGTTGTAGATGAGAAATGATGTCTTAATTCAGTTTTGGTTATCATAGAAAAAAAGTGATCTTACTGTGATATTTCCATACACGTATGTTATACTTTGTCCCTATTCACCCCTCTATGCATACTGCTATATGTTATTCTCCATAGCCCACAGCCATCTCTTGTATGTGTGTGTGTGTGTACCTTGCTCATCTCTTTTGTTCTCCCATCTCCTCAGCTTAGTGTTCTTCCTCATCTGAAACTTTCATGTCAGAGAGAGAGAGAGAGAGAGAGAGAGAGAGAGAGAGAGAGAGAGAGAGAGAGAGAGAGAGAATGATTATTGTTGAAAGCCTGGCTAATTGGATCTGAGGGTAAAACAAAATAAATCAACTCATGTATGTTCCTTCTACGTGTCCTTTATTCCTATGGGCGAAGAAGCAGAGAGGAGAAAGGATGCTCTCCACCAGGTTTTTAGTTTTTACAGACATGGTTAAAAGAATTCCGTGGGCAAAAACAATGACTTCAGTAATGCATTTCAGGATCGCGGAATGGCAGGTAGAACAAAGCCAAACAGGTATTTTACAGAACAACTCCCGAGATTTTTATAGTGAGACGGTATGTTTTTTAAACCATCCTTAAATGGGTATCAAGTTTTGTAAACAATGGTATCAAAATCGGGCACTAGTAACATTAACTTAATCATCCCTTTTCAATTTCACCTTTATTTTTAAACTGATCTTATTTTTTTCTGATACCATTTAAACATCTGTTTTATTAATCCTCGAATTCTACCATATGTTATCTCCAACAAACCTTTGATGTTGATGTGGCTGGCATTATCTTTATATAATAAATGAGAAATGTGATATTTAGAAAAGTTAAGTACTTTGACAAATACTCAGAGTAGACTCATGATGCTAGCTGAGGCCTTTTGACCTTCTGTTCTTTCCGTTTTATCACTGATGTCTTAGAAAGAGCCTCTAGCAGGAAAAGTATTTTAAAAACCTTTTAAAGAATCTTAAGAATACTTACCCCATAGTTTTGAAGTCTTTAGAAATATTTTAATGACTTCCTAATTGATGGGATTACAGGCAAACACCACCACATTCAATTGTGTGTGATACCAGGGAATCGCACTTGTCTTGGGCATGTTGGACAAACACCAACTGAGCTGCTTCGTATTTGGACTTAAAATTTATAATATGAAGGCAGATGAGTCTAACAGAATTTTTGAAAAACACAAACCAGATCTTGGGATTCAGACTATGAATCATTATGTAAAGGAAATAGGATTTTCTCTAGCTCTTGTGAAGTCAGCGAATTAGAAGAGCATGATAAAATGAAGCAAAACAGGAAAATAATTATCCTAGATGTTCTTGGGTATCCCTGGCTGTGCAGTGACTGGTATGTGAGTTGCTCTTCTTAGCATCTTTCTGAAGACCAAAGGAGAACCAAAATACACCTGAATTCTTTGCTGAGAAGGGTTCTGTAGATATTCAATAGGTGTTACAAACGTTTCTTCAAAGAAAGAAGCCTCTAGTCCAAAGAAGCCTGAATATTTCCTCTTAAGGTCACCGTAACAAGATACTGCACAGCAAATGTACTTCTGTGATGACCGGAGCACATTATTGACAGAAACAAGACACTGTAACCATAGATGTTATAGTTCTTTCAAAAGGCCTAAATACACACACAAAATCCCACTACTATACTGATTCCAGTTTATTAGTATGTTTATTGTAGCCACCCATCCATCTATCTATTTATTTTGAGTGGCTTAGGTAGAAAGATCAGTATGCATCTGAGAATAACAGCCCAGAGACTACCTGGCCTGTACCAACTGCCATAGAAAACCCAAAGTTTCATAAAATGGCTGAAGATATAGAAGTTATTGGGAGGAAGAATTCAATAGTTATTGTTACTCTTAAATAGTGACTTCATCAGCTTTGTAACACAACACACATCACGCTTCAGGAGCTCAGAACAATGTCATTTGATTGGGTGAGTGTTGTAGAATGTGGGGGTGATAGTAAGTGTATTCATATGTTTTTCTTCTTCTAGCTTTGTACAGTAATGATGGAGGCCTAAAAGGCCATTGCATGCTAAGAGTGCATTCCAAATTTCCTATTGCGACAACTCTGCCATGAGAGTTGCAGTTATTAACAAAAGTAAGTCATGTGACCAAGCCCAATATTAATGAGGTAAAGATGGGTGGAGCTATAGAAATGAGGAGGGACGCACAGAATGTTTCTGAAAAATGACTCAAATTACCAGAAGTATAGGAATCTAAGTTTGCTTTGTCCATGACGGCACAGAGAAGAGGGGCAGCAGCAGTTATAGGACACGACGTGAAGGGGCCATTGTTTGCAGAAGAAGTAGAGAGCCGCTGCCGTATCCCAGAATTCTTTGCCCTTTCTGATATCTCCGGAGAAGAGCATTGTAGGAGTAACATGTTGCAAAGGGATTCACAGTATTGCAGCAAAAGAGCTTTGGCAATGGCATTGAAGAAGCATGGGATAAGCTGAATTCCAGGTGCCAGCTGCCACCTCTGAGACCACTTGTGTGAGTGGAAGCCACCAAGAAGCTTCTCAGGGGGCTACAGGATTCAGAAGAAGAACAAATGCCACTGGGCAGCTCAGATGGTAGTTAGCACGGACCTCATGTTCGACATGCCTCTGTTTCTAGAATTTTCTTAACAAGGTTTGGAGGCCAGGTCCTGTATGTCTGTCCCATTTAGCATCAGGCTGTCTTGGTCTTCTGAGGCAATGGCACAAGAGTAAGACATCTGCCTTAAAAATGAAGACGTCTCTGCTCTTTTTGTTAGCCTTGAACCTGCTGCCATAAGCTTATAATTTCTCCTCCGGGTCTTTCCTCTACCCTCTGAAACTGTACCTGACACACAATAAATGCTTAATGAAAATGTTTTGGGAGGATGAATAATCCCTATTTAAAATTTCATCTGTCTCTGAAATTCTGTAATAAAGTTGGCTTGAGGAAGGGAACTAAGTGACTGCAAATTTTTAAGTAAAATGAATTAAACATTAATTCCAACAGTGCATTATCAAACTTCATATTCTTCCTTCCAAGAAAAATACGGATTTAAAGTTAATGAAATCCTCGAAAAAACACTGGCTGAGCAAAAAGATAGATGCACGTGTGTAACTCTTTATGTAACTTGTAACTCCTGTCTAATGACGAAAAGACTATACAGGCAGGTATCTTTTAAATTTCTCATATTGACAAAAACCCGAGTATCTTACAGAACTTGCAGGATTTAGATTCTCCTGGTGAGTCACAGTTTCACGCGGCCTCTCACTAGATCTGTTGAATGTGAACGACTTTCATGGGTTCCTTATATACTCGCAGTGAGGGAAAAAAAATCCCATTATCAATAAAAATACATTTACTACCAAAACATACACATTTTTTTTGGTCTTTTTAGCCCAGACAAATGGTCTGGAAGTCTAGTTTTGCTATAAAAACTTAAAAGACGTGCCTGAAAACATCTTGGTCTCTTAAGTGGCCGAAGGGAGGAAGGAAACCAGACAATTAAGGCACTCTCTTTAGGAATCCCTATCAGATAAACTAGGGAGTGTTAAGCTAATGCCTGTACTGTCTGTTGCTCCCTAGGCATTTGCCATGGCTTTTCACTGTCCTTAGGAAACTATAAAGACCTTTGAAGAGGCAGGGAAGGATGGAGTCTCTCGCTCTCCCTCTCTTTCCTTCCTGACCTCCCCTCCCTCCCTTCCTCCCTCCCTCCTCTGTCCTGAAGAACATGAAAAAATAATTTCTTGATTTCCTCCTGCCCTATAGAACCTATAGAGCAAGTAAGTTATCATAAGCTATATTGTGACAGGTGTATGGTGGTTGGTCCTTGGAGTTTGGAGCCAGAGATGTCTGTGTATAAATCTCAACATCGCCTTTGGGCCATTGGCTTACATTTTCCCTTGGATTTAGGGTTACACCTGTTGTGAAGATTGAGTTATACTAGAGCTTTCCAGTAATACCTGGCATGTAGTGTCATTGAATATGGCAACATACTAGGGGTATAGAGACGGAGAGGGGGCATCAAGATGACCATAAGCAAGAAGCCAGTTGGCAGAGAAACTGGAAACCCTTCACCACCTAGGTTGCAGTGTTGAAAAACTACTCTTGAGAATAGTTTGTGATATGCAAATCTGGAAGAAGGCTGGCGCTGTGTAATGACATCTAAAGAATCAGCAACACTATGGTTTTTGAGCATCTCTCTTCCCAAGTCACTAGGCCACTTCCATTCTCTAGGTGACTTTTTTCCTCAATAAGCTGTCTCTATTTTGATCGCTATCCATATGCTCCTGGTTCAGTTTGTTGTACTGGGACACAGGAAAGCGCTGCTGCCCTCTGGACTCAGCTCTGCAACTGTAACAATCATGCGAATAACATTTCTTTTGGCTTATTATTCTTTGTCTGCTGCTTGAGTCTATACAAGCACATCGGTCTCTTTTCTTATGCCTTTATACCTGATTCGTTCCATTTTTAGAAACATCCATTTGGATTTGGGGACAAACAGTAAACTCTTTAATAAAAGCTTTTCATCAGGAAGGAAGTAATTTCTAAGCTATTTAAAGATGTCCCATCTTCTGCTAGCTTTTGGTGTGTTTTATGTTTTCCTCTGGGCAGCACACTCAGTTTGAAGTTGTAAAAAGAGCCATGAAACTCTGATCTTGCATTAGGATGACTTTGGATGCATCCGATTTGCATGTTAAAAGTTATCTTTTCAGGAACATAAGGCCATCAGTTGGGAAAATTACCATTTCAGTGTCAATAAAGAATCTTGTATGGCAGGAACGAAAGACACACTTCGAGGATGCCTCTGGTAAGAGACTAAAAATGATGAGCTTTCCCTTGGAATGGAATGCAGCACAGGGCGATGCACCTGTGGGCACCATCGTGTTCTTTCCGTTAGTTTCTTGTGTGCTTGGCCATCCTTCATTAAGATGGCTCATCTCTCTCTCTCTCTCTCTCTCTCTCTCTCTCTCTCTCTCTCTGGTGAATCAAAGCAGAAATGTAAAATTTCGGGGCATCAGCAATCTCCTTGCTGTAGAATGTCTTCACCTTGTTCTAATAACTGCAGGTAGACGGGAAGGGAAAGAAGAGTTGGAGGTGCTACAGTTGGGTACAATCCTTAAAGGTTTATAACTGACTCGGTTTAGACGATTTATTAGCATATAGTTACTGGGATACAGAGCGGCTGGATGTTTTGCTGAATGGGAACACCTTGCTTCTATTGCTAGAAATTATGGGGGACCCTAGCGCGCGCGCGCACACACACACACACACACACACACACACACACACACACACACACTTTAAATTATGGGAACAAGGGCAGTGACAAAATGTCTCATCTTCTCATGTCCAGTTGCTCAGGGTCCATGTCAGGGCGGCAGCCGTACACAAAGCAGAGTGGAAATGGGCAGCTGGCGAGTCCTGAAACCCTTCAGAGACTGAGCTGTCTCCTGCTTCGTAATGCTTTTTGCTGACGCCATTTCCCTTTACTGACTACTGCCGATTCCTCCGGCTGAACTCAGCTACTAACTTACCAAAGTAAGTCAAAAAGGAGAAAAAGAGGCTCAGAGTTATTTTTATTCCTTAAAAACCAAATTGTTCTGAACTTGCTGGAATGGCCTGTGGCCTTTTCCTTTAATCACTTTCCCCAAATTAGGAGAAGTTGTGTAGATGCAAAGCAAATCAATATGGCTGCACGCTTTCCTTTGTTGTCTTTTTAGCCCCTGGTGCAGCAGCTTATAATGTGGCCTCTTTTTAAGGGGAGCTACAAGAACATTACTATTCCTTTGTTTGGACACAACCGTGTCTTTCTGATTTTCTTTGAAAATATGAACACGCATTTGATCTATTCTCTCGCTTCATAGTCATTTAATACAAATTCCACGGTCACAGAAGTGCTTGTTTTGGGGCCTGAGGTGACATAAGTTCTGGAGCAGAGGTGGCTGCAGTGAGCTGGCATTGTAAGTGACATTAGAGAAAGGGAAAAATGAAGCAGCTATTTTGAGAGGTTGAAAAAAAAATGAGACCATGTAGGTAGACAGAGTACAAGGAAGTATGGCAGAAGCCAGCAGAGAGTTGTCTTGGTTACTGGTGAGTTGGTTTCCTCAAAAGGTCCTGGTCTTTGGGACATCAATGACACCGATGGCAGGTCTTAGGTCTTACAGTGTAGTCCCACGTTATCAAAATATGTTGTTTGCTTGTTTTGTGTCTCCTTTGGACTAAAGGGTTTCTGTTATCTGCAGTCTGAAATAAAATTTACTGAGCTATGTATCCAGTTGCAGAACAGATGTTGACAGCTCATCAAATATTTGGCTAGCATTGCCAGTGACTGATTCCTTTAAAAAGGACCTCTGCCACCAGCTCGGGAACCTCGAAGAACATTCTGATCACATACTCAGGCTTCCCTTTGCTCTTTGTATTTCTGGCTTGACTCCTTTGGAAGGCACACTCGCCTAAAGTATATAATGACAAGAGGAAAGAATTTCTAAAGAGTCTACCATTAGTCATGTTACTGTTCAGCTCTGGAAGCCAAACATCATAGTCTGTGTCTTGTGCTGTCTCTGAGGCACCTAATGCTTAACATCTCTAAAACATTCAGTCCCTGTGTAAATGGTGCAGTTTCTTTTTTAATATTTATTTTATTTTATGCATGTGAATGCTTGTCCAAATGTATGCCTGTGCACTGTGTGTGTGCCTGGTACTCATGGTCATCAGAAGAGGGAATTGAATCCCCTGAAACTAGAGTTACAGATAGTTGTGAACCATCATGTGGGTGCAGGTAATCACACATGGGTCCTCCACAAGAACACCACGTGCTCTTAACAGAAGAGACCGAGCCATCTCTCTACCCCCTGGAAATTATATGAGAATGAGAGATTAATATCAAGGTTAGATTATTCAGACTTGAGAGGAAAATTTCTAGTCATAGTACGAACATATTATCTAGCTACATGTGTCTTCCCTCCTTTTAAAATATAAGACTTGTTTTATTAGTTGGCCAGTGGTGAGGTAGCCGGTAACCATATTTCAACATCTTTTCTAGAGATACTGCTCTCATGCAGTCTCTTCTACGAACTAGACACATGTTTAAGAAATTTATATCTATGATCTCTATACTCAAAATTAGTACATGATTAGTGCTTCACGAGATTTTGTAAAATATGCACTATTGTCCTCATCTAAATTACCGAATTACTTTATCATCTAATTATCTATTACATTTATATAATCAATGGAATACTCATTACTGATGGAGGTGAGAGTTCTGAAATAAATAAATAAAATAAAAATATGAAAGATATTCAGTTACTAAAGTGGCCATGGAAGGCTGCCTGGCAGAAGTTGATATTTCACCCATGTTTGGGAAGGCTGAGAAAAGAGATACAAAGAAGTAGGAGTTTCAATATTTGAGTCAATAATCTCTGTATGGGAACTCAAGGTTGAGAAAGAGCTTGGTGTGCTCAAACACCTCAAGTGAGGACAGTGTGGACCTCTGGAAGAAATATCTTCTCAGACCTCTTTAGCTCTCCTGAAGTGAAATTCATATGTACTTATATATGCCATTTGGGTGGGTAAGTTTTTGAACTCTATTGGTAAAAAACCTTTTGGCATTTCTGTGAGTCATTTTCTTGATTGATGATTGATCTAGGAGGGCCTGGGGCACTGTGACCAGTGCCACCCATGGGTAGGTTGTCTTGGGTTATATAAGAAAGCAAGCAGAGCAAGCCATGAAGAGCAAGCACGCATCCCTCCATGGTCTTGACTTCAATACTTAATTCCAGGCTTCAGCCTTGACTTCCTGATTTAGTTTCTCTTGATGACGGGCTGTAACCTGTAAGCCAGATAAACCGCTTTCTCCCCAAAGTGCTCTTCATCAAGGTGTTTTATCATAGCAAGAGAGAAGCAATCTAACATATCGTTTAAAAATCAGTATGATATCCTAGCTAGAATACGAAAGAGAAGCAAGAAGAGATAAATGTATTGTCAATTAGTAAGAATTTCAGTATGTAAACGATTGGCTAAATGTACTATGGGGTATATAATGAAGGTGTCAGATGCTTCTAGATCAGTGTTTTTCAGTCTGTGGATTGTGACCCTTTGGGAGTCAAATGACCTTTCATGGGGGTCATGTAAGACCATAGGAAAACATGAATATTTATATTATGATTCATAACAGTAGCAAAATTGTAGCTATGAACTAGCAATGAAAATAATTTTATAGTTGGTAGTCACCACAACACGAGGAACTGTGTTAAAGGGTTGCAGCATTAGGAAGGCTGAGAACCACTGATATGGATGAACATCAGATCATCATGAACAAGAGACAGATGGGTTCAGCTATGGTGGTTGGCTACTCACGTTTCATTGCTGAGTTTCTATTGATATGCTGTTTTTACGTGGTGAATGACTTTTATAAACTTCTGGACAAAATGAAATACCACTTTCTAGATTGACCCAGATCTGGTGGCACACACTTGTAACCCCAGAGGCAGAGGAACCATGAGTAGAATTCAACGTGGGGTGCTGTAGCAAAACTCTTCCAAAACAAAACAAAAAACAAACAAACAAAAAAACCAAACCTCAAACCCCAAATGAAAAAAAGCATATAGATTAATTTGTGTCTGGCTGTAGAGTTGCTCTTAGTACTAATAAACCTCAAAAGAATGTCTGGAGGGATATTCTAATGTCAGACGTCAGGAGGCCCTTTACTGTGCTGGCTCCACATGAAATGTCAGCAGTGGCTTTTAGCAATTTTGATGAAAAATTATTTCCCAGGAAATGTGCCACATCCCAGAGAACAGCTGGGACTGAGCACTGTAGCAATCTGGAAGTGGTATTGAAGGGCAGGGTGAAGGATGAGCAGGGTTGGGCCATCTAGGAATGTAGCAGCCCCAGGAATAGTCAAAGGTCCATAGGTTCTTTCCCCAAGATCTCTTTTATCTTGGTAACTTCTTGGATTTGTTTTTATACCTAATAGAAATAGACTTACTTTTCTAAATGGTCTCTAAGCCCATACTAAAAAACATTATTTCCCACTTGGGTTTAAAAATTACAAAACTGCTTCAGTATAGGGTATTGAAGATGTGAAGGTTATTAAAATTGAGTAAGAGCTTAAGGATCTTATGTGAGGAGGAGAATTAATCATAAGAAAATACCAAATAAAGGGGAAATCTCAGCTGGTTTAAACTGGTCAGCGCCAGTTTCTTGGGAAAGCCACATCTTGGTGTCATTTAGCATGCTGGATAGACAGACTCTCAACAATTGAATAGAGATGATTCAAAATCTGAGGATAGAGGTAAAAAATATCTGTATTTAACATTGATATATAGTTTGTCAACACAGGAGAGCTATTGGTTCCTAGTACTTGGATTTGCCGAACTGGAGCTCAAAATTATTGCTTGCTTTAAATTCAGTGTATATATGAAACACCGTGGCTTTGGTGCTGATTTTGGTGACAAGGTTGGTTCTAACAGAAGAGAGTTTTCTGAATTGGTTCTGTGGCTTTTGGAATTTATTCTATGATCTCAGCATGTTTAACAGTGTTAATGGTTAGTAATTTCTAACACAAATGAAGTGCACAGTGTGACCGAACGATAGAACTATGCAGAATGTTTGTACACCCTCATTCAAGCACTTAGAAGACGTTAAACATATGCGACACCTTAACATGTTTTGTTATATATATCGGGATTGGCTGGTGTGGGGTTAATATCGTCACTTTGACAGAATCTAGAATCAGCTGAGAGGGGGGACCTCTGAATATGCCTGTGGGGATTATCTTGAAGGTCTTAGAACATATGAGAAGACCTATCTTAGTTTTGGGTGGGGCTATTCCCTGGGCTGGGGATTTTGAACTACATTAAAGAGAAAGTGAGGAGCCCATATTCACACATCTGTTTCCTGTTTGTGGGAGTCATGTGATGACCGCTTCAGACCCCTGCTGCCTTGACTGTGTCACCGCCATAAACCTTGAACTGTGGGCGTCAACGAACCCCTTCTTTCCTGGGTTGCTTTTGTCAGAGTATTTTATTTCAGAAACGGGAGAGGAAACTACGGTGGCTGGTTTGGTCCCTATTGCAAATCCGGATGCGGGATGAATGAATTTAGGGATCCAAATTCAACAAAGGTCAGGGTTGCAGAGGTGGAGGGGTGGATTATTGTCACCCCATAGCCTACCACCTAAGGGATGCCTAGATCAGGTGTGGGCAGAGTGCCGAAGAATTTGAGGGAATTGCACCAACGTCTGGAAAAATAAAGGTCCAGGGCCATCCTGGAAAGTTTAAGGGCGGAGGCGAACATTGCTCCTCACAACCCCTTACCTTACTTCCTTTTTACTGGGATGCTCTCAATAGAGGTTGGCCAAATTGGGCCACATTCTTGATGACAAGGCACTTCTTTCCCTGCTAAGGGTTTAACAGCAGTAGAACTGTCTAATAGCAGAGAAACGACTGCCACGGAGCAGCACACTGGTGAACTAATAAGGTAAGTTTATTTATATCAATTTGCTTACTCCAAAATAAACACTTCTCATGTGAAAGTATTTTCTTTCTTTCCTTCTTTTTCTTTATTTTATAGCTGGCTTAACTGCTACTCAGAAACTGGGACATAGATATTCTAACTTGGTTTTAACTTTTTGGATGTATATGGCATCACTTCTGACTTTTCTTCCCCATTCGGTGAAGCGAGATAATCATATTAACCAAATCATCTGGCTGTTATGAAAAATATTTTAATAAAAATGTTCCCACCCCCAAAGCACCCCTTTGGTGATGAGTGAAGGTTGGGATAATGAGGTGGGAATCCCCAGCTCAGTAGGAGGAGAGAACTGAGAAGAGCATCAGGAAGAAAAGAGACTTTGCACCCCCCCCCCCCCGGGGGAACAATTACAGTAATAACCACAATGAGCAACAACAAGAGCAAAACTCCAAAGTGGCCTGATGGGACCTCTCCATGCAGATCGTAAGGAGTTGTGGCTCAAGGGCCTGTCTTGAGGTTGCACTGAGTGACAATTTGCTTCTAGCTGAGAAGACAGTTGCTAGGATAACGGTGTGGGGGTGGCCAGCGAGCAGAGGGGAGGTGCCGGTGAGGGAAGCTGGGTCAAGCTGGTTCAGTCTCCCAAGCCGCTTCTTGAGGGCGACGCGTTGCTTTGTGTTTGAGTATGCCATCTCTGTGCACTGTATGTTGAAGGAAGGGTCTTTTGGTACACCATTTGTTGAAGGAACTGTTTGTGCTTTAACTTCTGCCTCACGGCACTTGTTCATTAGACGGAATTAACTGTGTAAAAAGGAGATGTCAAAGGAAGGCCCTCATGAAAGTTATGAGTATGTCACATTCCATTTGATGTTGTCTGGTATCAAGTATCACAGCTACGGTGGGTGAGGACGCTCCCATCTGTGTAGACGCTCCCCGTTTGATATGTTGGTAATCAGGACAGGGAACGAATAGTTTTGATCAGGACAAATATATTCCCTTTGTCTCAACCATTATATCAAATATGGTTTTGTTCTAGACCCTCCTAAATGTTTTGGAAGGTGGCTAATTATATTCCTGACATGGAAATGGTGTCAGTTACTTACATGTAAGAGCTCAAGGATGCTTCCATGGTTCTAATGAAATATGCACAAAAGACTAGGAACACTTTCATCTCAATGCAGCGGCTGGTCCCTTTTATCAAGTTACCGCAGAGGGTCTCCTGATTGCTGATTAGATGTGAATTAGGAATTTAAGTTTCTTTCAGCGCAACCAGTGAGATCCTTGGCGGAGTTGTGGAGCCACACCTTACAGCGCATGCTCCAACAGTGCATGCTCCAAGTGGCAGAATCCACCCCGGATGCCAAATTGAGCTTTAGATATTAAACTGCGTATTTGTTTTTTGTTTCTTGAGCTTTGCCTGGGAGCAGCCTCTATAATTAATCCTCCCATAGATTTAGAAGACTCCTGCCCAATCCTCTTGAAAATAAAGAAAATAAAGTTTTCATATGAAAAGGTCCTTTTCTGGTGTCCCTTCCTGCAGATTTTACCCTTTAAATCCACTTTCTTTTAAGATCCAGTGAGTGTCTCAAACTGGAAAGATGAAAAGTCTGTCAATATCCACGGTCCATCAACACTGGCAGATGGAGAATGCACTACAGTAAGGGGGGAAGAATAGCTATTTAATATTCTTTCAAGCTCCATTCTGATCACATCCGCTTCTACTGAACGAGGCGGCACAGCACGGAGTCCGATATCATAGCGATGTTTTCAGGAAGCAATAATTGAATACTCCTCATTAAAAAGGTCCATAAAAGAGTCGCATTAAAGCCAATCCAGACAATAAACCTTGCAAAACTGCTTTCAGTTCTAAGAGAGTGGTGAAGCGAACATTTGCTTCAATATTGCTCTTCCGGCTCGGAGGATGGTTCTGAAAATCTCGCAGGCTGAATTTGTCTAAGCCAAGCGGACACTTCACCACTTAATTCAGGAGGACCAGGAAGTTATTTTAAATGTCAATTCAACTCAGTCATCTCTGAGAATTTACCTCTAATCCCAAGAGAATACCCGAAGGACAAGCTAATTATCTTTCATCACTCCATTGATAGGTAATTCTTACAAAGAGTAATTCTTAATCAGAACTCACCAGGTCATCTTTTCTCAGATGGACCCAGCCCAATCCATTCACCAATTTGAGTAAATGAGAATTTGGCTAATGCTATGTTGCTACAAATAATTCTAAATATATTTAATTCAAAAGCAGTAATGAAAAAGCCACCTTTTCTTTTGTCTTTCCCCACAGAGCAGCGTTGGAAGGCTCTCAGGCCCAAGGGTTAGAGCTCCCCTCACACCTGCAGACAGGGGTGCTGACTCAAGCCCCCCACCTGCCCCACCTGTCTACCTCCCTAGCTGCTCTGCCTCTTTGTTCTGCCCTTTCTGGAGAAGTCCCCTTTTCGCTCTCAACCAGGGAAAGATTCCTTATCTCAGTTTTCCTCTCCCTGGGTTTCTTCCTCTTTCGAATGCTCAGACCAGTTTCTGGCCTGGTTGCTTGAGTGGACAGATTTGTGTCAGTAGTTTCTCAGTTTTTCCTCATATGAAAAATGCAAAGATGCCTGTTTTAGTGAAGTGCATTTATTTTATTTTTTTTATATTCTTGGGTCATGTGGCGATTGTTATTTCCTTAGCGATTGTCATTTAATAAAGAATTGGAGTTTCTGTAATATGTCTTCTAGAGACATCATTTGTGTGTGCCTGTGTGAGTGTGTGTGTGCATGTGTGCATTCCCCCAGTCACCACTGACACCAGATCAGCAGGGCTTTTCAGTGTGTTTGTCAGTTGTGTATAGGAAGGATGCTGACTCATGTGTGATAATCTTGTGTCCTGATATTTTGTTAAAAGTATTTATCCGCTGGTGGAGGTTCTAGGGTCTTTTATGTATAAAAATCACATCATATGCCAATAAAGATACTTTGACTTTTTCCTTTCTTATTCATATCTCCTCTATCTTTTTCAGTTGTCTTGTTGCTCTAACTGAGACTCCAAGTATTATATTGAATTGGTATGAGGAAAGTGGACATACTTATCCTGTTCTTGATTTTAGTGGAAATACTTTGAGTTTCTATTTAGGTTGATGTTGGCGGCAGGTTTGATATAAATCGTCTTTGCTATATTGAGGTATGTTCCTTGTATCCCCAATCTCTCCAGAACTTTTATCATGAAGAGGTGTTGGATTTTTGTTAAAGGTGTTTCTGCATCTAAAAAGATGATAATTTGGTTTTTATTTTTTAGTTTGTTTACGTGGTGACATGTGTCTATTTCTGTACATTGGACCATCCCTGCATCTCTGAAATAAAACTTACTTAGTTATGTTAGGAGATTTTTTGATATGTTCTTGGAATGTGTTTGCAAGAATTTTATTGAGAGTTTTTGCATTTATGTTCATAGGAATATTAGTTTATATAATTTTCTTTTCTTATTAAGTCTTGGTGTGATTTAGGTCTTAGGATAATAGTTCCTCAGTAAACGGAATTCTAGGAGATGTTCCTTCAGTTTACATTTGAAAATAATTTGAGAGTATTGGTATTAATTCTCCTCTGAAGATCTGGTAGGATTCTGTGCTGAATAAAATTGGCCCCTGAGCCACTTTTGGTTGGGAGACCTTTAATCCCTATTTCTATTTGGCAGGGGTCGTGAGTTTGTTTAAATTGCTTGCTTGATCTTGATTTAACTTTGATAAGTGGCATATATCAAGAAATTCAACCATTTCTTCTAGGTTTTCCTGTTTGGTGGAGTACAGATTTTTAAAGGATGTCCTTGTGATTCAGGTGTTACTCACTTATACCCGGTACTGTGCTGCTATACTTAGGGCTTTGCATACTTTCAAAATTACCAGGGAATTGCTACATGCAACACTTAGTAATTAGGAAGCCAGTGTAGGTATGTGTACTTGCATTAAGCTACAGAAAGTCAACATCTGTATGCTTTTTTCCCTCGAAACTGCCGACAGAGGAAAATAATCCCCAAAGCACAGCTTCCTAGCGAGTATGAAACTTTCCATAGGCCTCTGCTGTAATGGCTTTGTAGAGAGAGAAGCTAAAGAGAACCTAGATCTTGGTGTTAAAGCCAACATGGCTTTTCTTCTGTTGATTTGTTTCCTGGCTCAAAAGGGTATTTCCATATAGCTTTGTAAAGAAAATTACAGAAATGGAGTGAAAATTTATTTTCTCCAAGTATACACTAATACAGTGCCAATGAGAGAAAATGGTGTTTGTCTGGATACACTATGAACTATTAGAAATTTCCATCTGTAATCAACAAATACTTATCCAAAAAAGCCCTATAAAAAGAAGAGAAGCAAGTATCAACGGGGCTTCCTAATTGTCTTTAGGAGTACATATGCTTTCTTCTTTAAATCGTCTTTCCCCCTAAGAGGAAAGATTATAGTTAGAGGGGTCAGTGCAAGCAAACAGGGACATTTATGTGTGGTTCAAACTGTTTACTAATAATTTGCCTTTCTGCATATGAGTGCCACAGGAAGCATATTATAGGAATTTTAAAGACGAGGAACAAAGTAAAACCAACCAACCAATTTGGATGACTTAGTTTATGAAATACAGAAGAAATTGTAAGCAGCTCATGGATAATTTAATTTTTGTTGTCTCTAGAGGGATGATATTTCATTCCCTGATCTTGCTGTCTGAGAAGGGGACCAAATACAGCGTGGAGCTTTGAGGAAGCAGCTGCAAGCCTTCATATCCCACTTGAGTTGCCAGTATTTTATGACCAAACAGATGTGTATGCAGAACACACCTGCTCACCCTCCAGAAGCCGTGCTTCAGTCAAACTCTTGAAGATGACTTCTGCCTTTAAGATAGAAAATGTCGCAGAGAATCTTGAAGGCTGGACAACGAAGTGTTGGCGGCTCCCGACCAAGGGCACAGCTGAGGCATATGGTCACATTTTCATGCTTTCATGGGACTCCAGGGAGCCCTGGATAACCAATCAATGAAAAGCTATTAGACGGGAAAGTAAGCCCAGAGAATGTGAAGGGGAACAATGAGGAGCAGCTTGCTCTGCAGAGGCTTTTCTTCCGCTGCTGTTCAGAAAAATCGGGAAGTAGCAATAGCCTTGCGTGATATCTTAACAGCAGGCAAGCTGTGTTTTGAAAGTCAAAGTTGCATTCAGAGAAGATGAATGGTCACATACTTGGCATTCAGTGTTTTGATTACCCTTAAAGCGCTTTGGTTTGGCATACGCCATATATCATAACTTAGAAGAGAAGGCTGATGGTTTTTCTATAATGTTATAGTAATAAGGAGAGACTTGCCTCATTCTATTTCCCACATCCCCACACGCCTCCAGTGTGCAGAAAGAGTCTTCTAAAGGCTTTCTACCCTCACCAAAGAAGATACATTTTCCGAGTGACTGGGAAAGGTCTCAGTTGTGCCATGCCAGGCTCCAGTACTATTCTTGACTCACGTGGCCTCCTGCTACTTCTTCCTGTGAATGAAGACCATTTGGTACTGACTGGAATTTACTGAGGTTTGTTTGAAAACAGCACAATTATTTTTCACGGCAATCTTTGCAGAACTGTGATGATTTATTGTTGGTGATAGCAGCTGTACTAGCCCTGTTGCGGCTGCTCTTTATAAACCACAGAAGCCAACCTCATGGACGTCTCTTAGTCTCGCAGCTGATTCTCTCTTTGGTGATCCCAATTCTATGCTGCTAAGGGCTTCATGTCTTCATTTGTGTTTTTCTATACCATATCATTGGCATAAAAATGTATTTGTGTAGGGATAAGTCCCACCCCTTGGGGGGCGTGTTCGCCTCGGGCTAATGTTTGCCTATAAATTTGGCGAGCATGCTCCCAGCCGTTGCTTCTGCTTTCCTGGTCTCCGCTGGAACGGTGGTTCTGTAAGTCTATTTCGCCATTAAAGCTATATATATTGTTATAATCTGTCTGCATTCGTTTACGCCGTTACATATTTGATTTTCATGACCATTTTAAAAATGGTCTCTAATTTTTTAATTAATGTATAAAACACAGAAAAAAGGTAAACTCACTGTAAGTTTGAATATTCTGAAAAAGTGTCATATGAATATACCCTGTGGCTGTGGTCTAGGCAGAAGCTGGCATAGGGCTCTGATCCCTTGGATCAACCCACAACTTCTGCAAATAAGCACAGTTCTAATTTTTAAAAGCACATCTTACTTTTATCTAATTTGAAAACCTTTAAATGTTGGTCTCCAAGAGTAGTCCATTGCGTCAACTGCCCCCCCCCCACAAGATTGGGACTTAATTTTTACACTCTGACATATTGTGTTGTCATGCTTATCTTCATAAATGCTCTGGTGGGAACACATCTATAAGGAGAACCACTAGATAGATTGCAGGTGTTCTTGAGTGTGGATTTTCCAGAAAGTACCTAACTTTCTCTTAGAAAGATCTTACTTGGAAATAATCCCACTGACAATAGCCTCAGATCACATGTACGCATGCGCATGCACACGCACATCCCTACTCACAGAGATACAAACATAGACATACACATATACACACACCTAGACACACACACCCTTAGGTACACACACACAGATAAACATACAGACATACACAGACACATATACATATATACATACACACACATACAACGACACACACAGATACAAATACACACACACACACATATATATATACATGCATATATATCCATACCTAGACACACACACAGTTATACACATAGACATATACAAACACATACACACACACCTGGACACACACACACACACACACACACACACACATACACACAGGTACACATGCAAGGACACATGCATGCATCTTGGAATAAATATTGTCAAGAAAATAAAAGGCTTTCACAATGTAAACTATAAAACAACAAAGAAAGAAATTGAGGGAGACACTCGGAGATGTAAAGACCTCCAATATTCCTGGATTGAAAGAATTAATATTGTACAAATGGCTATAGATTCAATAGAATTCCAATCAAAATTGAAACTCTATTCTTCATAGAAATAGAAAAACTAATCTTAAAATGCATATGAAAACACAAAAGACACTGCATAGCAAAAGCAATCTTGGGCAAAAAAAACCCCCAATGATATAGGTATCACAATACTTGATTTTAAATTAAACTAAAGAGTTATAATAACAAAGCAGCGTATTGCCAAAACAGAAACAGATTTTGTAGGTCAATGGGAATAGAACTGAATACTCACATTTGTGACTGTGCAACTACAACCAACTGGTTTTTGACAAAGAGATCAATAATGTGCATTAGTAAAAGACAACACCTTCAACAAATGGTGCTGGAAATCTTGGTTACGCACATGCAGAAGAATGACGCAGCATCTTCATGTCTCACCCTGAAAGTCAACTCCGAACAGATCAGAACCTTGATGTAAAGTTAGGGCTCTGAAACTGCACAGGAAAAAGCAGAGCTGCTCTGCAAGATACGTGAGTAGGGAAGCATTCTCTAAACAGGGCTCCATTTGTTTAGGAAACACGGCCAAGCATTTACAAGTGGGACTTGATGAAATTAAAATTGTCTAAACAGCCAAGGAAAACTGTCAGTTCAATGATAAGGCAGCCTACTGAATGTAAGGATATCATTACCAGCTACACATCTGACAGAAAATTAGTATGTAGACTATACAAAGAACTTAAACATCAAACACCAAGAAAACTGAGCATGGAATTCTCAAAATAAGAAACACAAATGGCTATTAAATGCTTTAAAAATCTTCCACACCGTTAGCCATCAAGGAATTGCAAAGTGAAACCACTTAGAGAGTCCATCTTATCCCAGTGAGAACGGCTACTATGTTATGTAAAAAGATCAAGTGATGGAAGTGATGGTGAGTTAAGGGGACCTTTTCTCCTTTATTGAACTGCATTCTTGGTTATCCAGTGTGTTTTGATTGTGATGGTTTTCTTTCACCAGTTCCTTCCAGGTCGTTTCCACTTCTCTACCTACCCAACACTATGCTATTTCTCCCTTTAACATGAAAGCAAGAACAAAAGCCCAAACAAAGACAAATTATAACAAAACCCCAAGAAATGCAGACATTCCCCCCAAAATAAAAACTGAAATAAACAAGGAAAAGGTAAACAAAACAAAAATGCCCGCAAAAGAAATTAGAGAGACAAGGTCTTCAAAAATCCCTGAAGTATGGTTAAAATACTCAGTGAGACTCCATTGGAGAAAACAGATTTCTCCTTTGTCAGACAGTACCTGTTGAAGATAACTTCTTGGTTAGGAATGGGAGCCCATGTCTGATTCTTCCTCTCAGTTCTGGCTTGAAACTCTGTAGACTTTGTGTGTGCTACTCCAGTCTCTGTGAGATCATATGTGTATCAGTCCTGCTGTGTCTGGAAGACACTGTTTCCTTGGAGTCATCCATCACACTGGCTCTTCCACCTCAACTTCTACATAGATCTCCGAGCCCTGAGGAAAGGGCTTTAATCAAGTGGTCAGAATAGGTCCTAGACCAGTCAATTGATGTGCATTCTAAGAACTGGAGCCATTGACTCAGAGGGCTCAAGGAGACACACCTGGTTTAAAATGTCTGTTCTTTAGACCCAATATGACTTGGGCTAGTTATGTGATGTTTAAGATATTTCTTGATCTGTCACAAAAGATAATAATTTAGATTCCGGAGGATTCAATGAGATCAAGTATATCAATCATCTATTACTACCCAATATATAGTAATTGTAAGTACGAGACATTGGTTTTGTTACTTTTAATTAGTGTTTTGTTACATTTTTGTTGCAAAGAGGCTGAAAGATGAAATTTGGGAGACTTGAGGATTGCTCAGTAGTAAAGCACATGTAGCTATTGCAGAGAACATGAGTTGAGTTCAGATACAAATGACCACATCGAGTGGCTCACCACTGCCTGGCTCCAGCTCTACAGGCTCTGAGGCCATCTTCTAGTTTCCATGGATACCTGCACTCACATGTACATATTCCCCCCATGTACACATAACTAATCAGTTGATCAATTAATGCGTGTGTACACGAAGCTGTCATTTTATCTTATTTATCAGCTTTAAGCTGTATCATTAAATCCACAGTGCTGTTTTTTATTTAAAATAAATATGTGAGCATGTTTAACACTTACCACAAATGTATTCAAATGTTGAACAACAAACCTGTCATAATATTTTATTGATAAGTATCCTGTGCTAGTATTCAGGGCCTTAAAGTTTATGCCAAGATGAAGTCTCTGTTGCTAAGCTTCTGCTGCGTGTTCTTGACTTTTAAGATATAAGCCTCCATTTGCCTTGGAAACAAAATTGTGGAGAATGTGGTCTGAAAAGCTACAACTTCAGTGTTGCCGAGTGCAGGTTATTGTTATTCGCCATCTGTACCAAATCTGTACAGGAGACAAAGATCCAGCATCACACCAGCTTCCAAACCCTGAGCACTTGTGGTACCCTGTAGAAGCCATGGCTTGCCATCCCAGAGAGAGAGAGAGAGAGAGAGAGAGAGAGAGAGAGAGAGAGAGAGAGAATAAGTTTGTGTGTGTGTGTGTGTGTGTGTGTTTATATTCAGAGAAAATAAGGAAGACCAGGTTTCCCCTTACTCAAGCCCTTGTTTTCAGATATGCAGATGTTCAGTAGAGGTTGGGGAAATTCTTGAGGATGAAAACATTGAACACAATGCGCACTTCTTAATCAGTGAGATCAGAATTGCAGAGAGCGGCTTTTAGAGAGCCTTTTCAGTCTGCAGCTCTTTGCTTCCAAGCAACCCACCCCCTTCGCTGCCCTTCTTTTCCCTCCCTTCTTCACATATAAACCCTATTATTCTATTTTAATGTAGTAATACAATAAAAATGTGGTAGCGAATTCAGCTACTATTGTTGTGAAATATTGTTTATTGCTTATACAAGTTGATAGCCAAACCACTCACACACTGATTTGCCAATTTTTCTGATGCACTAAAAGGACCTGAGATTAGATCTGTATTAAAACATTGCACTCACTCGGCCAAATTCTCACTCCGTCGGTTATACTCCCTGGTTACCAGGCTACAGAAACCACTGTCATACAATGGCCCTTTAAGACTTTAAGCTCTTAGACACAGATGAAGAAGATACCTGGGTCTGCTGTAGGTTTTTTTCTTTTCTCAGTGAGACCCGAGGAAACTGAAGGGAGAGAAGGGTGTTTTAGAACTCCAAGGCCTCTGTATGAACTATATCTGCTGGTCACAGGGAAGGGCGGATGTGAAGCAGCCGCTGTGTCTTGTTAAACTCGGAAGACTCAGTAGAAATGTTTTGTTTACTAAAACACCAAGGAAAGGGAACAGATACATAGCAGGAGTATAAAATGGTAAATCTGGGAGGGGCTGAGCTTCCACTCAAATGCCTGTCTCCCGAGCCCCAACCTAAAAGCATCAGCACAGGGCATGATGCTCAGACTGCAATAAAATTCATTGGAAAAAATATTTCCAAACCATCACCCCTAGCTTCGATGTTCTCTGTGTATTTTACAATTCTTTACACGAGATGTGAAAATTATCATGTAAAATGAATGAAATCCCAGAGAACCTATTTACTGAGGTTAAGTGCAGTCTCTTCATGCTGGATTTGCCAGCAGCAGAGAATGAGCCAGATATTGTTGAAAGAGATTCCGGGAGCGGGTTGACATCCAAGTCTATTGGTACATAGCCACAACTGTGGTCCACTCCTGTGGCTGCTGGCATTTCCCTCAGAACAGTCCTCTCTCTGGTCCTATTGCCATCTTCACACCTGAGCAGTTGGCAACAGCAGCTGGGAACAGGACTACAGGCATCAGATGCGGTGTGCCAGGTCAATAGGAGCAAGCCAGTGGAACAAGCTTCCTCCGTGGCACACGTGTGGTGAGTCCTGCCTGTAATTAAATCTCTCTTCTAGTTTCTTCTTTCTCTGCCTCCAGAAAATCCATGCTTTCCTAAAGATGTGCACTTCTGCAAAAATCACGGAGAAGACATAAAAATTGAATGCCCTGGGTTTGTTTGATTTAGCACTGCTTTTCACGCCGGTTCTGGGTTTGGCTGGGTGTGTATGTTTTGATTTGTTGGCTATTTATTTTTGCTCAAATTTGTTTTTAGCTTTAAGCCTTTGCTTTATGATGTTGTACATTAAAATCTGGAAGGAAGATACACATGGGGCTGTTTTTCTTATATGAGAGCAGCAATGCGAATTCTCAAATATTTGACAAGATGCTTTAGACCCGCGAGAGTCCATCTGTTTTAGTGACGTGGATGATTATATGTCATTTGAATTGCTCTTTTCAAGGGTGCATATTTTTCCTGCTAAAGACCCGTCTTTAGCAGAAAGTACAAAAACATTTTTTTGCACATGTATGCATGTGATATCTATATCTATATGAATTTCCTGATGTGTGTTGTCATAAAGTACAGAAATATTCTTACTGTAAATATGTGATATGCGTTTGTATATGGATTTCCTGAGGTGATTTGGGTCACAGAACCTTATTGTTGAGGATCTACAAGTCTCAGAAATATTTAAAATAGGATCAGTATTTGAACCTCAGCTGTATTTATCTGATGTTAACCACGGTTAGGTGGTATTTTACATATGAAGATGCCCGTGTGTCCATAAGGTGAAAAGTACCAAGAAGGCTCAGTAAAAGTGAGCCCTTCCTCAGAACCAGCACCAAACATGCCTTCAAAACGACTCACTCACTCTCTTTTCTGTGTGTTTTATACGCTATATCCTCTTATCTCTAGGGATGTAACCTTTTACAAAGATTAAAAACACCCTAAATACATAATGTGCATTCACTTACCCACCCACCCATCCATTAATTCAGCTACTGCTAAGGGCTGAACTCAGTACTTAGGAGCCTGTCCTGGAACTAGTTCTTATAGACCAGACTGGCTTCAAACTCACAGAGATTTATCTGCCTGTCTCTGCCTCCCTAGTGCTGGGATTAAAGAACCCAGGGTCTTATATATGCTAGACAGTGCTGTGTCACAAGCTCTCCCCCAGCCCTCTCAGATCTGGGGCATCCGTGTAGCCTTTGATGACAACATGGGCCACCAGACATCAATATAAACCCCAGCTATGGAAGGGTCACAGACCCAGACATGATCCTTGGCAGCCCTGGCCTGGATATCACTATGTTTTCAGGTGGCAGTGCAAACCACTCAGATTGCCATAAGGCAGTGTGGCCCTTGGTCACTATCATGGCCCTAGGTGGTAAACCTAGACTATAAGTGTCTGCATAGCCCTCAGTGGCAATAGGAGCCACAGACTTCAGCACTGGCCCCAAGGCTGCTTCAGGGCCTTGAACCAAGACTTAGCCTTTGGCAGTAGTCAAGGCCGGCACCTCACCCTGGCCTTAGGTGGCAAACAGGCCATTCACATCATCCTGTGACCATGGTGGTATCTGGGGGCTGTGTTGACACTGGGGCCATGCCAATTTGAGTTGCCAGCACTGTCACTGGGGCCAGGGTGTCACGGTCAGGGCTGCTGCTGAGGGCCATGTCGGGGTCCATGGCCCTACTTCAGCCAGTGTCTGTGTTGATGTCCATGGCTTCTGATACCATCAAAGGTCATGCTGATGTCAGGGATCTGGACTGCCACCTGGGGCCCTGTTGGTATCCAAGGGCCATGCTGATCTGGGTGGTCTGCATTGCCACCTGGGACTATGGTGACATCTGAACCTGGCCACTGACTAGGACCATGTCTGGGTCTGTGGTCCTTCCACAGCTGAGGTCTGTACTGAAGTCCATATGTAATGATTTAGATAAAATGGTATAGTTCCCCCAAGGGATGGCAGCAGCCACTGTGGGTAGTTTAGGGCAATGGTGGGTGGGAGACCATGGCAGGCCACGAGGGGCAGCCAGTCCCACAACCCAAGGCCTCTGTGGGTCCCAGGCAGGTTGGCAGGGCAACCAGCCCCACGAGGAGCCACAGTGGGTGTGAGACAGAGACAGATAGACATGCCATGCAGAAATAAATAGAGTTTATTTAGTGGGTAATGGAGGAAAAGGGAAGTAGGAGAGAGAGAGAGAGAGAGAGAGAGAGAGAGAGAGAGAGAGAGAGAGAGAGAGAGAGACAGAGAGAGAGAGAGAGAGAGAGAGAGAAAGAGAGAGAGAAAGAGAGAGAGAGAGAGAGAGAGAGACAGAGACAGAGACAGAGACAGAGACAGAGAAAAAGAAGGAGCAGGGAGAGAAGAGGAGACCGCAGCCCCCTCTTTTGAAGAGAGACTGGACAGAGACAGAGCTCAGCTGCAGAAGGACCACAAACCCATTCATGGCCATCACCATGGCCCCAGCGGCCACACTGGCAATCCTGATCAGTACGGTGGCAGAATGACCCTCAGACACCAGTGTGTTCCCTACCCTTCAACACAGGTGTGCAACTCATGAGGGCAGCACAGTAGAGCTGACTCTGTGGTTGGGGACACAGGGGACGCAGCCCTGAGGAAGCACAGCTGACATATCTGCCATGTGCTGTCATGGGTGAAAGGAAGATACCCTCCCCCGTTTGCCACCTGCAGCAAGTGAGAGAACTGGCCCCGGGGTCCCGAAAATAGGGGGAGAACTCACCAGGCCATGTGACAGCTTCCATGATGATATTCTTATCCCCCTCCCCCCCTTTTCTTTGGTTTGGGATTTGGTTTTTTTTTTAAATCTTGTTTTGTTTGTGGGGAGCGGTTGCATGGACAGAGGGAATGGGAAGATAAATGGGATCAGGATGCATGATGTGAAATCCACAGAGAATCAGAGCTGAGAGAAGAAAAACTGGCCCACACCGCCGCTGTTGATCAGGCTGAGGAGCAAGTATTGAGGTGCATTCTGCCAGATGCTCTTGGCTTTGAGTCTCCTACGCAGCAACACTTACACCACTTTCTCTTTGGCTAGTGTTCTACATCAAGACTATCCTTTCCAGAATGCCAGAATCAAATAGTATATCTTACAATGAAGTAAAAAAAATGCCAGGAGCCGGGCGGTGGTGGCGCACGCCTTTAATCCCAGCACTCGGGAGGCAGAGGCAGGCGGATCTCTGTGAGTTCGAGACCAGCCTGGTCTACAAGAGCTAGTTCCAGGACAGGCTCCAAAACCACAGAGAAACCCTGTCTCGAAAAAAAAATATGCCAGGGCTTTGATACATAATTGGGCCTAATTTTAAAAAGTGGAATTAGTGTTTTGTACTCTTTATTGACCCATAGCCCAACAGTGCTTTTGATTTCCTCCCATGAATGTCTGGACATCTCAGACTCACTTCTTTGCATGGTCGTGTTTTCACTGAACGTCCAAATGGGAGTTTCCTGTGGGCATTTGTCAGATTAGCCTGTCAGACTAACTGTAAATGTGTAAAACACAGAGCCCCCACAGCAAGAGAACATCATTTCCCCGAGACGAGCTGCAGCGCTGGGGTCTCCTGCCACTGTAAATCTTAGCTTGCTGACACTTCTGTAGAGCTCCACGCCAGACAGAAGAGAAGGTGTGGGCCATTTGCTTTGTAAAACTTACTTTCGTTTTGAGATTTTGTTATAATTACATCACCTCCTCTGTATCCATTTCCTCCCTCCCAACCCTCCCGTATACCTTTCTCACTTTTTTCTATTCTTGTCCTCTGTTTTCATTAATCGTTGTTACAAACACATGTCTATATCTGTATATATACATACTATTAAGTATCGTTTCTATGTACTAAATAGTGACTTTCATCATTTCCCACTGAATGAAAGAGGAGTAAAGACAATAGCTACAAAGTATGACAGATTATAGTGCACACACCATATACAAATTCAGAAGGTCCAAGGTTAGAAGCTCAAACACCATGTATTAGAATTGTTAGAAATAAGACCACTCCAAGATGGCTTATATTCCTATATGCATAAATACAACCTTATCAATCTCTGCAATGATATATATATATATATATATATATATATATATATATATATATATATGGTTTCAGGGTTGATTGTTTGCTATTGGCCCTAGTTGCTTCTTTGTGTAGGGCTGATGCCTCCTGGGGTGCCTCTTGCCATGTTATTTGTTTATTGTTATTTTCTTTATTCGGCTCATGTTTCGGCAGTCATGTTGGCAAGACTTTGTGAGTATAGTTTCTGACATCCTTCAGGAACACAAACTCAGAGCCAACTCCCTGGTCCTCTGGCTTTCACAGTCTTCCTGCTCCCTCTTAGGCAATGTGATGGGTCTTAGGTACAGTGATTATTTACCTGTGCAATGCTTTCAAATATTTGACATGCAATACTATAAGAATATTGGACAAAGATATCAAGATAATTTTCACATCTCCTGCAAACTTAAGTCATATAACTTTTATTTTTCAAAGCAAAGTTTTTCTGTGTAACATTCCTACCTGTCCTGGAACTTGCTTTGAAGATCAGGCTGGCTTCAAACTCAGAGATCTACTTGTCTCTACCTCCCAAGTGCTGGGATTAAAGGAGTGCACCACCACTGCCTAACACTATATAGCTACTTAAAATGTATTTATTTGTATGTCCCCATACAGGTAGGGTGGCCAGAGACCAATTCTCAGGAGTTGGTTTTCTTCCTCCATGTGGGATCTGGGAGTTGGACTCAGGTCATCAGACTTGGTGGCAGGTACCTTTATTCCCTGAGCCATCTTGCAGTGGTCTTACTTCTAATAATTCCAATACATGTATTTGAGCTTCTAACCTTGGACCTTCTGAGCTTGGAAATGGTGTGTGACTATAATCTGTCATCCTTTGTAGATGCTGTCTATACTCCTCTTTCATTCAGTGGGAAATGATGAAAGTCACTAGTACATAGAGATGGTACTTACTATATAATATCTAAACCAAATTAGTAATATGTTGATCAAAATACAATTAAAGATCACAAGTACTCCCTCCCCCCCCAAAAAACAATTCACAAGCTAAAACCAGATTCTATGATTTAGGGCAAAGGAAGTAATGAAGATTTTTACCTTGTGCTGAACGGCGTAAGAATGCATTTGCACTAATATTCTTGTTTGGTAGGATGGCATGGGATTTTTTTAGATAAGCAGCAGCCACAGGGCCCAATGATTACGAAAAGCTCCAGTGGCTGATGGAAGAAGCGCAGAGTCCCTGACGGGCGATGGATGGCTGCGTTGTGGGCATGTAACATAGGAACGTCTCCATGCTGAGACTTCATAGTTGGGGTGGTCAATGCTGTGGTAAAGCTTGTAAAATAAACATATCAACTAAACAACTTTCATTATTCTATCCGCGGGGAGTCTCGGTCTGCGAGCTTTTCACATCGAGGATAATTTCAGCGCAGATTCCGAAAGCCTAACGATGGGGGACCAACCAGGCAATGACAAAGTTTTTAAAGAGAAATGTGAGCCTTGGAGCCGAGGACGTTTCACATGTACTTTACTAATATGAATTATCGAGTGATATTTTCATTTCATAAAAATAAATATTTTATGTGGAAAAGTTAGTCTAGCTTCAGAAACTGTTGAGCCTGTACACTTTTCTGTACTTCAGGTAAAGTCAAAAGCATCGCAGATCATAGGCTCACGAGGAGAGCTACGAGAGGATACGGCAGTCTGTGGAGATGGCACAGGGGGTGAAGGCATTAGCCACCTAGCTTGACAACTTGAGTTCAATTATTTGGACCCACCTGGTGGAAGGAGAGAAATTAGTCCCATAAGCTGTCCTCTGACCTCCAGGTCTATACCTATGGCTTTCATATTCCATCCCGGCAATAAATGAAAGGTTAAACAGAAGAATAAACCTAAACATGGCATGATTTCTTTATTAATATGTCTCAAAACAGAAACCGGCATTTCCCCACTGAAGCTAAGCATGGGCCATTCCTGTTCTCAGTTTGTTTTTATGGTGTGGCTTGCAGCTTCACTTTTCTCGCCCTTTTGCATTTGCAAACACTACAAAGATGTAGAAATACAACAAAACTGCACACGCCCACATTCACACTCTCACATTAACGTACATCTACTCATACACATTCATACATACAGACACACATACACAGTTACACGTAATCACACTCACAGTAACACAGTCACATGTACACTCACACATATACACACACTCACAAAACACACATGTACAGACCACACTTATAAATACACTTGCATGCTCACAAACACATCCATACTAACACATACTAATACTTATATACCCCTGAAGAATGCAGATACATATACTCACAAGCACACTCACATACACAATCACAGTAAAACACAGTCACATGCACATCCAAATACATTTACATACTCACACTCACATAGTAACACATGTAGACTCATATAAACACAGTTAAATACATACACACACGTACACTCATATACACATACACACATGCTCACATCACACACACACACTCAAGAGTCTCTATCCATTGTGTAGACTGCATATCTAGACTTAAGTTGAAGGCAAATGTAAGTGGATCAACCAAAAATCAAAAGGAAGAAACTCCAAGGAGAAAAAAGATTTCGGGAATCTGGGGTATGGCTGGCTTAGTGGTTCAGAGTGTGTTTACTATGCTTGTGGCCCTGAATTTAATTTCTTTTACCATCAAGGCTAACTAACCAAACAACAAACAAAAGCCCATCCAGCCAAAACCAAACAACAAATGCACACACACACACACACACAAACACACACACACACACAGAGAGATGGGGGGAATGGAGACAGAGAGAGACACACACAGAGAAAAAGACATAGAAGACAGATAGGTACACACACACACACACACACACACAGAGAGAGAGAGAGAGAGAGAGAGAGAGAGAGAGAGAGAGAGAGAGATATGGAGACAGAGAGAGACACACAGAGAGAAAGACATAGAAGAGATAGGTACACACACAGAGGAAAGAGAGAGAGAGAGAGAGAGAGAGAGAGAGAGAGAGAGAGAGAGAGAGAGAGAGAGACTAAGTTTCTAATGTAACAACTAGGATTTTGTAAAACCTAAGCTGAATTCAGCTGATTCTTATCTGTCTGAATGAATTCACATTTTTGTCTCTTTACTAAAATACACACAAGCAAATATAGTTTAAATAGTCTGTGTATGAGGATGTATACTTGTGTATTATTATGCATATATTTTGCAGGTTTCAATTCAAACTTTTACAGTGAGAAAACGTTACAGTTGATTTCAAAAGGAGCAGTGATCTGCAGCCGTGCACAGTGTCTCAACACAGGAGCAAGAGCAGTAATTCAGTGAAAACCAAAGTCTAGCCCTAGGCTTCTAAGAAGCATCTTGGGAAAGGTACCCAGGAGGCATAAACAACTGTAAAGTGGCTGTAACTATATTCCTGAAGGTTTGTGTTTTTAAATTCCCCAAGTCTGTAACTAGTGGCCACACGAAATCTGCAGCTATTATGCTAGAAAAATATTTAGTCAGCATTTTATAAGCCTTCAACTTTTAGGCAATGGTTTTGTTCATAAACATTGCAGGAACAATACCAGACAATATATGACAAATAACAAGGATGAGTTGCTTCAAATGAGTCAGCCTCTATCTTTCCTTTTAATGTAGCACTGAAATAGAGGAGTTCAGCATACACACACATGCGCACACTCAGATACTCACCTACACAAACAATAGTGCAAGGTCATCCTTAGCTATGTAGCATCTCTGAAGGACACCTTGGGCTCAATAAGACCACGTTTACTTAAGTAATCTAAAATTCTTTCGAGAGTCTTAACTTCTTAAGCTGTTCTGTTGAATTCATCCAACTGTGATGTTATGAGAAAGTTGATGTCCGTGTGTCTTCCTTGATTGCAATCCACTTCATTTACTCAGGCAAGGTCTCCTAATGTACCTGGCACTCTGATTCAGCTAGTCTAGCTGGCTAGCTTGCCCTGAAGATCACCTGTCTGAATTTATAGATGTGCGTTACCACATTTGTGTGCTGCTGGAGATTGAACTCATGGCTTTGTGCATGGTTGGTCAACACTACTAACATGCATCCCAATCTGTCTCTAAAGTATATTTATTAAGTTTTTATTTGTGTGTGTTTCTGCGTGTGTGCTGGCATATTTGGCAGTCAGGGCAAGTCTTGAGGGTTGGCTTTCTCTTGCCACCGTGTGAGATCTGGGTATTGAGCACAGGTCATCAGGCCCGAGAACAAGTACCTCCACTCACTGAGACATCTCGTTTGTCCTGAACAATATTACAAACTAAACTTAAGGCGACTATAGCAATATTAATGTCACTGTCAAAAGCCTAAAATGAAACAGCAAACCTGTCTACCTTTCCCCCATGTTTATTGCTAACAACTTCCAAAGCACCCAGCAGTTTAAACTCTGGCATTGGTTGGGACTGACAGACACCAAGATCCATTAATTAACACTGGCATGTTTCCACATAAATATAAAGTGTCTACATTGAAGACTTTTCCTAGATAACAGGCAGATCCAAATGTCTTGGGCCATGAACTACTGCATTTGGCTCAGCTCTCAGACTGGAGCTGCCTTAATGGTGAATCTCCTGTGCTTTTCTGCTCTGGAGATTTCAATGCTTTGGATTCTTATGAGCATCCATACTCCCCCTTGATCTTTGCTGTCTCTGCTCCTCTGCCTTTTTTTCTTTTTCATAAGTCAAGACCTGATGTTATGCTAATGGTGAGATAAACGCCAGTGACAAGTTTGGATATGGCTCATGCCTACTGTGTGTCCTTGTGGTCTCCATACATGTCATTGAGATGACATAAAAGTGGTGGCTTCAGAATAAGAACTCACTTCCATGTTGATCACCAAACCCACCACACTCGAGTCCCTCAGTGTTTTCCATAATGTGGAGCTGGGCCACACAAAGGCAAAGCAAAGAGCCCTGTGTTAACATAGGGCCGAGGTCTGCAGCTGAAGTAAGGTGTCACTTGGAACGCTTGCTTCATTGGCAGCAACAGAAGCAGTGAAGAAATACTGGGCTCCAGGTATTGCCTCTTTGTGTTGCCCTCCACTTCGGTGGTGGTGGCATTGAATAAGGTTTCTACTTCCTTTAAGAAGGTGGTGGTGGGTCTGGGAAAAGCATAAGAAAAACAGATTTGAAATTCCAAGGAACTCAGTGCCCCAGCCTCTGGGGTTCAGACCCACTGGTCCTTCAATTGCCACTAGCTTGTGTGAGTTTCCAAACACCAAGCAAGAACAACTGATTCTTGCTATATTCGTTTTCCTGTCGCTCTGGGATCTCTGCCCTTCATTTCTTCACATCCAGTGTGAAGACAGCGACACGGTCATCCTTGAACTCCCCAAGGATGTCCCCTTTATTGTGTTCAGGGGCAGATTATATAGAGATAGCCATGCCCCAGCCAAACCCACCAGAAACCACTCTCCTGCCATCAGGAACTCCTGAAGGTCTCGTGCTCAGAGCAGCTGTAGGCACTCAGATCAGGGGATTACAAGAAATTCAGGATCTGGGGTCTCACTGCTCCCAACATCTCCCCCTAAAATTTTGATAAAGCAGAAGATCCTCCTGACCACACAGGCTTTTGGTTACTTTGATTGAACCTGTACTCAGAGTGACAGCATCTCCTCAGGAGAATACTGACTTTTAGGGAACACAAGAGAGCAACTTAAGCCTGTAAGACAGGTAGATTCAAGTATCCCACAGACTATTGCTTCCTCATACTATTCCCACACACTCTCATCCCCTCAAGTGAACAGAGGTGTGTGACCATATCAGACTCGGGACTTTTAGGAGTGGCTTTGCCATGACCCCAGGAGCAGTCAGAAACCACTGCTCCTTCAGCAGTCCCCTAAATAACATACCCCAGCTGCCATACCCCCGTGGCACATTCATTCTTGTCAGCTGAGTGCACGGAAGACACCTTCTTGCTCAGGTACCTCTTTGGCTTCCCTAGCAGCCCAGCTGATCCTGCTTCTGCTAAGTGACCATATGCTGCATTCTCATGGGTTGTCTGATCTTTCACAGGATTTAAAGATGAATATGCCCAAGGCAACAGGCATTAAGATTGCCAGCAGTAGGGTCCCCAGTCACCACTGGACCCAACCTCCCATTTGAGCTATGGTATTCAACAATCCCTTTGGCTAAACAGCACAATCTGTTTTATAAAAAATTTAGGGGGGAATACAATAAAGGGGGCCAGAGAGATGGCTCAGCGGTTAAGAACACTGACTACTCTTCCAGAGGTCCTGAGTTCAATTCCCAGCAACCACATGGTGGCTCACAACCACCTGCAATGAGATCTGGGGTCTCACTGCTCCCAACAATCCAGTGTCTTTAAAACTTGCTTCATGGGGTTAACTTGTGTTTTAAGTTGCTTCAGACAATGGATTGCTTCATCTTTTCCCAAAGTAGAGGATTCCGAGTACTTGCTTCTTAACACTACATTCTTTACTTAAAGAGAAGAATAAAGTAATAGTTTAAAAATGTGAAGAAAGAATGCAATATTTATGTTTACACAGAGACTTTATCCCGAGGTATAACAGCAATAGTTTGAATTATCCTTTAATTTGTTCTTATATTGACATGATTATTATTTAATATATGTTCAGCCTCCAAGACATGGATGCCATAACTCCACTGTAATTAATCAAATTCTTGCCTGGAGAACTTGAGATCTAATGGTATGAAAAATACATGGTGTTGGAGCTCAAATACAGAACCGAAGTGAAAGTGAGCAGTGGAGGCTAGCGTGGAAATGCACTGGGCTGAAATGCCAGTCTTCCTTTTTTGAAGCACTTTCAATGGGAAAGTCAAGTCACAGGGACTTAGTGGACAGAGCAACCATTGAGAGCAATAAGAGGAGATAAATTATGTAGTACTCCATCATTAGAGTACTATCAGATGACTACACAGAGGCAGGGCAAAGAGGAGCTCTGTACACCAACCGCCTGAAGTAGGTGGGCAAGTGTTTCCTCAGTTTAAAAAAAAAATGAGGATGGAAGAGTCTAGGGAGAAAAGTGATGAGTTCTTCAAAGACCTTCCCTGATACCTGGAGTGAAGCTGGCACACTTGATCGCTCATTTCTTTAAGGTTTTTTTTTTTAATTGGTGCTTTGAGAATCTCATACAATGCATTTTAATCATAATTAACCACCAAAACTCTTCCCAGATCCACCCTCTTTTCTATCCACATGATTCTGTGCCTTTTCCCCCCATGAAGACAATTGTGATGGTCAAACGTTCTTGGATATACAGTCTTCCACTTGAACATCGTCACTTTCGAAGTGTCTACTTATAGAAAACTGACTTTCCTCCCAGCAGCTATCAAATAGTTCCTTGACAGAACATGAGACTCTGTGCCCAACTTGCCTTGTATGCTGGGATTTGGTCTGGCTTGAGATTTTGTAGGTCTTGTACATGGTGTCACCGTAGCTGTGAGGTCATATGTGTAGTCACCTTGCTATGTAGAAGACACTGGAAGACACTAGAAGACACTGTTTTCTTGAGTCATCCATTGCTTCCAGATCTTACATTCCTTTTGGCCCCTCTTCCTCAATGTTCTTTGAGCCTTTGGAGGAGGTGGTGAGGTATATATGTCCCATTTGATGTGGAGGGTTTTGTAGCCTTTTATTTGCTATTCTTTGTCCAGTTGTGGATCTCTGTGTTAATCACCGTCTATTCCAAATAGAAGCTTCTCCCATAAAAGATGTATTAATGTATGGGAATAATGCTGAGTCACTAGAATTTTGTTTAATGCCTTGTCCATTTCGCAAAATAATAGCAGCTATAGGCTCTTGGCCTGATAATGCTGCAAGGTATGAGTTTCATCTTGCGGAGCAAGACTTAAATCCAATTAGAAAGTAATTGGTTACTCCCATGATGTTCATGCCTTTGTTGCATCACTGGGCATATCTTGCTGGGAAGGTCACTACTATAACTCACAGAGTTCAGAGCTGCATGTAATTTTTGCTTACTTTTCTCTTCTGTTGGTATGCATAACGTCTTTTAGCACGATGAAAGCTAGTTAGTAGGGATGAAGCTTCCAGGTGAATACCAGCTTGATTTCATCATGTTTTATGACTTAAGTATGTGGTATCTTCAGCAATAAGGTTCTTACTGTCAATTCTGGACAGTAATTAGTAGTGTTGACAATAGCCAGTAGTGTATGGAGGTCTATGGACTCTCCGCGGCCAACAACTTCAGAAAGAAGTAATCTATTCCTGGCACTAGATCTTTTATTTGTTAATCTCCAGTATCTAAAACAATTGTTGCTTTATTATAGGGTCGCTCCATATTAAGTCTCACTCTCTCTTACAAATGCATATATAGAGGCTTCTACAGCCATAGACTTCTGTCCTAGGGTTTCTATTGCTATGAAAAGATACCATGACCACAACTATTATAAAGGAAACATCTAATTGGGGTAGCTTACAGTTAATAGGTTTATTCCATTATCATTATGGCAGGATATGGGGCTGTGCAGGCAAGCACGGTACTGGAGAAGGAGCTGAGAGTCCTACATCTTGTTCTGCAGGCAACAGGAAATGAACTGTCACAGTGGGTATAGCTTGAAACCTCAAAGCCCACCTTCACAGTGACACACTTCCTTCAACAAGGCCATACTACTTCAGCAAAGCCACACCTTCTAATAGGGCTACTCCCTTTGGGGGCCATTTTCTTTCAAACTACCACAAGAGGTTTAGTCAATCATCATCATGGCAGGAAGCAAGGCAGCGCCCAGGCAGACAGGGTACTGAAGAAGTGGATGAGATTCTGCATCTGCAGTGGCAGGCAACAGGAAGAGAGGATGACACTGGGCCTGGTTTGTGCATCTGAAACCCCGAGCCCTCCCCCAGTGACACATTCCCTCCAATAAGACCACAACAACTCCAACAAGGCTACTCCTCCTAACAATGCTGCTCCCAACGAGTCTATGGGAGCCATTTTCATTCAGACCACCACAGTTTTCATAGAACTTTTTTGAAAAGTTTTTAGTGTTATTTATTCTTTCCCATATTCCTCTTCTATCCTGCGATCCCCTCCCCTATCCTAATTTGACCCTTCCTGTTCCATTATCCTCCTCTCTACCTCTACTCTGTCTCCTTTCTCTTGTGAGGCCTCTCCTTGGCCCTTTTTCAATTTCCTCACCTCTATGGGTATTCCAAATGAGCAAACATACTGAAAGATTTAAAGCTAATTGCATCTTTCTTTCACAATTATGGGAGGACACTAAGCCAGAATGACGAACTGATATGGTTATTTAGCATTCTTATTTCGGTAGGTACAGATTTATCACACAGGGAAAGATAGATTTAGAAGGGTTCAATTTGATGTGGAGGTGGTAGATGCCTCTGTTGGGGTGTCTTAAGAGTTTATGCTTATTTATATTTTGAACTGTATAACAATTTGGTAGTTTTGACAGTAGTGTAGAACCGTGCTGGACCCCTTGACTTTTGAATTGCTCAGCAGAGTTTTATGCATATTACAAGGGACAAGTAAATCATTGTGAAAAATTAAGGATGTTCTGAATCATAGAAGAATTAGAACTAAAATACACCACTTACTTTAAAGAAAAAACAACACTGCCTTTCTTTTTTGTGACTTCGTATGTCTTAAAGTGAGATTTGTCAAGCAAGGCAGGAGTCAGTCTCCTGACCCACGCTTTCAGTGTATGAGGATAAATAAGGATTTAGTGTATTGCACACTTTTCTTTCTTCCGTGGCTACTTTCTCCTTTCTTCACCTGCACATCCACATCACAAGTCATTCTACCCACCCTCTCCATCACTGTTCCACACTAGAAGGACAATGACCTCACCTGTCTCTGGCAATTGGTCTTTCTGCCTCCACCCTTGTTCTTTGATCTCCTGTTCTCTACATAGTAGCCATGGTGGCTTCTTAAAAATGTATTCTATCTCCCTCTGGTTAAATTACTTTTGCATGTTATCTTTTTTTAACTGAAAGCAAATCTTTGCTTGTTGGTGGCCTGAGTACTTACCTTCTGCTTGGGTTGTTGCGGTTGCCAGTCTTTGCTTGGAATGCCTTGCCATATTACATTCAAAACTGGCCCACATCATGGGTGTCTAGTAGGGCAAACATGAAACTCCCCATGGACTTCCATGAAAGACCACACACATTTGGATATTTAAATTATAGAGCTGGTAACTGTGTTAGACATGGTGATTTCTAATTGCAAAATTTCGGAAATAAAGATGGTTTGGAACACAATGGTTTGTAATTGAAGAGAAACATTTCCATGTCTCATGCTGTCTCGGGAGGCTGCCATGCCTGTTGAAAGCAAGAGCCATCCAGTGTCTGTGTTGATACGATATGCACATGCCAATCATTTTATCTCCCTTCGTATGTTGTCACCTCTACAAGCAGAGTTGTCCAGCTCGAGTGAGCATCCTCAGGACCGGAACACCTGACCTTCCCTCCAAGGTCAATTGCTGTTCAGTCGACAGGGACGAAGCTATTACACCTGTGTTGCACAATTGGCGTTCTGCTCTGATCCGTTTTGTGCCATTAATGTGGGCTCTGCTATTCTGTCAGACAAAGAGGCTACATTCAGGGAGACAGACATGAAAAATGACCCAGGGAGAAATGGGATTTTTCTAACAAAGAGATACATCAATGTAAGAACTTATTAAAAACATACCATTCATAATGCGCAAATTGTGCTCATTGCCACGGCCTTCATTGCTATTCTAAGCTACCTTCCCCGGCTTTCAGAGTAGAGCAGCATCCTCAGACAGCCCCTGTTGTAAATGATGAATTTTTCTTTTTATATCGCACTACGGTAGTGTTTGTTCCTCTGCTTAGTTCAAAGGGCTGCACTTCTGCTCAGCGCTGTGTGCACCAATTTCCCTTTAGCTCGTCTCTTTTAAGGTGGTTATAGAAGTTAATTTTTTTCCTTTCTCAAAATAAGATATGTAGAAATTTCCTTTCTGCTTTGAGGAATTTAAAACTCCCTTACAAATATGTATTTTCTTTTAAAAAAGTGATCCTTATAAGACCTCTGTAACAATCCATTTTGCTTTCAATCAGAACACGCTGGCAGCTTGTGTTCGCATGTATAAGTGTACCGTGCATTTGTATGATATTCAAGAAGAGGATAGATTCTTCCTCAGTGGATGTGTATGAATCTACGCACAGATTTTTTTTTTATGGCTAGAAATAGTCACTGAGATACTTGAGTCGGCTCAACAGCATGCCAATAGCTGTGAATGCAGAGTGCCGCAGAGAGGGCCACAGCAGTCTCTCAGAATCAGACGCGGTGTTGGTGAACTTGAAGGCAGCATCTGTGCTAGTGGCCCCATGACAGGCTCTAGGGAAGACAGTGTGTGGAAGGAAGCACCAGGCACACTTTAAATTTTTATAAATGTATTTTCATTTTTTAATTAAAACATTTTGAAATAGACTTTTCTTTGCTTTCGCCCCCTGCTCTTCTGTGTCTTCCTGTCCCCTTCTTGTTGGCACTCTTCCAACCCTTGTAGCTCCAAATTCCACAATTCCAGTTTTCTTTATGACTGATTAAAACACTATTGAATATGTGAACCATGTTTTCACGGTCAGTTTGTTTGCTGGTGGACATGTAGGCTGGCTCTGTTTCCTTGCTACCGTGAATAGAGTCACACTAAACACAGATGTTTAGATACGGTAGGATACAGAGCACTCTGGGTAAATGCCCGGGAGTGGTATAGTTAGGTTACAAGATAGTTCTATTTCTAGTCTTCAATACGTCTTGTCAAATGATTTCTGCTAGCTGACACTGACACCCAAAGTGACAAAGGCCATGCTTTCCCATCTTCACCAGCGTTTACTGTCATCTACTGTCTTGATCTTAGCCATTCTGACTGAGGTGAGCTGGAATCCCAAAGTAGTTTTAAACTGCATTTCCCCAATGACTAATGATGTTGAACAGTTCCAAAAATATTTATTGACCATTTGCGTTTCTTCTTGGGAATTGTCTGTTCAGTTGTTTGGCCTATTTACTGATGGAAAGTTTTGTTTTGTTTTGTTTTTTTCTTGTTCAGTTTTTATAGTTCCTTATATATTATAGGCATTAGCTCCTTTCTTAAGCATGACTGGCAAAGAATTTCTCCTATTCTTGAGACTGTTTATTCAATCTATTGATAGTAATCCCTGCTATGCACAAAACTTTTTAGTTCATATAATCATAATCAATTTTAAAGTTGTTTTCTGTGATACACTCAGAAATTGTTTCCCTGTACCTATATTCTGAAGCACGCCCCCTATGTTTTGCCTTAGCATTTTCAGCATTTCCCATTTAAATTAAGGCCTTTGATGCACTTTAAGTTGATCTTTATGGAAAACAAGAGGTTTGAATCCAATCTCGTTATTCTGTAGTGTATAAACAGTTTGTCAGCACCATTTGTTGTGTATTTTGATGCCTTTTTAAAATTGTGCTGCCACAGTTGTGTGGGTTTTTATGGACATTCTACTATGTTCTACTGGCCTACATTCTGATTTTGGATCAGTATTGTGCTGTATTTGTCACTGTGGCTCCATGGTGTAGTTGAAGCCAAGTATGGTGATACTCCAGCAGACTTATTCTATCAAGGACTGCTTTTGAAAATCTGTAGTCTATTGTGTTTCCATATCATTGGAATTTAAATGGGGATTGCCCTGAATTTATAGGTTGGTTTTGGCATGGTATTAGTTACTTTGTACAACTTGAAACACACTGGAGTCATCTGAGAAGAAGGAACCTCAATTGAGGGCATTTCTGTAGGCATTCTCATGGTTAAAGATTGGTGACTAGTCTCCTTTGGATTGGCTCTGTGCTGCCCCCCTCAGGCAGACCTGGGTTGGTGACGAAAGCAAGCAGAGTGATTGTGAATAAGTAAGTAGCACTTCTCCTTGGTCTCTGTCTCAGATCTTGTATCCTGGGTTGTGTCTTGGCTTCCCTGGGTGATAGATGTCACTGTCACCTGTAGGGTAAATAAACCCTTTCCTCTCTACATTGCTTTTGGTCATGCTGTTTACCAAAGCAAGCAAAGACAAAGTAGGACGGTAGTAAAACCACTATTGTAATATTAATTCTACAGTCTAGGAGCACAAGAGTCCTTTTCCTCACCTAGAATCTTCGCCAGTTTCCTTTTACCTCCTCAGTTAGGATTATTATTATTATTATTCAGTTGTCTATGGGTGATTTCCCACTCTCCTCTGGGCATGCTGAGTTCAGCTCTCACAGCACCTGGTGCTCAGAGTCTTTCTTTCCACTCCACTTGTGGGACCCATGACTTCATGCCAGGCTAGCAGCTTGACATGGCTGGGTTATTTTTGAAGAAAGTCCCATCTGATTTTATTTCTGATTTCTGTGGCTCTTTATTTTACTTCATTGATTGTTTTTATTTATTTATTTAAGAAGTGATTTCTTAATTCTTCCCTCATATATTATACATCCTGATCGAGTTTCCTTCCCTCCCCTCTCCCAGTGTTACCCCTTGCAGCTTTCCCTCTTCCCCAGTTCCACCGTCTCCATCTACCCTTAGAAAGGAGCAGGCCTGCCAGAGACATGAACCTAACATGGCATAACAAGCTGAAATAAGATCAAATACATCCCGTCCCATCAAGGCTGGGTGAGGCAACCCTGTACTAGGAAAAGGGTTCCACAAATACACAAAAGAGCCAGAGACAGCCACCCCACTCCCTGCATTAGGAATCCTGCAAGAACACCTGACTACTCAACTAAGGCATACAAATAGAGGACCTAGGTCAGACCCTCACAGGCTCCCTGATCTCTGTGAGCCCCCATGAGTCCGGTCAAGTGATTCTGTTCTCATAGTGTTCTTCACCCCTCTGGTTCCTCTGATTCTTCCTCCCTCTCCTCTGCTGGACTCCTGGAGCTCAGTGCATCTGCTCCCATCAATTGCTAGATGAAGTCTCTCTGGTCTCTTTGATGACTGCTAGACTCCAGTCCCAAAACACTCAGCAGGAAGGACAAACGAGCCAAAAGTTTTGTGGCAAGTTTGGTGTTCCAATCCATTCTCTTGAGGGCTTTCCTGGTTACAGAAGGTGACCGGTTCAGGATCCACGCCCCCCGTTACTAGGAGTCATTTTTAGGGTTACTTTCATAGATTCCATGGAGTTTCCATTGCACTAGGTTTCCTCCCTAATGCCACCCAATTTCAGTCATTTCTCCCAGCGTTTTCTTCCTCCTTTCTTCCAACCTGATCCCTCCTGTTCCCAACTTCACCCACTCCCTGTCCACCCTTGAAATCTTTTCTACGTCCTCTTCTCTCCTTCCCAGGGAGATCCTTGTGTTCCCCCTTAAGCCTTCCTTGTTACTTAGCCTCTCTGGATTTGTGGATTGTAGCATGATTATCTTTTACTTTACAGATGATATCCACTTATAAGTGAGTACATACCATATTTTCTTTCTGAGTCTGGGTTACCCATTAGGATTTTTTTCTTAGTTTCATATTGATTGCTTTTAATGTTGACTTTTTTTTTCCATCTGAACTTCTGGTCTTAAAGATGCTGCATCTAAACCACCATCTTAGTTCCTACTCAAAAGACTGTGTCCAGTGTCAGGACAACTCCATATCTCTGTCTCTGTGCAGAAGCTTGTTCTTACTGAAGTTTCAGTCTCCCATTAGGTCTGCGTGAGCGAAGGCAGGCACTCAACCAAAGGCAACATTTCTTCTCAGTGGAATATGTGCTTCCCAGAGCTCAGGCCCTTTATTAAATATGTTCTATAGATGTGTAATTATTGTGGACCAATTGTTTGTGTTCATAAAACTTCATACATCAAAATCTTAACCACCAGGAGTTGAGATTTATCAGCCACTATGTCAAGAGTGGAACTCTGATGAATGGGATTCATGCCCTGTGAGTGAAACCAAAGGAACTAGTAAATCAGAAGACGTAGGTAGATGGTATGGTATTATTTAAGTACCAGGATATCAGTTTTAACCAGACATCAACTCTGCAGCCTTGTGATGATGAAGTTCCTGGCATCCATGACTGTGTCAAACACATTGCGGTTACCAAGTCAAGATGTTGTGTTGCAGCTGTTCAAACAGAGTAAAATAGCATATGTTTGAGTTAACCGAAGGTATGGTTCAAATAAACAGCAACCATATGTTGGTGAGCCCCCCTTGTTTTGATTATTATTTGAATTTGACCTGTCTGTATGTGTACCGCATACATGGAGTGTAGTGCCGGAGGAAGCCAGAAGGGGGTGATGGATGCCCTGAAACTGGAATCAACAGGTGCTTGTGAGCCTCCTTGAGGATGCTGAGAAATGATCTCCAATCTTCTGGAAGAGCAGTCAGTGCTCTTACCCTCTGAGACATCTTTCCAGAGCCCCCATCTATTATAGCTTATTCTATATACAAGTTCTGCTACAACCTAGCCACACACCTCCTTTCAAAAAAAGCATGTGTAAAATGTTTTCCAAATTCTAACTTAAAAAAAAAATCTCTCTTCTATTTCGGAGAACTCATGAGTCAGTATTTTATGAATTTTTTAAGCCTGTAGTTTTAGTTTCTCTTTGAAATACAAAGTAAAACTTTATAACATCTTTTTTACTGAGACTTAATTAAGACAGCATCAAGTTTTACTCTGCCGGAAGATTAAGGCTGAGACGTTCCTTTCTGGAATAGCATTTTATTCGTTGCCAACTAGTTTCGTTCTCGCATCTTAAAATAAAACAAAGCATTGAAAAGAGAATAGTTTAACGTTGTTGCAGTATTTTAAAGAGCTGTGCATTTTATTGGCTAATAAAATCCTCACAGTGAAGAATTCAGGTATCCAGCCTTTCAGCTTGCCTCTTAGTTTCTTCTCTAATTATTTATGAAATATTATTAGAACTATGTGTCATGATAATGTTAGGTGCGATTTTCTCCCCTTCTCCCCTTCAGCTTCCTTTTCTGTGTTTGCTTCAGTTCCAACCTCGTTTACATTTGTTGCATCTTATTGAAAGGTTGAGGATCAAAGATTATTGAATGAGGATGAGTTTTGCTTTCAAGGGTATCATATGCTTTACAGAAGTGCATAGGTATCGTGATTGCTTTGTGTGCATGTATCACTTTAGATTTAGAAGAGCCATTCAATATAATTACAGTAGATATGGGCAGTAAAGTGTGTTAAATACCATCTATTACGTTGGCAAAATTGCGCTTTATTTTTAGTACTTAGTAAAAAAAAAGAAGAAGAAAATTCTCTCAATTATAAAAGAATTTCAAACTGATGAACGTTAAGTTAAAAGGTTTCTTTAGATATGATTTTTGCATACAAAATACCGTCAAAAGAATACTCATAATAGACAGAAATAGTCTCAACAAATCTCTTTGAATTGCTTGGTGAACAGTGAGATGCTGAGCAAATCTGAAGGACACTGTGATCACCAGATAGTCCCTCACTCATTCATCTTTTGCCCCTGGGATCCTGTGTGCTTATGTTTTAGACTGTGGCTTCCCTAACATTTCTCACTTGTAACTTCATTGCACACAAGAAACTTTTATATGACCCCAGCTATAGTGGTATTCAAACCAGGTATGCCAGCCAAATGTTTGCTACTTACACAAAGAATTTTATTTTAAACCAGTTCTTTAGTATATTTGTAATTTTTCCTTTTAGTAAATATTCAGGTAAATTTGCATACTGATAAGGTGGTTGTGCTTGTCTATTTTTATGTAAAGAATTAAATTTTGCTGGATTATTTGGCATGTGAAGACATAAAGCATCTCTAACTTTCATAGCTATCTGGTAGCCTGATCGTGTCAATGCTGATAACTCTGCTTTGCACAAGTACACAGTGCAAAAAGGCAGAAATGTGTTTATGGCCATTTCAGAAATTCTTTCTTCACCCTAAAATAAAATTTACTAACATTTTTTTTTAAAGTTAAACTTACTCTCAAACGGTCGTTGTTTGAAAAGCAAACTTTCTTACAATGCAGTACAAAGGCACAGTAGTTTGATACTTGTATGCAGGAAATGACCGTAGGAAAATACGAAGTTAGGAAACTCTGCACGTACAGTGTGAACTTTGCAACTCATAATCCATAGCGTGTAACAGCTTCAGCTCTGAGCCGAGGTGTCTGAGGCAGCATTTGCTGGTGGTGTGGGCGTGGCAGCACACAGTAAACATGCATGTTGTGTGTTCAGAAACAATCTGCAGTGAAGCCGTGTTGTGCAATGCAGGGGAGCTCTGCTGGAACACCCAGACTTGTCCTATGTTTTATTTTTAATTAATTCAGAAAACTTTTACTGTGGCCAACTTTTTCATGGTTTTCCACATGCACTTCTAGGACTGGTATAGGGTTACAAGCCACAGTTAAAGAATCTGGGCTCTGGATATTTTTCTAGGTAGGGGATATGTTTCTCAACACGCAGAACCTTATACTTTAGCAAGACCTCAAAAGGTAGGTGTCACATAGAGACACATGGACATTTATCTAAGCATAGATCTCATGCTACAGTGCTTACGTCTAAAATATTGAGAAATGGCAAAAATGCACTCTTTATTATTTTAAGTAAAAATAAGTCTATTGTTATTGTTATTAACACCTTTATTTCCAGCACTTGGGAAGTAGAGGCAGGCAGATTTCTGAGATCAAGGTCAGCCTGGACTATAAAGCAGTTCCAGGACAGCCGTGGCGACACAGAGAAAACCTGGCTCTGAAAAAAAGCAAAAAATCATGAAACAGAAAGCAAACAAACAAAAAACCAAACCCCACTCAATCAGGCTGTGCCAACTCAAGCATTTTTATTTTTTATATAAATCTATCAAAACTTTTGAAAAAAATACTTATTTTTTCAAAAGTACTTATTCTAAGAAAAGTAATTTTTGAAAAAATGATTACATGTTATTTTGTCTTTTCAGCTGTTAAATTTCTTCTCCAAATATCTTTACTACAACAGATTCACTGCATCAAATTCTGCAAGTTAAGATCAGACAGGCTGAAATATAAATTATTCTGTCTTTAATGATCATAATACCAGAGAGAGTGTTTTTATGTTGAACTAAGTAACAGATTTAAATCAGGATAAACAGAAAACCAGGGATTTTTTTTTTCTGGGGATTTCCAATCACAGTGACATATGACATGCATGCTGTGTTAAGAATTACAGGCACACATATGATGAAATTATATATTTTCTAAGAAACTATGATGTCAGTACAGGCATTATATCCTTTTAAAAATCTACTGATCCAGAGAAATTTAAATTTTTAATTTCTGCTAAGAGTTTAAGCAGGTAACTTATACGGACTGTTTTAAACTTTCATAATTTTTAATGTTTTGATTTTTATTTTATGTGTAGGATTATCTTATCTAAATGGAACTTTAAAATGGAGTGAATGAAAGAGTAATACAGACTAGCATAAAGTCTTTGAATAACTAGGAATACATGTAATAAGAATTTCAAAGTCTGTGCATCGGTACCTACTGCAGCTCTGATAAACCAGCACAAACTGTACTTTTTAAAATGATGAAGATGAGAGTAGACTCCCTGAAGAGAGAGTTATCCGATTATGAGCTGACAGATAAACGCCATATGCATCCCACTGTGACATCTAGCTCCAAAGTCATGAGGTTCCACATTCCCATTTACTCCAGATATCCAGTGGCAAACACAGGGAGAAACAAGCAAGGGGAGGGTCCCATGAGACCATTTTAAAAGCCGAGTAATACCTGAAGAATACAATTTAAAGAGTACAGTCAGTCCTCAAATAAACAGGTTGGAAGCTTGGGTAATGCTTCCTTATGTTAGCCATCTCAGAGGTTGGCTGCATAGTTACAGACAAATCAAGGAATTACATTTTCTCTGTGCATCCGAATTGACTTGTAAACTAAAAAGAAAGGTTGGAAAGAAACCTATACTAGGGTTCTCTGGAGGACTAGAACAGATGCAGTAAGTACGTATTTCAAGGGAATTTATACAATATATCTGAGTAGTCTAACAATGGCTATCTGATACAGGAGAGGCTGAGAACAGGGTAGCTGCCCAGTTTGCAAGACAGTGTACTTCAGCAGAGTTTCAGACCCGTCCTGAAGACCTGCTAGCCTTCAGTCCATACTAGAGGCTAGCTCTCTAATCTGTGGGGGAGTTGGAGGCAGCAGCAGAGTTAAAGCAAACAGGCAAAAACAAACTTCCCTTCTCCTGTGTCCTTTTATCTGGACTGCCACCAGATGGTGCCTCCCACATTTAGGGTGTGCCTGACCACTTCAAAAACCTGCCAAGAAAATCTTTTGCTGTAGCAGAACTTTCTTTAGACTGCCAGCTCCCAAATAACAGCACAGTGACTTCTTATTAAGTTTGAAAGCTTGGCCTTAGATTAGGCTTGTTCCCAACTAGCTAGCTCTTAAAACTTAAATTAGCTCATTAATTAAATTATTAAATTAATCTGCATTCTGCCATGTGACTCATTGCGTCTCCTCATTACTTACCCTACATTTGATTTCCTCTACATCTCACTGGGGAATCTTCCTTCCCCCTTCTCAGATTTTCCCCAAAGTTCCTATCTCTGCTCTGAAGTCCCGCCTAGTCTCTCTCCTGCCTAGCAATTGGCCATTTAGCTCTTTATTAAACCAATCAGAACATGCCTTAGGCAAGTGAGGATAAACAGGCTCATCTTCACACAGTATACAAAAAGGATTATCCCAGCGTTTTGCCTTTTAGTTGATTCTAGATTCAGTCAAGTTGACACCCGAGATTAGCCATCACCAAAAGCCATGTAAAGGTCTTATTGAATTTCATACTCAGTTAATTGGAAAATGTTTGTATAATCCAAGCATTTATTTGCATTTACTTATGCTAAAACAGTCAATTATAGTAAGTTAAAAATCGCATCCTCTTAACATTGGGCAAAGATAAAAACTATAAGCTCTCCAGTAGTATATTTCAAGGGTGACTTCACATATACACAGTAGTTTAATTTACTTCAAAAGGCATGTATGTTTTTAAATATGCATTATAGGGAAATTGCTTTCCTTATGTAATTTACAGCATCTCAGGGCAAAGGCAAGTCACTGAACATTTGCATGTGATTGCCACTGATGGAAGTCACAGGCCACTGTCCACCAGTAAGCTTCCTACTTAATCTGCATGTTAATACTTTGTGCCCCAGACAGAGATTGATCAGAAACAAATCCAATAAATAATAAAGAGAAGACACAGTCTCATGAAGTGGGGCATTGAGCTTTTCTCTATGTGTGTACAGGAATATTTGATTCATCTCTTGCTCCCCCTCTCCAGGGTAGAGTGCAAATGGTCATGTCACTGTTTCTCTGTCCCTGTCCCTATGCGTGTGCTTGACTTGGATGAGTCTTTCTGTCCCTGTGGGAATGCACAAAGCCAGCCAAACCTCCCTCATGATGGTTGCATATCAGAGAGGCTCATTGCTAGGCTACTATTAAAGGCTGGGGAGGTGCTGCGACCTTTGCAAAGGCTGCAGGCAGCTGTGCTAGCAGGCAGCCAGCTTGGCACCCCCACCCCTGCCTGCCTCCAACTGCAGTAGACTATCATTCAATAGGATTCAAATCCTTGGGCGGTTGCAGCAGCCAGGCAGCAGGCCCAGAGGCCCTTTCAAATCGGGGGTTTTTACAGTTATTTTAATCCACAGGAGATGCCAGTGTTTCTCTGCTTCACAGAGGCGGGCAAAACTGAACACGCAGGCCAGTAAGACAATCTGGCAGCAGAAGTTGAGCCTGATTCGCTTATGGAAAAAAAAAGGTTGAGAGCAAATCCACCTCTATTGTTTATTGTGTTAATCTGCTATTTCCACTGCTTGGGGATGAATTTAGGAAGGAAATGATACAATAAATGAATGCCGACAGGAGCTGGTGCATAGGCACACCAGCTTTGCTGGCAAATCTGTAGCCAGCACACAGACTTTTATTCAGCAGAATAAATATTAGCAGTCACCTTCTTCTGCTGTGGGGTGAGGCTGAACACTAAATCATTGGTGGTGGCAGGATGTGACTTCACCAGGCCATCCAGATACAGCTGAGCTCTAGGTCCCACACAAGGCTGAGGAGCAGTATGGGTCACATAGCCGAGGGAAGGCTGTCTGACTCGGAGCATGGATCGTTAGATTACCCGGATGCAAATGCTGCTCCATCTTTTATTATGTAGAAGGATTTGAGCCTATTTTCAACTTTTTCATACCCTGGGGTTAAAAAAAATGATAGTATCTCTAATGCAAACTGGATGAATAAAGCAATGGGAAGAGCACAAAGATGCAATTCAAGGACAAGTTTGTAGTCCCGCAACAGCAGCGGGGCACAGGAGTGCTGGGTATGCAGATGCCTCAGCTGTGACCTTGACTGTATCAGAATCAATTCCAGCAGGATGACCGCTGACATTAAGTAGTTGAAAAGTATGATTGCCACGTAAATGCTGGTCCTGGGATTGCTACATGACTTGCCTCCCTGGAAGCTGGACCGATAAAGTCCAGGCAGCATTGCTGAGTTCCCTCTTCCTTTCAAGCTCTCAGTCCGTGAGAGAGACTTTGTCCTCTCTGGCACCGGGCTCTGATTAGTCTAAGTTTTTGGTGGCCAGTGGATGATCACTTTGTGAACCCGTTTTCTACACCATCCTCGACCTACATTCTGATCTTCAACGGTGGCTTTGCATTTTGATCCTGATGTTTCTGCTTGGAGCTATCTGATTTGTTCCATGTCTCTGCCAGCGTCTGCTTGACTCAATGGTTTGAATTCCACACCTCATCTGATGCCTTAGTGTCAGCCGTCAAGCAAAGCAGTAGCCTTTAGGATACACATTCAAGTATCCTTCCCTTTTGTTTCGGTTTAAACGTTTTACAGAAACCTGAGCATGCCCAGAGACATTCCTGTCTTTCATTTTAACCTTTCAAGCTTGTGTTCCATAACCTTGAGCTAAGTGTGCCCCCAAATATGCCTGCCATTTCTCCTTCTGGAACAATTAACAGTGCATGCTGAAGAATGCTTTGGGAGGTAACTCCCATGCTCCTCTTTCTGCCGTAGATTGTAACTCCCCAGGCTCACTTCTCGGTGGAGCTTGTTTTTGGCTTTTGTACCTGCAAAGATGTGCACCTGTTACTTTGGTTACACTTGCAGTTCAGCTGGAAGGTTCCAGGCTCAGTTCCTCTTCCTAACCAAACAAGAGGAATATAAGGAACTTATTAAGAGGAATGAAAAGATTATTTAATATTGCCCTCTTAGGTTTCACGGTGCACTGAAACGTTTGATTTTTACAGTTGTATCCAAGAGGCAATTTCTAACAGATTTTATAGCAGAGAAGAGCGCTCAGCCTTCGAGGGATGCAGAGGTCAGGAAAGCGACATTTCTGTATTTATTGCCTGGGTGTAACGTGAAGACCTCTTGACAATCAACGTTCTTTTCGGTGTAGGGATTTGCTCATCACCACACCTGCTGGCTTTATTCCCACCGAACGGTCTTTAGTAAAGAGGCATAGAAGGAGAGACCGTGCTTAGATGTTCATGTCAAGCTTATCACAATTCCATGACGCTTGGCCTGTAATGCAATGAGAACGGATGCCAGTGTCTGTGGTGTGCGGTGAAGTGAAGGGATGCAATTGTACGTGAAAGGGACAGAAGAAAAGCTTCAAGGCCACACTGGCTTAACTTAAAGTAGCAAGGCAACCTGCCAGAGACTGGAGTTCACAGCAAAAAGCCTTGTGTCTGGGATCAAACTAGCAAAGGGCAGAAGTTAGTTCTTTGTAAACGGTGAGATCACTGTGACTCACAAACCATAGCACTGTGGATGCCCTAGCGGCTTGGAAGGACTGCTTGGCCTTTCATGGCTGTTGGCTGCTTCCTTTCCATATGGCACAATGCAGGCAGTATAAACAGATGTAGAAAGCCCAGGTTCTTCACTACCAAGAACTGGCTGGCAGTATGGATATATATATATATATATATATCCATATATATGGAAGGGATCATCTATCAGGGGAGAGTTGAAGGTTCTAAAAATGTAACTGACAAGGAATTGATTGCATTCCATCGAGTCAGTATTATCTGCTGCAGAAGCATGCAGGTGACGCTATGCTGTGTTGACTTACGGAGAGTTGACTCTCTCATTCCTCCAACCACAAGGCACTCTGAAGAGCCTGGACCTGCTTGTACCACAGCAGACAGAACAGGATGCACTCTGTCTCCAGGCTGGTACCTAGGAAAGAAAGCCCAGATGGTGCTGCGACATGCTAGCTTAGCCTTTTAAAGTCTACCAGTTAGAACTCACACAACCTTCTTGAAGATATATTTCTCTGTCTCCCCACTTTCCACAAAGTTTATTTTTAATATTCCGTGTAAGTTGTTATTTATGCAAGAAACCAAATAGATACCACTTCCACTATCATACATTTTTCTTTTGATCTGTGGTTTTGTGTGGTGCCAATGTATATACATTGTGTGTGTGTGTGTGTGTGTGTGTGTGTGTATTGTCTGATTTTTTTTTCTATTAAAGTATCTATTGTTTGCTATGGTATTAAAATGATACAAATTCAGAATAAAGATTGTATAACTTAGAAATTATACACTTTCCCCCTGATTAATAAATGTATTGCACTCTGAAACTTCCACGTGGTTAATTCTGAGGGGTAAAGATAGAAGACTGCTGAAGAGTGCCTTTTCTATCAGCCTGATTGAGACCTGGTAAAGAGGCCTGTGTGAAAATACAAGCAGAGGCTCAGAGGAAATGAGGAAGCTGCTTGGACTCCTATGTGGAAGGCGGATGAGATTTACCGCACACGGCCTCGTTATGTCTAACTAAGAACAATAAGACTAGAAGTCACGTGGAGATGATTTAATCCACAGACAGGAGAAATTTCCAACCATGTGCAATACTCCGGTATTAAGAAGGTTGCTTGGGAAGACTGTGAATATCCTGTCTTTAGAAATGACAGGAGTTACTTTTAAAGGTTATTTTAAGCATTTGATGAATAGTTGGTTACTTTAGAAGCTCCTAAAAGCCTGTCTAAAACTAGTGGCCATACTGGCATGTTAGATTAACTCCAGGGAGTGTGTAAATACAAGGATTACTAGATATAAAAAACCAATTTCTGAGCACCATGATGTATAGAAAGCTTCTCAGTGGGTGTAATAAGACTCTGCCAGGAGCAGGCGTATGCCGGGGCTGAGGACACGCTACCCCCAAATACAGCATTTAAGAAGATAGCAGTCCTCTCACACTGTTCCTCCCTGGTACAGATCATAAAGCCTCGGTAAGCCAGTGACCGTGTCCTCCTGCTCACAGTGACTGATGTGTAAGAGGAGAGAAATGGGCACACAGAGGCTCGAGGGGCTGGAAAAGGGCCCACCTAAGCTCCGCACAATGTGTCACCCTTAGATCACACCCTCTTTGCCCAACCAGGCTTTACACCACTCTCTGATGTTAGTATTGCCTACACACAGAAGCAGAGTTTCTGCTCCTTTGGGTCTTGGTTTCAGAAGGTTCCCCAGTCATCCAAGTTTAAGATAGGTAAACCTATGAGCGTTTCCTCCTGTGAGTCTGTCTTTTATTACAGCGCCACTTCTCTAAATGTGACGACAGGTGAGACAAAGGTACGGGCTTTGCCTTTCGCAGGTGTCCCTGTGCCAACGCTTCCACTACAAAGGCTTGCAGGAAAAGTGGTCTACTTGTGGTTTGTTACGAAAGGACACACACTACGTCAACAGAGGTAGAGGGCAAAGACAGGCAACAGGACACCGGATGCAAGTGTCCAGGTCCTCTCTCTATGTGGATTTGATCTCCACATGACAAGGAGAGAAAATAACGCACCAGGTGCTGCCAGCCACATAAGTTTCCCCAAGTCTTGGCTGGTCAGGGACAATTGTAGCCAGTTGTTTAGGCATGGCATCTGAGAGGAGAGAACCCTGATTGAGAAAATGCCTCCATAAGATCAGGCTGTATGCAAGCCTGTAGAGCATTTTCTTAATTAGTGATTGATAGGGGAGGGTCCAGTCCATTGTGAGTGGGGCCATCCCCAGCCTGGTGGTCTTAGGTTCTATATGAAAGTTGATTTAGCAGGTCAGGAGGAGCAAGCCAGGAAACAGTTTCTCCTCTGTGTTCTCTGCATCAGTTCCTGCCTATAGATTTCGGCCCTGTTTGAGTTTCTGTCCTGGCTTTTTTGATGATCAACAGTGATGTGGAAGCATAAGACAAATAAACCCTTTTCTTCCTGTCTTAGTTAGGGTTACGATTGCTGTGAAGAGATACCATGACCACAGCCACTCTAATAAAGGAAAGATTTAACTGAGAGAGGCTCACTTACAGTTTCAGAGGTTCAGTCCATTAGTATCTGTGGCCGCAGGCATGGCAGAATGCAGGCAGACGTGGTGCTGGAGTAGCTGAGCGCCCCACATCTTACAGGTAATAGGAAGTCGACTGAGACACTGGACAGTATCCCCAGCATAGGAAACCTCAAAGCCTGCCCCCACAGCCTTTTTCTAATAAGGTCATACCCATTCCAACAAAGCACCTCCTAATAGTACCACTCTCTGAGATTATCAGGGCCAGTTATATTCAAATTGCTCCAAAAAATTGCTTTGGTCATTTTGTTTCATCACAGCAATAATATCCCTAACTAGGTTGCAGGGTTGACTTTAGTGATTCTTAGACTCTACCACACCTAGAAGTCAAGTGGAGCCCAGGCAGTCCCCCAGTCTCAGCAATATCTAGCTTTGTCTGGCAGGGTATCACAAAGGCTGGGAGGCTGATTCTTAGGAGCTGCTCAAAAGCCAGTCCTTATTTTTAAGAAAGCAGTGTTTTGGCATCCTGGCCCATAGAATTAACCCTCGGGCTGCCCAGAGCTACAAGTATGGTTTGCAGGATGGCTTCCCTCAGCCCACTACCCACCATATTTCTAGGTCAGGTGCTTAGGTGGTTTGATCGAAAATGGTTCCCATAGGCTCATAGGGAGTGGCACTATTAAGAGGTGTGACCTTGTTGGATGAAGTGTGTCATTGGGGGTGTGCTATGAGGTTTCAAAGGCTCAAGCCATGCCCAGAGTCACTCTCTCTTCCTGCTGCCTTCCGATCCAGATGTAGAACTCTCAGCTGTCTCTCCAGTACCATGTTTGCCTGCATGCTGCCTTGCTTCCAATCATGGCAATAATGAACTAAGCCTCTGAACTGTAAGCCTTGCCCAGTTAAATGCTTTGTTTATAAGACTTGCCATGTTCTGGCATCTAGTCACAGCAGGAAAACTCTAAGACAGGTGCCTTTGCCATGAGTGGTCTCTTTGGGAGCATCCCAGGGCAGGAAGTGGAGGGGTTAGGAAAATACCTGGGACACTTGTCCTAGTTCTCCAGGGGATTCTGATGAGCCAGGGGGCTAGGAGTCTTTAGGACTTGCCACTGAAAACAGTTTAATGAAGAAATATGTAGCAAATTGTTGAACAGAGGTTTTCAGTTCTTTGTGATTTGTCTGTGGGAAATTCAGCATCTCCTATGTTTTTCTGGGTCTTATTGATTATATTAACTAACTGTAATTAGTTGGAGCTCCCTCTGCACAATGTTAGTGTGGAATATTAAACATATTTTTGAGATAGTTACAAATACCAGGGTTAAATAATTGTCACATCAAGATCCGGTAGCCCCAACGTTAGCTGTGGTAGATGAGCTGCCCACACAGGTTAAGTAGATTCTAGATGCAGATTGACTTGCGTTTGGTTGTAAGCTTTCTTTGCAGCTTGCTTCCAGTTGAATCTCTTATTTTGTCCTCCACACATTACTGCGTTCTCTCTTTGTTATAGTCTTCTTATTTTTTAATGCCTTTTTTTTTTGGCCTGTCTCTTACATATAGTTGTGCTGAAAGTATATCTAGCAGGACTTATTCTTTGTGCCTTATCTTTTTCTTTATGCATATTGGTATATGACTATAATTAAATAACAGATGTTTATTGAGTTCTTGTAATAGGTAAGGCAGTGAGGAACAAGGATGTAACAGGTAAAGAAATCATTGCTGCAAAGCTGAAAAACTTTATTAAACTTAGTTTTTCTCCTCCACTGATGCAAACTCGAATCATATACTAAGATCCAGTCAGTACTGCATGGTCAGTGTAGAGAAACACCAAAACCTTTTTCCTCTAAGTCTACTCTTCCCCATGTCTCCTTTGTCTATTAAATAACACATTGCACCCATCCATAGAAGCATCTACTTAGCTGCTAAATGATGTTTACTCTGCCTTTGTTAGGTCTATGAAGCCCATTCCTTTTCTCCTGTCTTAGAAAAGGGCCAATTGGCTCCCCAACACAGGTATAGTAGCCTCTTGTGTTCCTGATTCTCAGGTATCGCATGGCTCTTTCTACTCAAACCCTTTGCTATTTCATTCTCTGGTTTCAGTCAGCAGAGCCTATGATTGTTCTAATGTGGTCCTAAGAAGTCTCTCATCCGACCACTTTCACTGCACACTCATTCCCTGAGCTAGACAAAATTCCCTGACACGCCTATGCATTTCCAAGCTTGTGGATCTCTGGGCCTGGGATTTGCTTTCTTCCTGTTTTGTCTTGATGAATCTCAATCACCGTATCTTAGTTGATACTGTTCAGTGGAACTGTCTCTATCTCTCCCAAATAAATGTTCTGTGGAACATGGGGCATTGCTCTCTGCACGCGGGTTTATGTTTCAGGAACTTGCTCCATGGCTGGTATACAGGAGATGATGGATTCTTTTCCTTTCTTACCTCCCTTTTCAATGGCTGTGAGTAAGTACAGCATTCACATCTAAGGTTCTCATTGAGAGTCTAACTTACCTTGACCTCTACAAAGGCCTGGGTTGGTGAATATTAGTTGTATTTAATTGATGAAAATATAATTGCAAAATGTAAACTTTAACATGCTTGGTTTTCAGTTAGTTGGGAGTTTTAGTACAAAAAGAAAGCGAATTTCTCATATTTCTTGGCCTTTTCTTCTTAACATACACTCTGATGGACAATTTAACAGCTGGAAAAACGATACTGCAGTATGTCAGTTACATTCATCGCAGGGACCAAATACCTGAAAAATAGCAAAAGAAGGGTTTATTTTGGCTCAAAACTTACGGGAGTAGAGCCCATCACAGTGTGTGGAGAAGGCCTGGTAGAGCTTGTGCCTGCAGAAACACATGTCTGGAAAACCCCAGACTTGGGTAGACTGTGAAACAGAAGCAGGAAGTGCTGGCGTTCAGCTGGCGCACTTTGGGACTCCAGTCTATGGAATGAAGCTGTCCATGTTTAGGGTGACTCGTCCCTTCTCTGTTAAACTGTCTTGAAAAACCCTCACAGACAAGCATAAAGGTGTGTTTCCTAGATAATTCTCAATCCAGTTAGGTAGTTAGTGAAGATTCGTCATGGCGGTTGTATATCTCACATGTTTCAACAAATGAGCTGAAGGAACTGCAGGCATGCTGGAAGTTTGCAAAGCATGCTGGGAGTTTGCAAAGTATGTCGCCTCAGATCCCGTGCCTACACTGTTTCTAATAGTGCGCTTGGAACTTTAATGAAGAAGAGATTGCGTGATAATATGTTTTACACCCCCTGCCCCGGTTTTCAGGAACACAAATGATGGAGAGGTTTATATTTAATTTTATTTATGTATTCATCCATAAACTGGTTATATATCTATTACCATAATTTTCACGGTAGAGTTATTGATTTTAGTTATTATGTGAAGCTTTGGGATTTCCTTTAAGTTCAAGGTATTGGAGGGTGTTATGAAGTAAATTTATTATTGCTGCAGAGTGCTTAGTGGTAATTCCTTATAATCTGATCATCTCCACGGGGCGCATTTGAAGGTATTTCAACTCATTACAGCTTGGGAAGACAAGAGTGCTGGGGGGCGGGAATTTAGAAAGCTGTCAGAGATCAGGCTGCCTCTAGACATCCTTCCAGACCCTGGGATTTAACCGTCCATTCAAAGATTATCCTTTGCAATGAGCTTAATCGAAGGTTGTGAGAAATAATAGCAAAGGTAGACTTGGGATTTCTTTCTGGATAAATATTTAAATATAAACTACTCAGAACAGTGAAAAAATGACAGTAAGAATTGGAGAAAATGGTCAACTGACTCCAAACATTAAAGCTACTTTTAGTAGTTTGGGTAATTCATGTCAGGGATGAGGGAAGAGAGCCACACATCCGCACTGTCACCCTCAACAGTCCGAGGAGTTCTCTTAATATTTTAGAGATCTCTACTTTGGTCACACTGGTTATTTGTGGCTTTGATGCAGAAAGGGATTTCTTGACTAGCCGTTGTGAAACTGAGTTGGAGATTTTATTGAATATGTTTTAATGGACAGAATGAGAAGTGCTCAAGAAAAAAAGCAAAGGCCTGCCCGATAGGATGGGTGTGAATGTCTCAAATAAGAGTAACAGATACGAGACCCACTCAGCTATGGGCACTGGTTCCTTTAATGTTGTAGCATTAGTCATACATAGCATTTGAGCGGCTGGAGAGTTACAGCCCCTTCCCAGAGGCCTTCCTAATCTTCTCTGCAGTCATTCCAATTTTAGTATCTGTGCTGCCGAAACATCCCCAAGTGCTTCTAAGGGCCCTTCCCCCCTCTTTTTCACCATTTTTGATAGGTGAGATGAGAGATTGGTTCCGCGGGTGTCTTGGATGTGACAATCAATGGCAGGTTGAGGCCGAGAGCCCCTGGAGTTGGACGTGGTGGTGAGTACAGCTTTTTCTTGTAAATGGGTTTGTAGAGAGATTCCTAGACAATTGCAAGTTCATGTCTGGGAAAAATGAGAGGCGGTAAACAATTGTAATTGTACCAGAAATCTGGTTTCCCTGAAGACAAGAGGCTTCAACCAGATTCTTGAGTGAGTGGCTCCTTTTTTCCCTCCTATCTCCATAGTGTCTGTCCTTCTACCCCATTTTCTGCTTCTATTCTATTTAAGGATAAGCTGCTCTTTCTTCAGCTTCTACAGTCAGAAGAGGTGCACTTTAGATAACTTTTGTTTTGGGCACTAGGCATCAATTTTGAGGTCATGCATACAATAGGCCGGTGCTCTTCGTCCTGGACCTTTTAATGGCCTTGATAAATTTATCAGATGGCTTTAAACTTGTTTTATAGCCTAGGTAGGCCCTGAACCTGGTGTTTTCCTTCTTCAGTCCTCCCAGGAGTTTGTGCTTCTAGCCAGTGTCACCATGCCTGGCTCAAATGCTGGTCTTTGTTGCTAGTATTGGATTTTCAGAGCTGTAGAATGACTAAATGCAGCCAGCTCTTTGGGGGAAGGATTTTTCATTTCAGTACAGACCACTGAAAGCTTCTATTCTGGGTAGCTGTGTTAAGCATAATATTACCTAAAACTTTTAGACACATTTAAATCAATGCCTTAAGTTACCCATGTTTAATTTATTCAGAAACAAAAGCAGTGTCTCCTATCTCCTAGTGACCTAAAGGATGTACTTTCAAAACCAGGAAGTGAATTAGAAAACAAAGAAATTTGTAAGTTTAAAATTTCTTCCCCGTGTAATCTCTTGAGTTCATATTTAATAAAGATAAGTTGCTCAATCAACAATTGTTCTATGTGTGAGACTACTTGTATATAAATCACTTAGTTTGCTTGGATCTAACATTGATAGGGCATAATTGATCTCTAAAAGTTTTATGAAGAATCACAGACTGTGAAATTAAAGGCAGTTGAGTGTTGTCTGACTTAGCTTTTCCATTGAGCAGACACCTGTACTTCTGTAAGCAGAAGCCTTGTTCTGTATCTATTATTGACTATTCCATTAATTACTTATGCCCGACATTAATTAATGTCATGTTACCATCTAGTTTATATCAGGAAGATCTAGCAGACTTTTCTAATAACCTACACTGCCAGCTAGAGTGTTTTCCTAGTCCTCTACCCAGTTTACTGTCATCATTAGAGTGAGATATAGTGACTTTTAGTTCAGGATTTGCTTCTTAAATAACAAATATATAATATATAATGTTGTCCAGTGTGATTCAACATGCAAAATATCCAGCAAGCCAGTTTTACTTAGCATTTCTCAAGAAGAACAAATTATCCTTTCAAATTTTGCTTCTTGCTTATTCTTAAAAATCGCCACTATCCTTGATATTCGGAAGAGTTGTTATTAGCTGGAAGATGCCCAGTAGTTAATGCTTGTAGTAATGTCTGGGAAATATCATGTGTTTATTTCAGTCACCAAATCCACTGGTTTTTGAGTTCATCTATATGAGTATCCTATTTTTGGTATGAAAATTACTATAGTGGAATAGGATGATAGAATACTATCTTTATATTTACAAAAGCCCTTGGTTTAATCCTTAGTACCCTCCCCCTCCTGCCCAAATCACAAAGATAATGGCTTTGAATCACGTACATTTGCAAATTTATGTCCAGAAGTTCCAGTGGGTTCCACAGAAAAATATTAAGAAGTTGGTAAGATTTCTTCTAGAGGGTTTAGGGAAGAATCCATTTCCTTCCTTTTCTAGCTTCTAAAGACCCCTGCATTCCTTGGCTCATAGCCCATTTCTGCATCAATAGTAATATTACTCTGTTATCTGTTTTGACCCCGTTGGACCCACACGGAGAGACTAAGATAATCTCCCCATCTCAAATCTCTTAATTTAAGCACATCTACATAATCTTTTTTTTTGTGTAGTAGGGGTCCTTGGAATCAGTCTTGGATCTTATATTCCTTTTGGAAAACTCAAAGGACACAGTACATAGCCATATGAGGGAAAAACTATGGGGGAAAGCAGATGGATGAAGTTGGAAAGATATTGGAAGCAAGATTTCATTGGTCATATCTGGGTAGCATCATTCAGGGTGTACTTAGTTCCCCAAGTGAGATGAGAGAGACTTAGTAGCGACTCAGTACCCATAGTTTTTATTGAGATTGGTTATCTGGTGAGTTGACCCTTTCTGTGTTGTTTCAAATGAAAAAAACTGTTGGTGGCACTGTCTGGGGAGGTGGTGCAGCCTTGCGGAATAAGTACACACTGGGGTTGGATTTTGGGAGTTAATATCCTTGCTCACTTCTAATTAGCTCTTTTTGCTTTGGGTTGTTGGTTAAAGATGTGATCTCAACTTCCTTCTCCTGTACCATGTCCAATTCTTGCTGCTATGCCTCCCATACCACAATGAACTTTTATTCATTGGAACAATAAGTCAAAATAAATTCTGTGTTCCATTAGTTGCCTTTGGTTCCGATGTCTTATCACAACAACAGAAAAATAACTAAGACATAAGTTGGTACCAGGAGAGGGGTATTGCTGTGAAGAACCTGACCATGTTGGTTTTTGAAGGAATGTAAAGACTTTGCATCTTTGGATGAAGCAAGCAATTGACTACTGGAAACAACTCATTGAGCCACTCTGGTGGGGGTTTGGAAGACAGGATTTGTATGTTTTGAGAAGGAGGATGTCTGTTTTCTTCTTATATCCTGAGAATTTACATGAGGTTGAATTACAAAGTAAGAGACTAAATTTTGGGTGGAGGAAGTTTCAAGACTTCATATCTTCAGGTCTGTGACATAGTTATTGCTGATAGACAATGTTTCTTCAGGTCTGCAATGAAAGAATAAGTGAGGCAGAAAGAAATACAAAAGATATTGGAAAACAGGCACCATCAAGTTTAATATTATAGCCGAGGTTTGTGCTGAAAGAGAGGTTATAATTAAGATTAGGGAGATGTCGTCTGCTCTCTACTGGAACAATAAGAAAGGTACCCTAAGGGCAAGACCCAACCCATCAAAGCTTCTAACTTTGCAAAGAGACAGTCCAAACCCAAGAAAGCTGCTGATCTAAGAAAGCAACTGAATATAAAAGCTTCTGCTAATATGATGAAACAAGACAAGGGGTCTTTCCGTGCAGGCAATTTCATCTACGTAGTACTGACTTTGGAGATATGGACAATGAAAGAGTAAGAAGGTTGTGGATTCTTTCACCATGACTTCAGAGAGCTACTGAAACTGATGGTACGTAGCAGGGGAGTAAGAGGGCAGCAGGCCATGACAGTCCATGGTATGAAGCTGTGATGGTGACACCAGAGTTGAAGAAGAGACCTTGAAATGTTGGAGATGCCAGAGTTGTGGCACATCTGCCAAGGAGAGCTACACACTGGGAATAGAACCGGTCCAAGAGAGAGATGTATGTTGCAGGTAGAAAAGCTGGAGGAATGGAACCATTCAGTCTTTGACACTAGAGTTCAGTTGTTGTATATGGAACTTTAGGATTTGAAGTTTTCCCTACTGGCTTTTAATCTTGCTTTGGCACAGTATTTCCTCACTGTTCCCTGATTTCTCTCCTTTGGGATGACAGTCTATATTCTATGCCACTGTATCTTGGAAGTAGATAACTTGACTTTTTATTTTATGGAAGCTTACAGTTAAGAGATTTATTTGAGTCTCAGAAGAGGCTTTGGGTTTTTAAGCAGCGCTGAGACTGTGATAGACTATGGGGACTTTTAAACTTGGGCTACATGTATTTTTCATTATGATATGGTTATAAGCAATGGGAACCAGGGGGTAGAATGTAGTGGATGGTTTGAATGAGAAATGTCCCACCTAGGGTCACATGCTTGAATACTTGGTCTTCAGTTGGTGGCAGGATTTGAGGAGGAATTACAGCCTTGTTGGAGGAAGTGTGTCATTGGGGGTGGGCTTTGAGAATTTATACCAGCTCATTCTCTGCTTTATGCTTACTAATACAGATGCGTTCTCTTGGCTTCCCGTTCCTGCCTCCATGCCTGCCACCTGTGCTTTTCTCACCATGATAAACTCTCATCCCTCTGAAACTGTCAGCCTAAACACACACTTCTATAAATTGCTTTTGGTCATAGCATTTTATCACACATCAGAAAGCAAATAACACACCTTTCTTTGTCTTTCTCTTCATGTCCCATCACCCAACGAATCTTGCTGATTTTACTTGCTAGTTTTTTGAAATCACCTGTTGCCTTGAGATCTGAGAACACTGATGTAGTCCAGGGCATTGTAACTTCTTGGTTATCTTTGTCTGTCTACATCAGGTTGTTTTTAAGTGTCTGGATTTGCTTTCTCCCAATTCATTGTCCAAATAAAAACAAGAACACAAACAGACATTAGAACACAAATCTTGTCACTGCCTCATTTTAACCCTTCAGTGATCCTTGTCTACTTTCGCCCTCTCTCCTGGCACTACATACAGCTTCCAGTTGTGTTCAGTTATTCTTGGTCCCTCAAAGAGAATGTTTTCTCTTATTGTCAGACTTTCATATGATTTTTCCCCTTTGTATTAAGTACTTGTTTTCTTTCTTGGTCAATTTATTCAATGAATTTCTCTTTCCATTCACTATAAACATTTCCTCTGTAAATTGGAGGTTTCTCTCCCTCCTGCAAGTTCCAGAAAACCACTCAGAGGTTTCATATTAATTATAAATGTTTGGCTGATGGCTCAGGCTTATTTCTAGCTAGCTCTGACCTTTAAATGAACCCATTTCTATTAATCTATGTATTGACACGTGCTGTGGTGTTACCTCATTTTCTACATGTATCTTGTAGCTCCCTTGGCAGCTGCTTGTCATCTCCCAGACTCAGCCCTTCTTCACCTGTATCTCTTGCTTGGATTTCCCACCTAGCTCTATCCTTCCTTGCCATAGGCCAAAGCAGCTTTATTTATCTACCAATGAGAACAACACATATTAACAGCATACAGGATTCCACAGCATACCTCCTCCAAAAGGTCCTAGCAGGCATCTAAATAGGCTAAGTCTCTCTGATACCTAGTTCTATTCACCTGAACTCCTCCATCATTGTTCTCATAATCTAAACATGGATTCTGTCTGTCTTGTGTACTGGATTTCCCCTAAGTTATGTAGAGACTGCACCTTATTTGTCCACTGGTGTGCCCCTAATCAAGAAATGAACATGGTAGATTTTCAGTAGATATTTGCTAAGTGAGGGAATGGATGAATCCTGATATTTTCAGAGTGAATGTATGGCTGTTTTGGAAATTGTTCTGGCAGTTGCTTAATAAAAAGCTCAAGCATCTAGTTTTCACATGACCCAACAACTCTGTTCCTGTTATGTACCTGTGAAAAAATTAAAACACATTACATACAAAAATTTGCATGAACAATTACTATCAGTGTTATTAGTAACAGCCTTTAATTAAAAGCAACCAAATGTCCACCACTTATGAATAAGTAAGCAAAATGTATTATGGCAATCTAACAAAATATTATGGAAATAAAAATGAAAATTATATTGATATATAAATGAAAATCAAAACTATCGAGTGGGAAAAATCACAAATCCCACTTATTATATCATTTCATTTTAGGAAATGCTCTTAACAGACAAGTTTTTAGGGACAAAAAATTAAACTAATAATTGCTCAGAGCCAAGGAGGTTGGGAAGAGATGGAGAGGGACAGGAGATGGGCACAGGGGTCTGATGTGACACTAATGTTCTAACGTGGACTCTGGTCGTAATTGCACACTTGTGTAAATACATTAGAAGCTACCGAGTTACACAACTTGAGGACTGTGAAGTTACCATGGTGACAAAGCTGTCGCTATGAAGGAAGAGTGACTGGAAACCAGCCATCATCTAACTTGTAAAGAGAGCTGGGGTGTAGCCAGAAAGGAATACTGAAGTCAAGAAAAGCGAGTCAAGTGGGATGGTCTACAACCTGCCTACATCTCATCTACTGCCTTCTGTATGACTGACACCTGCCCAGTCCACTTCACAACGTAAACAACCACAGATGGTTTTCCTCAAATGACCATTTCACTTTAGTATGGAGCAGAAAATCTTTTGATATATATTTTGTTATATAAATAATTTGAAAAGAAGTTAACTTAAGCTCAGTTTTGCAAAAATTTAATATAAATATATTTAATATTCATCAAGGACACTGTTCAGCGAAACTTTCTCCCCTACTTTGCCTTTCACTGAACTACCTCTACTAATAGGCTTAGAGGTCAGAATTTTAACTATTACTTTTCATTATCTGTGCAATATCAACACAGTAGGAGGCCAATTCCTCACTATTTTAAACTATATTTGACTACCAGAAAGGACCTATCATATCTGTAGATGGCGTATTGAGATCTGCTATTCTAGGTGACATAGAAGCCTTGATAATGGAATGCGTTTGCAGGTCTCTGGCATTAGGGTGTGTCCAAGTATTTCAGGGTTCAAAACCATGTCAGCCAGCTAGGGAATTAGTTGGTCTTGTTTTGCCTTAGTATGGTACAGAGTACTGTTGACTGCTGATTAGCATCTCCTTGCTTGTCACTGTCGGAGGGTCCATCAATAGCAATTGTTTCCACCTCAGGCTTTCACAGGTTTTATTTTTGTATTGCTCCTCTCTTGGCTAGAATGGCAGGCTAGGCAGCCATGGAGGTGAAATTGGAACTGGAGCTTCTGTGATGAGTAAACTTCTGGTCTGTGAAGTTCATAAATGCCTGCTCTGAGTATCTTTTCTATAAAGCCTTCTGGATGATTTGCTTTGTGGTTGTAGATTGAAGGACCGAAACTTCTTCTGTGCCCTATATCTGGGAACTGAGAGGCTGGCCATCAGCTCCTTGATTCGTCTGTAAAGAAGACATTCTAAGCTTGGGGGTGGACATAGGCAGCCTCAGCACGTGAATGCTCTCTCAACAGTGATGTAAGAGAGACTGCCAAACTATTCTGTAATTTGCAGTTAGGCTTTTTGATAGAGCTACTCTAATTTGTCATAACATTGAAGGATAATCCGCCAGTGGCAGGTAAGAGCTTTGCAATGCGCGAATGCTAACACGGTCTCTGCTTAGCTTTCCTTCTATAGACAGCACGGAAATACTTCTTTGTGTTGCAGGAGATTTCTCAGCACGGCCAAGTGGCAATTAAAGAGCCTAATGAGAAGATGACTCATCTCCCAGTGTCAATGTCAAAAGAGTCATCACAGCTTCCCTGTCTCCAGGGGTTTGGGATGAAGTCTACTTTCTCAATGACTGTCCCTCGTCACGCCTGCCTTCTGAGCATCCCCCGTATTCAGGTACCATCTGTACCCGCTTTTCATCTGTTAGAGTGGGTACTCCGGCATGAAGGAAGCTGGGCTTTATCTCTCTAATGCATCTTGCTGTCTTTGGCACGTTTGTTGTTTGTTGTTGATGGTGCCAGGGCTCAGCTGTTACATGACAGGCTTTGATCGAGTGAATCAATTGTTGTTGTTTCTCCTTCATGAAATACCCATCAGACTTTGTGCCTCTCTCTTCAAAAGAAAAAAAAAAGGAAGTCTGCTTCATAATGGTTACAATCAGGAATAAGGGAAACACAGCTCAGGAAATGAATGCCATTTTGTTCATTTTGGATGAATTGTCAGAAGGAAAAGCTCATTGTCTTTTCACAATGTTCATTTAGTGGAGAGTACATTCTAGATTCCTCTGAAATCTCATTTTCTGAACATACAATATTAAGAATACACTACATAGACCTTAGTTTTAAAAATTCAGTGAAAAGGAATCACACATGGGAGAAGGGAGGGAAAGGAGATGGATAGAAAGAAGAGGGACAGGGATATGGAGGAGGGAGGGAAAAGGAGGGAGGGTAGGAGGGAGAGAGGAAAAGAGGGAGGGAAGCAGAGAGAAGAGAGAGAGAGAGAGAGAGAGAGAGAGAGAGAGAGAGAGAGAGAGAGAGAGAGAATCTTCCCCAGCTTTCCTCCACTTCACGGGAAGGGTCCCACAGTGATTTATGGTATACTTTGTGGGAATCAGAGAATTGTTTTCATTTGAGCATTATCTGAAACTTCCTGTGGTCTGTGGGTCTGCAACCTTGGGGTCAGCGTTGAGGGTTTGTTATCTAAACACTCTTGCCCCTGCTTCTTTCAAAACTACAAGCTGGAATTGCTGGAACTGACTACAGGATAGCAACAGCTACTCTGACATCCTCAACAGAGGCAGTAACATTCATTCAAAAAGTTGAATGAATATCCTCTGTTCCTGAATTGTCAAGTAAACCTTTTACTTTTCATACTATTATACAATATATACACCAACAGGGAACTGAAAATTATCATAAGGAAAATTTGATTTTATAAGGGTTTGAGAATACTTTTTAAAAGATGGAACCTAATTCATATTATATTTATATATATATATATCTTCTAAAGTTAAACAAAACAAACATTTCTAAAAACCAAGAAGGCAGTTTCTACCTCGGTCCTTTCTGTATAAACTAAGGACATGACCATTGCAAGGTATGGTTGAGTGGAAGGTTTTCATTTTAGACATGAGGAAGAGCACAGCCAGAGGCATCTAGAAGAGTCCACAGCAGGGAGAGAAAGCAGTGGACTGGATGTGGTCAGCAGACTGGACTGGTTCATGAGTAGAGGAGGCAGGGGAGAGTGAGAGAGGCCGACAAAGGCAGTGCAGGCAAAGGAAACCAAGGGAGAGGGCAGAAGAGGGGACCAAGGAAGGAAGACGGAAGAGAGAGCATGGCTGAAATGTCAGTGCTATATGGGAATGAAAAGCAGGGGAAGGGGGCCCATGAGCTGGAGAAATTTAGGTAGAGGGCAGGGTGAGAATAGCCAAGAAGAGCCATAGGTACTTCTGGTACTGAGGAAACCTGGAGGCGAGCATGTGCTTTGATGCGCTAATAGGCACTGTGACAATCATTTGTTCTGAGTTTTCTTGGACCTGACATTTTCCTTATTCTTCCTGAGCATTGACTAACAGTGGTGTTGAGACTTCAAGCTTCTCATTGCCAGCTGCTCCTGTTCTCTTTACTAAAGCACCAAATTAGTGAAAGCCAAGACAAAAGTTGAGAGGGAAGAGACAAGGTCTTCTTGCTAATGATGGAGGTGGGGCTGTGAGTGGTCTGTGGGTGGTACTTCTCTGCATTGTTCCTTGGAAACACTTCTGAGTAGGTAGGGAGTTTTCACCAAGTGTGTTAGGTCAGGGAAGGCTTCATGCTCCGCAAGGGGCCATGAAAGGTGGCTACTGCGACCCTCAATGCCCTTCCTGTCACACTTGGTGAACGCTGATGTGCTGCCCGTTGCTCTCCAGGTGTGCTATAGAGTCAGCATGTTGGCACAGATGTGTGACCAGATCCTGTAACTAACGTGTTATCAGACCGTGACAATTTTGTCACTGCTGTAGTGGATACTGTCACTCAGAACTCTGTGGGATATGGTGCAAACAGCATATTTGGACAGTGTGATACGGCTTGGTTATTTTATGACTGGCATTAATGAAAGGGCATGTGCTTGCTGGAACACATGAGAACTTTTGCACCATGAGGATATAAATTAGATTACAGTCAGGCCGGGAGGCAGCTCTATTCTCATAGATGTGCGTGTTGACATCCTACGAGGGATAGCAAGCTATTGACATGCTGTTATAATGACTATTTCAATGTTACTGTCTGTGACTTCGATATGAGTTTGGTATTTTGGTATTTAATTCTTTCAAGTATGCTACCAAATTTCTGAAACTCGAAAGTTTGATGAATTCTGAAAAGTCAGAAATTATTGTTTTGGGAGGAATTATAATTTTTAAAAGGATAGCGTGAATCACTTGGATGTTAGGTAGCTGATTCTTTCAATATCGTCGTCAATGAAAAAGAGGCATCTTAACTGAGTGACATAAATGACTGTCTGTCACCTAGTGGTGATGACATGAAGGTCAAGTTACCTGTAAGCTGCAATGGCTACTACAAGCTGTGAAATTGACTCGAAACATACCTACAGACTTTGTCAATAAAGAGACATCCAACCCGAATGTGTCTAGAAAGCTCATGCATCTGTGAGTGTAATGCTACTACCGTGAGCCTCCCAGTCAGTCCCATGGACCTGGTACAGAGGTGGGCCTGTACACCCTTGGCACCCAGGGCACTGATCCCAGGTGAGGACTCTCGAGTACAGGGGAACACTCAAGGCCATAAAGAGCTGCAGGGAACCCTGTGCAAACCCTGCCCCTAAGGAAGGCAGTATCTTTATTACTTTAGGGTCTAAGCAAATCTCTGGTGTGGCAGGGAGACCTAGTTACCCTGGACTGAATAAATACATCTACTTTTTTAACAGGAGAGTGGCACTCTCTAGATTTGGTGGCTGTCTGTAACACAGATGTTTTTAACAAAGCTGCAGTGGAGAGACCTACCTAAACAATGAGGTTTGAGTCCTGGGGCAAAAGAGGGAGACTGTGAAATTTGGATCTAGGTCCAAGTTGTGCTGAGTACTAATGGGGCATTCTCAGTTGGGTTATCAATTGCCAAGTTCCTCATTGTGGAAATAGCGAAAAAATAAATTATATGGTACATTTCATTTAAAGCTATGCTTACCCCAATAACAAAACATTGTAAAGAATCAGGTCCCTAGAAAGTCCATTAACAGTAGCCCAAAAAAATAAGGGGCCTTCACTACAGGACAATGTACAGAGAGCGAGAGACTTTGACACACTCAGTTCTAAGAAGAATTTTGTTTTTCCAAAGCCCTCCCCTCAAGACTCAGGGATCTATGATGAAGATACTGAGAGACAGAACCCAAGGTAGAGGGTGACTCCAAGGAAACAGCATCTTCCAAACATAACAGGACTGATGCACATACGAGCTCACAGAGACTTTGGCAGGATGCTCAGGATCTGCATATGTTCGAGCCAGATGAAAGCCCAGCACTGAGAAGGGAAGTGGACACGACGGTGGGACTTCCACCTCTAACCAAGAAGCTATCTAGGATGGGTACCTGCTGGGAAAGGGAAAACCAGTTTTCTCCAAAGGAGTGTGTGTCACCGAGTATATCAGCCACACTCCAGGGCAGGCCCATGCCAAGGAACAGTTATCCAATCCTAAATGTACTCTACTCTTTTTTACGTGGGTTTTGTTTTTGTCTTACTATTATTTTTGGTTTTGATTTTTATGTTTTGTTTTGTTTTTGTTTTTTGAGAGAAAAAGGATAAAATTGAGTGAGTAGGCAGTTGGCTAGGATCTGGGAGGAGCTGGGGGAAGGGAAGTCTGACCAAAATATACTGTATAGATTTTTTTGGGGGGAGGGCCTTCTTTTTTCATACAACAAAAAGGCAAGAAAAATACCAAGAACTGGTCCAGCTCCTCACAAATGACGCCAGGAACAGGCTGCTGTGTCTTCCTTAGCATTGGCTCTTGTTGTTATGGTAACAAATGGGCACTGTTCCTCCAGGCCCAGATCTCCATCCCAGGAAGCAGAAAGCCTGCTACTCACAATGTGGTCCTTTTGCTCCTTAGGGACTTGGTCTGCACATGAAACCTCAGGTTCCCGGTGACACGGCTACTCTGACCTGGGAGAGTGTAAATGTTTAGTTACACATACAGTTTCCACGGCCAAAGTCACAATTGTGTGAGAACGCAAGATGCTAGTAGCCAGTTGACTGGTGGTGTCTGCCACATGCGTCACCTCAGTGCACAAGCTGTTCTGGCTTTCATATAGACCCTCAGTGAACAATAAAACGTGACTCTTCTGGCAGCCACAGACTCCAGTCAGTGTATGCTTTTTAATAGGCAATACTCAAATTCAAAAAGGTTAATTCTACTCAATCTAGTGGTCAAAGGACAGATACATCCCCAGACGCCGAGCAGCTCATTTGGTGAACTTTAAAATGTAAAAGAGTTAACATGTTGTGGTTAATACGCCTCCTGGAGGGTTTATCACCCCAGCAGTGGAGGGCTGATTACCGTACACTGTGGTTTCCCCTCCTCCGCTCACAGGTGTGCCCATCGTCAGCTGCCTCTCGGCCTTTCAGCTTCGGCATCTACCTCCATCTTCATCTCACCAGGAGCTGGTCAGATGGGTATCACATCAGTCTTTGTGCAGATTTGCAGGTGTGAATTAACCTCTAAGTTCAAAAAGAATCGTTTCAGCCATTTTCTCTTGCATAAGTGCTACCTAAAGGTATATTTAAAAAAAATTTCCTAATGAAAAAGATCAAAAAGTAATTTCTCCTGCTTTTGATGATCCTCAGTCACACACCAAATGCAAGTCAAGGCGTTTTATAGTCACAAATGCTGATGGAAAATGCTGCTTTTTCAGAGAGCAAAAAGGTCATGTCCCTGTGAGCCTCCATCATGCTAAGGAAATCGCCAGTTCTTTACTGTTGCTGCTTTTGTGAAGTTTTATCCTGATTAGAATATCTGCTTTTACCATAAGCACCAGCTGTTAGTATCTAGGCACACCTTGGCCCTGCCCCTGGGAAACCTGGCACCTCACCCCTCTGAGAAAGGCAAGCAGTTCCCTAACTGTATGCAGGTGCAAAGAAAGGTCCCTTTAAGAGACAAGCTCCGCCTATTCCCTCCTCTTGTCCTTTCTGCCAATCTCTCTGAGGAGGCAGCTCTCTCTCTCTCTCTCTCTCTCTCTCTCTCTCCCTCTCTCTCCCTCTCTCCCTATCTCCCCCTCTCCCCCTTTCCTTCCCCCTCCCCCTCTCCCTCTCTCTCTCTCTTCCTTTTCTCCTCCCTTTTTCCCACCCCTCCCTTTCCCTCTCTGCATCTCCTTTTCTCTGTCTCTCTCTTCCGTTCTGTCCTCCCTTCCCCATTCCCTTCATCTCAATCCAGCCACACTCAAGCTCTGTCTGCATGGTGTATTTGTCTAACCTGCCTCAGTTTGGACCCACCTGCCACAAAGATCTTTCTCGCCTGGTCCTCACCCACCATCCCACTCGCGCTGTTTTACAACACCGGCCTGTGGACTTGTACCCATTTTTCTTTATTTGAGTTAATTTAATTAGGAAACAGAATGCCAGCTCTTTTGTCTTTTCAAGGACATTGGAGATGTCCGGTGTGAGATGACTAAGAGTCAACACCTCTGTACAAAGCAGAGGACACGCATCTGCTTTCTGTGGCTACTTCCAGTCTGTTATATCTTCCTGTTCTTCTCTCTTCTTACTCTTGGCTTGGAGGGGTGCCCAATAGCCACCCGTGACCTGCCTGCTAAAGTTTGATTCCTCCCACTCCTCCAGAAAACACAGATCCTTCTGATCAGAGCGGAGTCATTGATGTTTATAAGCACCAGCTGTTGAAAGTAGACCCCTACTACTGAAAATGTTTTGATAATGTACTAATGAATAGGCACTTATTTATAACATATTTGCCCATTTTTACCAAGTCAATCATTTCATTATGAGCTGTATGCAGGATAGAGTATTAGAGCACGAGGTGAAATGGGACTAGAAAATTCTCAGAATGAACTTTCTGTGTCCCAGGATATCATCTGGTCCAACCTCAGGGACTTTGTTTTTAGGAGAAAAAGAGGACACTTCCTTATGTAAAAGAAATCCTCAATTTTCTAAAATCTTAATCCATTTTACTTGGAGTCTATTTAAACCCCAGGGGGGCTTAATTCATTTGCATCCTGCTAAAGTACAGGTCGAAAACATTGTAAGAACAGACTTTAAAATAAAATCAGTTTCCTGAAACTACGCAGAAAATAGAGTGTGACCAAAACCAAATTCCCCTTGACCGTAACATTTTCCTTCAGGATCATGATTTATTAACCGTCTTTTGCTGGTGAAGTAGTCTTTTAATTTGATATCTTACTTGAAATGCCAAGGCCACCTTTCAGGAGACAGCATATAGCTGAGGCATAGAGAGCAATGGCCTGGAACCCAAGGCACTTTCAAATTATTTTCTCAAATTTGCGTGACACCTTGTGCAGGGGCTGTGCAAATTCTCTTTGTGTCATTTCATCCTGTTTAGTGTATGTGCTGCCAATGTGAGCACACATGATTTTATAAGAACAATTTAAACAAATATCCTCCATCAGATCCCAAGATTCTTAACCTTGGGCTCACGAATTTTGTAAGTGGTTATGGATAGCTTAACATATCACTGACCATGTTAAAAAATTTTTACGTGGAACATTTGTCCTTATTTCTGGCCATGACTAGTTATTTAGGGGACAGGAACCATATTAGCCATTTCTCTGCTTGGCCCAGAGGAAACTTTATTTGGTTTATAAGTCAGTCTATCATCAAGGGAAGCCAAGACTGAGGCTCACTGCAGGAACAGGAGCTGTAACAGAGACCATGGAGGAATAATGCTTACTGGCTTGCTCTCCATGGTTTGTCTCCATGGCTTTCTTGTATAACCCAGGACAATCTGTGCAGAGATGGCACTGTCCACTGTGGCCTGAGCCCTTCCACCTTAATCGTTAGTCAAGAGAATAGCCCATAGACATGTCCGCGGGCCAATCTGATGGAGACCGTTCCTCAGCTGAGCTTTCCTCTTTCCAGGTGACATGTATCAGCTCCCCAAAACCAACCACCAGCACGAGGAGTAAACAAGAAGCTGTGCTTTACACACCTTGCGTGATGTGTGAATTATAATATGAAGGTTGCTTATTGATTCCGTTCTCAGTCCAAGAGGACTGCCTGGCTGAGGTCCCCACCCCAGAAGCATGATATAGCCATTGCTCCTGTGGACTTGCAAAGATTTAAAGTAATTAGTTACTCAAAAATTCTGTTTAAATTATTTTCAAGGTGGAGAGCTGACAATTATGTATTTGCTGCTGTTTAAAACAAATGAATTGAAATTATTTTCTTTGAACTATTGTCTCTGTATATTGAATGAAAAGACATGGAGACAAAGCAAACAAAACAAAGCAAGAGGAGGCAAGAAACGCTTGGATTTTTCCCCCCATAACAATAAACACATGATTAGTTTGAGGGCAGATAGTGTCCCGTTAGCCTTACCCAGTGTGATCAGCTATAGCAAATCAGTTTGACACTTTGAACCACTTAGACCGCTGATTTAAGAGTTGGGGCTTCTTTGGTGACTAAAGTCATCATGGCGATTTTCCAGCTATGTAGATCACACGGGTACCACTTGAGACAATTTCAAGTTGCACTGGTGCAGTCATACACTCAGATGTCTACCCCAATAATCCCTTTCCTTCTGTGCATGGCACATCCAGCCACCCTTGGGAATGGCCAATGCCAACTAAAGTCGAATTTTGACAAGTCCAGGAAAGACTTTCTCTCTCTTTCTGCTTTCATTGCCCAACAATTTCTGAGGCCCGAACCTCAAGTTGCTCTTGTCTTGAATTCTCTTTTTGTTCACATTGCACGTCCACTCTGCCATGTCTTAGTTCTACTTCTTGCTGCTTTGATAAAATACCCTAACAAACACAATTCAGGGGAGAAAGGAATTGTCTGGGTAATCATTACTATTTATGGTCTAATGCGCAGGGCTGTCAAGGTAGCAGGAACTTGGAGTCATAGCAGTCGAGGGCAGAGGGTGAAGAACTGCATGTATAATTGCCTAGCTCATCTTCTTTCTTATACAGTCCGGGACCCAAACCTATGGAATGGTGTCATTCACCTGGGTCTTCCCTCATAAATTAATATAGCCAAGTGTGGTGGTCTGAATGAGAATGGCTCCACAGAGTCCTAGATTTGCATTCTTAGTCTCCCGTTAGTGAACCATTACATGGATTAGAAGCTGTGGCCTTCTTAAAGTAGGAAATGTGTCCTGGGGGATGACTTTTGAGATTTCAAAAGCCTGTAGTAATAGGAGCAGCGGGGCTGTGTCCCTGGCACCCCGGCCGCCTGGCTAGCTTATGTCCCGAAATAACAACACACAAACTGTATTCATTTAAACACTGCTTGGCCCATTTCTATCTAGCCTCTTCTAGGCTAATTCTCACATATTAATTTAGCCCATTTCTAATAATGTGTGTAGCCCACGGGGTGGCTTACCAGGGAGATTCTAGCCTACGTCCATCCTGGGTCGGAGCTTCATCGATCGTGTCTGCCCGGGGAGGGGAGCATGGTGTTTCTGCTCCAGAGAGCAGAGCTGGTGAGTCTGAGCTCACTACCTCTTCCTCCGAGCATTCTGTTCTGCTTACTCCTCCCACCTATGTTTTAACCTATCAGGGCCAAGCAGTTTCTTTATTGCTTAACCAATGAAATCAACAGATTGATATATGACACTCCCACATCAAAAGCCCACATCAAGCCCAGTCTCCCTCTTCTCCTACTGTCTGTGGATCAGGATGTAGGGTTCTCTCTCTGCTTCCCACGGTGATGATAATGGACTAACCCTCTGAAATTTTGAGCAAGCCTCCGGTGAAATGATTTCTTTTATAAGAGTTGCCTTGGTCATGGTATCCCTTCACAGCAATAGAACAGTGACTAGGATATCCGATACCCTATAAACATGGCCACAGGCCAACCTTAACTTGACAGTCCCATCCAGATAGATAGTACCCTATAGACATGCCCACAGGCCAACCTTAGTTAGACAGTCCCATACTGACACTTATTTCCTAGGTGATTCTAGATTGTTTCCAGATTGTGTGTGTGACCCTTAAACTCACCATTCTACTCCAATCAGAGTCACAACATACAGATCTTTTTGTATTTTGAACTGCTCTGAGGCCTCTTTCACCTCCCTGAGCTACAACAGTTGCATAACCGGCTATTATCTGCAATTCCAACCTTCAGATCTTCTCCACAAAGCAGTTGTAAACATGGTTTAAAGCATAAACCATGCCATTTCTCTCTTTTAAAAAATTGATTTTATTGAGCTATACACTTTTTCTCTGCTCCCCTCCCTTTCTCTCCCCCCATCCCTTCAACCTTTTCCTATGGTGTCCATGTTCCCAATTTTCTCAGGAGATCTTGTCCTTTTTCTACTTCCCATGCAGATTAGACCCATGTATGTCTCTCTTAGGGTCCTCATTGTTGTCTAAGTTCTCTGAGATTGTGAATTGTAGGCTGGTTTTCTTTGCTTTATGTCTAAAAGCTACTTATGAGTGAGTACATGTGATATTTGTATTTCTGGGTCTGGATTACCTCACTCAATATAATGTTTTCTAGATGCATCTATATGCCTGCAAATTTCAAGATGTCATTATTTTTTTCTGCTATGTAGTACTCCATTGTGTAAATGTATCGCATTTTCCTTATCTATCCCTTGATTGAGGGGCATTTAGGTTGTTTCCAGGTTCTGGCTATGGCAAACAATGCTGCTATGAACATAGTTGAGCACATGTCCTTGTGGTACAATTAAGCATCCTTTGGGTATATACCCAAAAATGGTATTGCTGGATCTTGAAGAAGGTTGTTTTCTAATTTTCTGAGAAATTGCCATACTGATATTTAAAATGGTTATACCAGCTTGCACTACCACCAGCAAGGCAGAAGTGTTCCCTTTTCCCCACAACCTCTCCAGCACAAGTTGTCATCAATGTTTTTGATCTTGGCTGTTCTTACAGGTGTAAGATGGAATCTCAGAGTTGCTTTGATTTTCATTTCTCGGATGGCTAAGGATGTTGAACATTTCTTTAAGTGTCTTTTAGCCATTTTAGATTCCTCTGTTGAGAGTTCTATGTTTAGGTCTGTATTCCATTTTTTATTGGATTATTTATTCTTTTGATGACCAATTTCTTGAATTCTTTGTATATTTTGGAGATCAGACCTCTGTCTAATGTGGGTATCTTTTCCTATTCTGTAGGCTGTCGTTTTGTCTTGCTTTACAGAAGGTTTTTAGTTTCAGGATGTCTCTCAGTGTCTGCGCTACCAGGGTTATATTTAGGAAAGTGGTCTCCTGTGCCAATGCATTCAAGTGTACTTCTATGAGGTTCAGTGTGCTATGTCATATCTCTTACACAATCAAAATGTGCAATAAATATTTAATACACTTAAAATAACACTTGGGTGATTACATAATCTTTAATTGTATCTTATGTGTTTAAAATGTATAATTTTATGACCTAAAAAGCAATTAGTGTTTATATTTTTGCTTTTATATGAAATGCAATATTTTAAAAACAAATTGAAGACACAGGATTGAGTTGAATTAACTAGTAGCTTTAGCCAGCTGGCTTAAACTTTCTGCCCACTAATACAAGAGTGAAACTGAAAATTACCTGGTTTACTTTCATCATAGACTTTTCAAAAAGATCAAATAAATACTTATTTGAAAGTGTTTGTGAAGGGCAAAGCACTTAGCGAATCATAGTTAAAAATAACAGAATCACACAATAGACAAATGATGAACAATAAAATCTGCAGATGGACGGATGAATAACCTTGAAACACTTACTGAAGTAATGTAAAGGCTCAGTTTGGCATGTGCTATAATAGACAAATACCTATGTGGATAGATGATGTGGCTAGATTAGGGGATGTCAGAACAGAAATTAAAGAGAGAGATGTAGCATTGGTGCAGCATTGCTCACCAGTGCATTGCCTAGAGAAAAGAAAGCTACCTGTTTTAAGTGGACAGGCTTTCTCACATACCACGGGCAGTTGGGAGAACAGGTTGGAATGGGTAGTAACGGCACCCATAGGTGTTGAGTTGAGAAAGTTGTACTTGGCGGTACTTTTGAGAAAGCCACAGATGGACGACCTAGAGCAGTGATTCTCAACCTGTTGTTTTAATCTAAGTTATTCTATCACTAATAAAGACTTGGGAGTCAGATATTAGGGTGAAAACTGCATAGATCAAAGAAGCAGCAGAGGGGTCACCAACTGACCTTTTTTGACCCCCCCCAAAAAAGAAATCCAAAACCCCTGCAAATTTCCAAGTTCTTATTCCTTCCTGCGCCTCTCTATCTACATCCTGGGTTCTCCATATATTCTATGACCGATTCTTGTCAACCAGTTGTTGGCTCCACCTCCTCATTCAAAGTTAACTTTATTGACACAGTCTTAGGGTGTCGTGGTGTGATCAATTATCCCTCAACATCAACCTTCCTTTTGCTGCGACCCTTTAGTACAGTTCCTCATGTTCTGGTGACCCCCAACTGTAACATTACTTTTGTTGCTACTTTATAACTGTGATTTTGCTACTGTTATGAATCACATTGTAAATATCTGCATTTTCTGATAGTCTTCTGGGTGTCATGACCCACAGGTTGAGAACCACTTTTCTAAAGGATGACAGGGGACTCTTCTATCAAGAGGAACTAGACTTTTCCACTCCCGGAAGTGCCACAGACAAGGCCTTTATGGAAAAGTTGTCTTCCCAGTGGAAAAAATTAGAAATGGAGCCTCAGGAGGATGAAGAAAAGTCAATGATCTTACCCAGTTTAAAGAAGTCCAGTGAGTGCCAGACACATTGTCAGATCCGTTATATATCGTTGTGCTTGATCCTCAGAACATGATTTTAGGCGACATGTTAGCCATTCTTCATTACTATAACAAAAGCCTAAGCCATTCCACTTATAAAGAGAAAATGCTATTTGGCACACAGATTTGGTTGTTCAAGTCGACCCTTGGCTGCCCTGTTGCCCTGGGGTTCCATGGCAAGGTGAACATTAAGCAACAAAGGGGTAGCATCAAGGTGCCACCATCCTTTAAAGAAATGGCGACAGTGATCTAAAGTCCTCCCATTGGACCCTTCTCTTACAGGCTTCACCATACCCCAGTCATGTGTCCCTGGACACCAGGCTGCAACAGGGACTCGTGGGGAGTTAAGTTCCAAACTGCAGCAGCTGGTATCAATGCCATGGACAGGAGTCAGAGCCATTCAAGAGCTGGAAAGGGACTAACCTGGGACTAAAATTCCAACGCATTGGCCTCTTTGCACAACATACTGTTCCACGTCAATGAGTTGCTGTCTACTAGATATTTTGCATTTGCTTATATTAAAGATTGTCATAGAGATGCACATGGAAGTATTTATGGGTGGTGATAGAGGCTTTGATACCAGGGTCTGATGGTATCAGAAGCAGCAAATCCCAGGAGGAAAATTAGATTCACAGCTGGGTCTATCAGATCATCACAATTTCTTTCCAGTCTGATTTTTTTCTTGGTGAAGAAACATTTTGCTACTTTGAATGCCACCTTTATAATATCCCAAAGAACCTTCCTGTATGGCTGCACACTAATTTAGAAAAATCAAGGTTTTTCTGACGGTTCTATTGAGGTCTGGACAAATGGCAGAGCTGCCTATAATTCACGCCCTGCTTCAGAAAGTCAGTGGCGATATTTGACAAGGACACGACTTCATTAACATTTTTCTCTGCTTCAAGTCACAAAACAGAACACGTGATTTCAATGAGCTCTTTTTTTTTTTACTTTAAGCTTTTTTTTATTGATTTTTATTGAGCTCTACATTTTTCTCTGCTCCCCTCCCTGCCTCTCCCCTCCCCTTCAACCCTCTCCCAAGGTCCCCATGCTCCCAATTTACTCAGGAGATCTTGTCTTTTTCTACTTCCCATGTAGATTAGATCCATTCAATGAGCTCTTTTGTGTCATGCGTTGCTTCTTCTAAAATACTTCAGGACAGAGCGTGTGATGGGGAAAATCTTAGATTTGGTCAAATCCTGGCTTTTTAAATTCCACTTTCCTTTTCAGATAGACTCACATTTTCTAAAGCATCGTGGATACATAATAAACTTTCCTTTGAGTTTTGTTGGCTGCATGTTTTTATTGGAGAAAATCTTTTGCTACTGAAAGAATTATGACTTTTGCTTTCAATTTATGCTTAGTTATGGAAATAATGTCTAAGCATATAGAAACTTGAAACATTATATAGTTAGACTGTTTCATATAAAACAAATTGACAAAATCCATGTGCCCATATGACAATTATGTTCTCCAATGTTATTTTGAAGGGAAGAGAAGCAATTATATACATATATTGCTATGTATATACAAGAACTGCATATTCTGCACTGTCTGCTGTACTGTACTGTAACTAAAATAATTATTAATGGAATATTCATTACATTTCAAACTATGCACAAAACCTGAAAGGAAAGTTAGCCTTTGTTTCATGTGGCTCCTGGTGTTACTTTCGTGTACCTCATGCTAGAGTTGAGGAGATGACAACTGTTTAGAGGATGCTCAAACATTGTTTAGATATGGCCTAAGGATGATCAGTTGGATGATCTATGAGAATTACATTTTCTATTGTGAGTGTTAATTCTATGGACCAGTTAGTTACGTGAGCTAATTGCCGCACGTGTTTGAAATCAGGATGATGGACACCCTACTGTCCCTGAGAAACAACATGCTTTCTCTTTTGGAAATACTTGGTGGATTTTGGAATGCTCATTTTGCACGGTTTATTTTAGAAATTGTTTATCACAGGTTTTTTTTTAACATCTTAAGAATGTTTTATACTCTGAAGAGCACCATGTGTTGTCTGTCACAGGGCTGTACATGTGTTGTCTGTCACAGGGCTGTACATGTGTTGTATGTCACAGAGCTGTACATGTGTTGTCTGTCACAGGGCTGTACTACATGTTCATGTGTTGTCTGTCACAGGGCTGTACATGTGTTGTATGTCACAGGGCTGTACATGTGTTGTCTGTCACAGGGCTGTACATGTGTTGTCTGTCACAGGGCTGTACATGTGTTGTATGTCACATAGCTGTACATGTGTTGTATGTCATAGGGCTGTACATGTGTTGTCTGTCACAGGGCTGTACATGTGTTGTATGTCATAGGGCTGTACATGTGTTGTATGTCACAGAGCTGTACATGTGTTGTATGTCATAGGGCTGTACATGTGTTGTATGTCACAGAGTTGTACATGTGTTGTCTGTCACAGGGCTGTACATGTGTTGTATGTCATAGGGCTGTACATGTGTTGTATGTCATAGGGCTGTACATGTGTTGTATGTCATAGGGCTGTACATGTGTTGTATGTCACAGGGCTGTACATGTGTTGTCTGTCACAGAGCTGTACATGTGTTGTATGTCATAGGGCTGTACATGTGTTGTCTGTCACAGGGCTGTACATGTGTTGTATGTCACAGAGTTGTACATGTGTTGTATGTCACAGGGCTGTACATGTGTTGTCTGTCACAGGGCTGTACATGTGTTGTATGTCATAGGGCTGTACATGTGTTGTATGTCATAGGGCTGTACATGTGTTGTATGTCACAGAGTTGTACATGTGTTGTATGTCACAGGGCTGTACATGTGTTGTCTGTCACAGGGCTGTACATGTGTTGTATGTCATAGGGCTGTACATGTGTTGTCTGTCACAGAGTTGTACATGTGTTGTATGTCACAGGGCTGTACATGTGTTGTCTGTCACAGAGCTGTACATGTGTTGTATGTCATAGGGCTGTACATGTGTTGTCTGTCACAGGGCTGTACATGTGTTGTATGTCATAGGGCTGTACATGTGTTGTATGTCATAGGGCTGTACATGTGTTGTATGTCATAGGGCTGTACATGTGTTGCCTGTCACAGGGCTGTACATGTGTTGTATGTCACAGGGCTGTACATGTGTGTATGTCACAGGGCTGTACATGTGTTGTCTGTCACAGGGCTGTACATGTGTTGTCTGTCACAGGGCTGTACATGTGTGTATGTCACAGGGCTGTACATGTGTTGTCTGTCACAGGGCTGTACATGTGTGTATGTCACAGGGCTGTACATGTGTTGTATGTCACAGGGCTGTACATGTGTTGTATGTCACAGAGTTGTACATGTGTTGTCTGTCACAGGGCTGTACATGTGTTGTATGTCATAGGGCTGTGTTTTGGCAGTTTAGTTTCTGTTAACAAATTAACTTCAAATTTTGAGGGACTTAAGTCACATAGATCTTTTCTGTGGATTCGCTCCTATGTGCTGTCGGGATTATTCCATGCAGCTGTGTACAACTGGGAGCTTCGCTGAATGATGGTTCTTTACACAGCGCCTTTCTTCAGCAGCTTAGCCAGTATTTTCTTAGAGAAGGCAGCCAGGCCCTTAGGAGCCCTTAGGAGCAGCTAATACGTCATGTTTGTGAATATCCTGTGAACCGAAGCACATCAGACAGCCAAACACACAAGAAGAGCTTTCCATGGGTGTGAATTTTGGGGAAGTGTAGTTTGTAGGGGCTTCTGATGTGTTTCCCACACCTCTGTCCTTCTCTTTGTCCCCTAACTGGGGAGGGGGGCTGGGACGGGAGGAGAGAGCAAGATGTCCTTTAGGACCAAGCCTTTGAGCTTACATAAAACATCTTTTTTGCATGATTTGGTCACACAGAGTGACACCAGGGTTGGAATGGAATTACACAGGGTATAAGTGACAGAACGCAGGGACCTGTGGGGTTCATCTCGGAGCTGCCTACCACAGTGACTCTCATAAAAAGGTATATTTCTTCTAATTTCGAGCACCAGATATCTTTAATGTTTTAAGCAGTTGTGTGCATCTAGGCTTACAAGTCAAATTCTATCTAGAAGCGTCTCTGCAGTGTAGCTAGACTCAAGTTTGTTTATTCTGTAGTCTCATTAGGAAGAGGGAAAAAAGTCATTTATTCAAAGTAGAAACAGTTATGACAATATTTACTGAGAATTCTCTTCCCTAACCTGCTAGGAGGGTTGTTGGATTGTTTGAAAACACTTCAGAGAACATGGCCCGAAACAGAAACACTGCTGTCTTATTCATATTCACTGTGGAAATAATTACAGATCATTGTTAGCACACGCGTCTTTTTATAAACAGACTATAAATGGGAGAAGACGAGCTGCGCGTGGTACGAGAGTGGGTTGCCCTGCTGACCAGCTCTGTGGCTGCTTTCCTGCTGTACCCGTGCGGCCGCCTGTCTTTAATATGCCCGGCATGTGTGTAATTACCAAAGAGAAAGCTACACCCCACGTAAATGTTTGGACCATTGTAAACTTGGAACATTTCATCTGAGTATAAACAGCATTAGCTGTCAGTCAGAGATGCAAGAGCTCAGATCCCAGTTTGTCCTTCTGTCTTTGTGTTTTTCTGTTTCGTAAAAGGCAGCTCTCCAACCATAAGTTGAATATGATGTTTAATGTACAGGGTGTTATTGTGTATAAAAGGCATAAGGCTCAGAGTAAGTTTGATAGTTGCAATTAGTAATAGTAAGAGTCTTTAGGGCTTCTTTAGGGCTTTTTTTTGTAAGAATTTGTAGCTTTGGTGAGTGACTAAAATGTTTTTTAAGAAGACTATTTAAGATGTGTGTGTGTGTGTGTGTGAGAGAGAGAGAGAGAGAGAGAGAGAGAAAGAGCGAGCATTTATATGTGTATTTAAGGCCCAGGCTATTAAAGGTATTAGAATTAAGAAAGCATATTTCCTTCTCGAATGTCTCTTATAAGGAAAATTCCTTTTAGGAGACTGAGTTGTGTTAATATAGGCAAGTAACTAGAAACCATTTCTCTGTTTACCCAGCCTGTCAATTATTTATACAACATTTTGAAAAAGATCCATTATGTATTGAGCATTTAAAATGCAAGTACTGCTGTATGTCAGTTTTCTACCTTTGGGGTTTTGATGCTTTGAGTAAAGAGAGAGGTATGGACAAACAGCCAAGCCCAAGTGACAGTTGCTAAATTTGCGATGTAACTATTACCACCTGATCGTGCTGAGGGAGAAATGTGGGATCCATTCAGAATGTCTGAAGGAGTTGGTGCTTTATCTGTATTTTGAGAAAGGAATGAGTCCTTGGGTGACAAGGGAAAGGCCTGGGAGTGTTATAGGAAGTCAGGATGCTCTGGGCAAAGACAGAAGAGAGAAAGGCATGGAAATCCTTGTTCCATTCTGAGGAACCTTGCCTGCTATCTTGGCAGGACAGGCCACTGGTGGTGGGCAGCAGCCATGGCAAGGTAGGAAAAGCAAGCTGGACAGATCTTGAAGATGGTCATGTGCTGTAGATGAGGATGAATGTGCGTTTCCCCCGAGGATTAGAAGATTTTTTTTTTAAGAGAGAAGAGACAAGGTTGGCATTCACACTCTAGCAACAGTGTGGGACCTAGACTGGGAGGGAGGATGAGAGGGGGACAGGAGGGAATTGGCAGAAGATGTGGCCGTCTCTAGAGAGGCAAGGCAGAGGCTGAGCTGAGACCCTTCTGGAGGACACAGAGAGATCTTTCTGACTTGTGAAGGTAACTCACAAGGCTCATGGTAAGCATTGGATGGGAGGCATTATTAAGGCCCAGGGAAGGCCTCTGAAGGAAGGAAGGGTTCACTTTGGCTCACAGCTCCAGGGTGCAGCCCATCACGGAGGGCAGGACATGGTAGCAGAAGCTTGAAGCATCTGATGACATTGCATTCACAGTCAGGAAGCAAGTGGAAATAAATGCTATTGCTCATTCAGCTTTCTCCTTTTTATATAGACCAGGGTGCAAGTCTAGGGAATGGTCCTACCGTCTCTTAGGGTATGACTTCCCAACATAACTAACCCAATCCAATCAAGAAAATTCCTCACTGAAAACTGACCCAATCTAAGGAATCCCTCATACACTTGTCTCCCAGGCGAGTCCAGATCCTATCACATTTACAATCAACATCAGACATTGCAGAGGCTCTGCCCCTGCGTCTGGAGACTTTTAGGCCATCTCCATCAGCAGGCAGCAGTGTGCGGACAGCCCTGAACCCTGCTCTGAATGAATCAGGCTCTAGACAGAACTCTAAAACCAGGTAAGTCTGCCTATGACATCTTACTGCATCTTCCCACCCTAAAGACAGATGCTTGGCGGTGGGCTGCTTTTGTCTGACACATCTACCATTTTAGTCTGACCTGCTACTGCGTTTTGTGTTTATCTTTAATGCCACAGACACACCAGACAGTGCCCAGCTGATGAATACTTCATCCTATTCCATGCATTTATCATCATATTCTGATAGTTTTAAAGGGTTCATACTTGTCTTCTGTTTCAAATTCTTTCCCCACTTGTTATATTTCATCAAAATTCCCCTCAATCACCACCTCCTCCAGAAAGGAAGTCTGCCTGGATTTCCTGTATTTTCAGATAGCTTTTTCATAAGCAGAGAGCAAGAGAAAATTTCTATCATCCCAGGTCAGCATTTATACATTGTATACATGATAACTTTATTATTTTATATAAATAAAATTTATCTGTTGACTACTTACAATATAAGTGTAAATAATTAACACGTGGGAATTAGTTGTAGTTTACTATAGTTATTTTCATACTTCTTTCTTCAACAATGTATTTTTTAAAATCATTTTCCAGGTTATAAATTTATTAGCTCTACCATCCTTTATAAACACACATACTATTTTAAAAATTATATGTATTCATTATATTCAGGGATTTTTGAGTCATACTTATTTTCCTATTCTTTTTTTTTCTAAACAGGCTCTCACTACCTGCATTATTTAGGCTTGTTTCAGATTGGTGGGCTTAAGCAATATTCCAGCTTCAGCCTCCAGCCTGGGATTTGTTCTGTTAATCTGGAAATGTACTTCTCTGTCTTTTCCTTGCTAGCAAGGGCTGTTAGGTTGGGAGGCAATTCTCTGTGGACTGCTTGTTTCTAGAGCACAGAGCACAGAGACACTGACAGTCTTTGCTGAACTGTTTTTGTAAGAACATGTTTACACAAATAGCCCTGGGAGGTAGTCTCTCGCTATAGCAAAGGGCAGGCAAGGTTACCATCCCTTAGAATAAGGAAACTGCCCTCCTCCAGAGCAAGTGTTTAGCAGTGTTGATCCAAGTCTATTTTAGAATAGATGTTAAGTCCTTCCAGAGTTAGAAGGCCTTGCCTGTGACCCAAACCTCGAGGGACTTGGGGAATGACTTGAACTTCTTAACCATGAAGCCCATGTTTGCCACACTGTAACAGAGCCCACTGTTTCCAACTTGGTAAATGTTGCTTTCTGGCAAGTATTCTTGCAGTCGTGACAGGCTCACTCCTCAGCTTCAAAGTGGTCTCATGTCTCAAGCTCTGTACCTTTCCGTGGTTACTGCTGTTGTTGTTTTTAAAAGGCAATATTTAGTAAGTGTTATTGGAAAATCTCTTGGGAATATATAAAACCTTTTTACTTTCTATTGTTGTATATATATAGTGTACGAGAGGGGTGTGTGTGCGTGCCACAGCATGTCCCTATGGAGGGCAGAGGCCTTTTCAGGAGTCAGTTCTCACCTTCCACTGTAGGTTCTCCAGGCTGAACTCAAGCCATCAGACTTGCTGCTGGACCATCTTTGGAGGCCATCCGGTCTAAATCTTCCTTGCACGATTTTTCTTAGTACTTGTATGATCCTGAGTAGAACAGGATTCCCCAAGTTCACAGACACCATGTACTAACTTCAAATGAATAAATTGCTAAGGTTACATTAGCAGGAAGTAGTGGAGTTGGTGGGTGGTCAAACCCAAGTGTGGATATTGCAAACCGTTGCCTTGCATCTCACTGCATCACTTCAATGTAGAAATCTTTCTATATATACTATGATAGCTGGATCAGTTCTCTAATGAAAATGAGCACAGTCTCCAGTTTATTTGGGAATAGGAGGTCTTTTGGAGTAAGGAAGTCTTCCTTACCCTCCACAAATGTGGGCACAGGAAAGCATGTTTTGTGTGCACGCATGTTTTGTGTGCACACGCAGCCTAGCAGAGGGGGGCAGAATGTCTGCACCAGACAGTCCCTGCTCTCAAGGGCTGTGTAGTCTTTTTCGGGAGGTGAGATTTACCCATTGGGAGCAATTAGGTACGATAGCAATTAAGTTCTACATTGAATGGCTCAAGCAGCAAGTAGAATAAATTGCTAGTTGTGGGAGGCACATCGACAAGACTTGTATTTACTGGAAGAGAGTTGTGGGCAAGGCAGGACTTCAGCAGAGCCCAGAGAAAAGGGAAAGTGATGTTAGAAACCCTAAGGAAAAATCCTAGGAGAAATAATATTTTTGCTTTTTGTCTCCAGAAACAAAAGAACATGCTCTTCCTCTGTTTTTCTCCAGGAAGAAAAAGAGTTTTGTATCTTAAAAAAAATCACACCATACACATACACCCAAACACACACATACACATAATACACACACAGAGAGAGACACACACAAATACACACACAGACACACAGACACACCCCACAGCACAAGGAAACAAAACCCCACCACGATATCTTCTCATTTGCACTTGACTCAAAGCCGCGCACCTTCATCCCTGTGCTGATGCTGATGCTACAGGCTCCTGGCATCCCTGACTTGATGGGATCCCTGCAGCGCAGTCTACTTCAGCCTACCTTTTTTAGACCACTTGAAAGTTTCTCAATTTATTCAGCAGAATATATCAGCCTGTCAACTCCGGAGAGCGGATGTCTGCAGAAGATATATCTTTCCTCTGCAGGTGGCACTGGCTGCCAATTTTTCTTTGGTGCGAGCTCTTGTTCGGGAGCAGCCCTCTGTGGTTTGAACACCAGTCACATTAGAGTTGATCTCCCTTCCCATCTCCTGCTCTATCTGGGTAATGGCTAACCTGCTGTGTGTGAGTGGAGAGAGATGCCTATTGTGTTATTTCTTTGCTTTGCGATTAGCAAATTACTTTTTGCTTAAACTGGGTCAGCCCATTCCCTTTTTCCTTTTTTCTTCTTGCCTCAGCAATTTATCTGCCCCTATCATTTCCTGGATGTTGATATCAATGTCACTTTGCTTCAGATGGTGTGTCCCATGAGTCCTTGGAGTCCCTGCTATCTGTCTTGCCTTTGATTATCTGCCGTCCACTGTGCAGAATGGCTTCCGGCTTCTCCCGCTGTCTGCCCTCATCAGGCGAGCAATCCAGCTCAGCTGAAGGCCTTCCTTGCTGGGCTTCAGGGAGCAGGCAGAACAGTTTCCTCCAGGGTTGCCCAAGCCCTCTGGAAGGCTCACCGTTTACTCCTGGTAATATAGGACAGAGCTTAAAGGCAAAATACCACCAGTGCTGTCAGTTTTATTCAGCGGACTCTAGTGGCAATGACTTCTAAAGTAGTTACCACGGTGGGACTGCTGTGTTTAGGCTTCCTTTTCTCTTCCTTTTCTCCACTCTTTTGAAGGTGAATTTCTTGTTTATTTCCCCTGTTCAATATGTTACCAGGAAATAATTTGTTTAACTTCAATCACACAAATTATAATTCCAGATGGATTCCTTTTTCTTCTTATAAAACATTTTATTTTTATTTTTTACTTATGTGTCTGTGTCTATGACAGGTGTCGATGGGTACCCAGAGAGGCCAGAAGAGTTTGTCAGGTCCCCTGGAGCTTGGGTTTACAGGCAGTTGTGAGCTGTCTATTTTGGATTCTAGAAACTGAATTTACATCCTCTGGAAGAAAAGTAACATGCTTCTAATTGCCAAGCAATCTCTCTTATTCCTCAAACTGATTGTTGAAGTATACTAAATTCTAGTAATGGAGAGGTTAGAAGAATCACTGAGTTTGAGGGAGGACCCTTGGGCGTCGAAGACAGATGGGTTTTCATGCTATTTATAGGTGTTTTGTAAAATAGGCAGCTAGAAAATCTGGCTTCTGGGCGCCCGGTCTGTTTCTTAACAAATAACAGTATTAACGAGGGTTGTACACTATTAATAAAACAGCTTAGGAAAGGACTGGAGAATTATGGTAGCTAATGGTCTGAAGAGCATTTACCATAAACCTGGTTTTATGACACATTTTGGAAGAGTGCTGTGAGCATAAATATTCACTCTCAGATGACACATTGCTCGTAAAGTCTGTTCCCAGGAATGTCTTTAGACTACCTTCTAAAATTACAAAAGACAAGAAAGGATAGGTTTCTTGGAGAGGGCAGTTCCTGTAGGCTTTTGCTATCTTTGAAATAGGAACCTCAATCAAATTATTTCTACTAAAGGTTTACCCTTAGGAAAACTCCTACTCAAATGTGAAGGTCAGTTCACTAAGAGTACTTAAACGCTATGAAAGAACGAGACGTTCAATCAGTTGGTAAGTGTCATGTTTCTGGATTTAATTTTCTTCTAGAATCAGAGTGCTCAGTCTTTCGGTGCCACCATGTTTCACTTAAACATGCCAGGGTTTCCTTTTTCCTTTTGTTCACGGACATTAGCTGACTCTTCCCCAGAGATGCTGTTATTGGTAAAATCTCCTTTATCCACTTCAAGCACAGTGGACAAGGGCATCATTTCAAACAGAGCTAGTTAGACTACCACAGAAATACATTCCTCCAAACAATTTCATAGGGAATGTTCAGTTTTAATTTTAATTTTTGACTGTGTCAGGAATCAGCCCATGGTATGATAGGTAAGCATTCTATCATGGAGTTTTTACCCCTCAAACATCTGATTTCCATAGTTCTCAAGAGCAAGTCCTATTAGTTTGAACTAGGCAATGAAATATTATGGTGATTTTTTTTAAGATAATGGAGACATTTAAAAATTTTAACCTTCCTCAAACTCAGATCTTCAGAATGGAACTTTATTAATGTTATTATTATTTGTTTTGTATGTGTCCATAAGACATAAGGTGCACACACAATAACAAATACAAACACACAAAAATATATTTAATGGTATATGTACATTAATGTGGGTTTCTTGATATTTCATATAATATCTTTATATCAGATTTTAGGTCAGTACTTTATAAATTACATCTTTATGAGTCTCTTGGGACAATATTTTGGCATTTATTTCCTGAATACTTTTATGCCTATTTATTCATGTGTTAAGTACAGTTATTAATATACTAATATGCTATATATAAAACATATAAAGTAACCTAAAATAAATAAACAATAAAATTTAAATGCTGTCTTGCATCAATAAAAATTTAAAAAAGTTAAAGAAAAAGATAACCACTAATCATAGATAATGTAAATTCAGGGGCTGGAGATGTGTCTCAATGGTTTATTGCTATTATAGAGAACCTTGGTTTGGTTCCTGGCACATACATAGCAGCTTGTGACCACCCATGACTCCAGTTCCTGGGCATCCGCTACCTTCTTCAGGCTTCTACAGGTTCCTGGATACACATGCTGCACAGAAGCTGATGTAGGCACACACACATGTGCATAAATCAAAACTAAATACAAGTATAAGTTTATGGTCTTAATTATTGTATGAATGTACTCTGTTTTGGCAGCCTGGTTATCATCATCTTACTCTTTTTCTTTGAATTTTTTTTCCATACAATATATTCTGTCATCCTTTGCCCTTCCCCAACTTTGTCCAGATCCTCCCCTCCTCCCCACCCATCTGCCTTCACACCCTGTCTTTCTCAAAATGCACAAGAAATATACCCACAAAAGAAGGAAAAATCATATATGATATATATGTATATATGTGTGTGTAACCAAAAATGTAATAAGACAAAAAAGAAGAAAAAAAGCCCAAATAAAAACCCAGATAAAGAATTATACAGTCAACAAAATGCCATTGAGTTTGCTTTGTGTTAGCTATCTACTAATGGGTATGGGACCTACCCTTAAGTGTGGCTAATATATCCAGTGAGACTCTACTGAGGAAAACTCATTTTTCCTTTGCCAGCAGATGGCAGTTGTGATAGTTCCTTGGTTAGGGATGGCAGCTCTTGTCTGCATCCCTGTCTCAACGATGGGACCCCATCTGTCTTGAACCTGTACAGACCCTATGCACACTGATACAGTCTCCGTGAGTTCATATGTAAATTGGTCCTATTGAGTCTTGAGGACACTGTTTTCTTGGAGTCATCCATCCCTCACTTTACCTGAGGGGAGGGGCATGATGAGGACATTGCATATAGGACTGAGTGTTCTAAAATCTCACACTCTCTTCACATTGTCTAGTAGCTGGTCTTTGTATTAGTTCCCATCTACTGCAAGAGGGCACATCTCTGATGATAAATGGGTGAGGCACTTATCTATGGGTATAACATGGTATTGTTAGGAGTCATTTTACTGCTATGTCCCTCTAGCAGAAGAATAGTATTTACTTTTCCCCTTAGGTCCACGGTCTATCTAGTCTTGGGTTCTCGACCACCTGAACAGAGTCAGACATCAGTTTTGACCTTCTGAGTGAGCCCTGAATCCATCAAAGAGTAGCTGGTTGCTCCCACAAAGTTTGTGCTCCTACTGCACCAGGATATCTTGCAGGCAAGTTACCATTGTAGATTGCAGGATTCATATCTGGGTTGGTGCTTTCTTTTCTCTTCTGATAGTGTGCAGAGTACATTCCAAGAGTGTGAACACTAGTGAGCAGAAGCGAAGCTTCTAGTTTGGCATCAATTTCACTTCTCCATGTTCAATGAGATACGTAATGTTGTCTTAAAAAGTAATGCCTTGCTTACTTTGTGGAGAATAGCCAATAGCCTTGGCCAAAGCCTGAGATGCTTGGGGCTTTCCATGGGGCCTTTTGGGCCAAGAACTCATGTAACCCATTCCCGGCACTGAGGGTTTTTCTTTGTGGCATAGACGTCTAACTGGGGGCCTTGTATCCTCCATTATTTGGTGACTCTAATTATATTTCTTTCATACACATATCTATTTTAGGAAGCTTTTATCGTCTTAAGTTTCTGTATGGCTTCTCAAGTGTCCTTCAGTGTTTGCTGTGCCTCCCCACAGTCCCTCCCTTACTATTCTGTTCTGTCCCCCTCCCCATTTAATTCTTCCATCCCAATCTCACCGTGTCTCTTCATAACTATTATTCTATTTCCCAATCCTCGGATGATCCTCCTTTCATTCTAGCCCCTTATTCATTACCGTTACAACCTCTGTGGTTGTAAAAGTTGTACCACATCTATCAAAGGCTTAAAAGCTAACATACGAACATAAAAGAAAACACATATATTTGTCTTTTGGGGTCTGAGTTACCTCATCCATGCTGTTTCCCCCCCAAATCTATCCATTTGCCTGCAAATTTTGTCATTTCACTTTATTATCAGTTGAATAATATTTCATTGTGCAAATGCACCACATTGCCATTATCCTTTCATCATTTGATTGAAATCTGTGCTATTTCTAATTTATGGCTGTTATGAATAGAGCAGCAGTGCATATGGATAAGCAAATGACTCTGCAGTAGGATCGAGTGTCTCTTGGGTATGTATATGCCCAAGAGGGATATAGCTGGATTTTGAAGTATATCTATTCCCAGCTTCCTAGTGAACTGCCATACTGATTTTCATAGTTGGCGTACAAGGTTGCATTCCTTCCACCAACAAATAATTGTTTCTTTTCCCCCAAAACAGCTGCCAGTTGTTTTAATGATCTTGGTCATTCTGACTGATGTAAGATGAAATCTCAAAGTAGCTCTGATTTGCATTTTCATTTCTTTAAGTATTTCTTTTTTTTTCCTTTGGATTTTTGAGGCAGGGTTTCTCTGTGACTTTGGAGCCTGTCCTGGAACTAACTCTTGTAGACCACGCTGGTCTCGAACTCACAGAGATCTGCCTGCCTCTGCCTCCCGAGTGCTGGGATTAAAGGTGTGCGCCACCATCTCCCGGCTCTTTAAGTATTTCTTTAAGTATTTCTCAGGCATTTGTGTTTTCTAACTAAGCAATATCTCATAAATCTGCATAGCCAGTCATACTTTAAGTCAAAAATGTCTATATAACTGTAGGCAAATAAGTAGTTAAGATATCACCTTTAATTTTTTAATACATAATCTCTTATACGTGCTAGTGAGTATATCAAGAATAGAATGTTTACCTAAATGTTTCTTTTTTTATTAAAAATATTTCCCATACATATATACTTCCATTGTATTCTTCCCCTCCCTCATCTCCCCTCAGTCCTCCCCACGTTGTCAGCCACACAACTTCATGTACCCTTTGTCTTTAATAACAACAACCCAAACAAGACAAACACAAACACCTTGAAAAATAGAAGTCAAAACAATTGCTTGTATATTAATGTAGGAGTCACTATTCTACATAGCTTTGGTGGTGGATTATGATACAGAAGTGTAAGTCAAACAAACTCTTTCTTTCCCAACTTGCTTTGGTTATGGCGTCTCATCACAGCAATAGTAACCCTAACTAAGACAAAGTTATTTTGGAAAATGAGACCATATAAAACAAATCTCCTGAGGTGGCCTACTTTCAGATTGATGAAAAAATTGCTTGTATATGAATGTAGGAGTCACTATTCTACATAGCTTTAGAATTAATTGTTTCACAAATACTCCTTTAAAAACAGAGTACAATATATTGCGCATAGGGGAAGGTAGCAATAGCAATGGGTTTCCCTAACCTAGCAAGAAATATGAGATGTTTATCTCTTTTTCCTCTCAGTATTTTATAAATCCTCCTGGCTTTTAAAGCAAAACGTGTGATGAAGAGCGCGGTTTTTTCCGACAAAGCTATCAAGGGTCTCCCAGTGTTATGTGCAGGAACCATTGCTCGAAGAAACATCTCCCAATTATGCTTTGCGAACTTTAAGGTATGTCACAACTCTTCGGGTTTATTTGTATAAAAGGGACTGACATCAGGAGTGAAACTTCTGAAGTTTGTTAAAAATTTTATCCTTTCTCTTCTCGTGTCATTGTGTGAAGTCAGCGTGAGTATTTGGGAATAGGTACAATAAAACTCTCATCCTCCAAAGATTCTGATGATAAATCACTTTCTTCTTTTTGGCTTATGAGTTCTAGACACCGGTTGTTAGATGTATTCTATTCACGTATGCTATATCCCTCAGACATCAAGCAGATTTTTGAATTCCCTTGTAGTGGGAGAGGCACATCTTTTTATTTTTATTTGTCAAAGTGCTGTTCAGCTTTTGTTCCCCCTGGCATTAAAAAATGTAACAAAATCTATTAATGCTTTCTATGACCTTCCGGCAGATGAAGGTAAGGAAATAAATTTTTTTCTCTCCCCAAATCAATTCAAATTATTCTTATGAAAGCTCGGAGTGAACCGCCATGTGATGAGAGCGAACACTTGGCTTTCCTGAGATGAGGCTCAATACATAAGCCGATGTTGATATTGATCAGTAGCGAAACTTAGAGCTGTCTATGAATCCTCATTGTGGATGTTGTTGGAAATAGGAAAGAAATGGAAACCAATAATGTTACAGAGGCCTCCTGTCTTTAGTTAGTGTGTCTCTGTACTGTAGTTTGCAGCTTTCATAGGGTCTATTCAGTATTAATGGTTAAATCAGTGACTTTCCAAACATTACTGATTGTCAAAATCATGATGGACAGGGATAGCAATCAATCTTTTAACCGTCTCTCTGTGTGACTCTAGTAGTAAACTAGAGTTGGATCTAACTATGGACATGTGAAATGTGATTTCTAATTGGTCTTAATAATAAAAACCCAGAGTCAGGTATTAGGGGGTGAAAGCTGAAAGATCAGAGAAGCACAATAGCCAGCCACTCGTTCTTCCACAAAATTCTAAGACTGGATGGAATATCCTGTCTCTATAAGTCCTCACACTGAATAACTTGAGCTCCTGTCTCCTCTCCTGTTAGATGCCTCTCTCTGCCCAGTCAGATCCCTGCCTGTCTCTACCCCCCTCCCAGTCCTGGGATTAAAGGCATGCGACTCCCAAACACTGTGATTAAAGGTGAGGGCCACCACCACCTGGCTCTCTCTTTGAGACTGGATCTATCTAGCGTAACCGAGGGTGGCCTTGAACTACAGAGATCCACCTGCCTCTGCCTCCCGTGTGCTGGGATTAAAGGTGTGTGCACCACTGCCTGGCCTCTGTGGCTAACTATTAGCTCGCTCCACATTCTGATACTCAGGCAAGCTTTATTTGTTATAGCACAAACAAAATATCACCACAGAGATGTTTAAGTCTCTAAGTTATTAGAAGAATAAGAAAGAAAAGAAACTGACTTAAGGCAGAATTTCAGGCAATCGGAGCATTGAAACATACAGTGGAGAGTATTTCCTTTGCCTCTCCTGCTTAAGGCAGAATTTCTAGCTGAAGCAATGTGACTCTACTCTCAGGCGACAAAGCCTGGCAGATTTAGCACAAGGGTGTTGTGAGAAGGCAGTCAGAAAGAAGACTAGAGGAAAAGGTCCTTTCTGATCTGGATGAATTGTAGAACCACAATAAAAGTCAGTTACTAGGGAAACACAATGACGTATTCCCATAAATTCTGCTATAAGGGTTGCTTTGATTTGGGGGAAAGCATCTTAGGCCAGGGACAGTGATAATTTCCCTGGATTTGCTCAGCAAAACTGCAGTTGTTGGGGAGAAAATAACCATCAGCATGGTGTCATAACTTAGCCTAACACAACTGGGATGGTGTAAGCTACAGACAAGGATAGTTAGGCACATAGTTAGAAGTAAAGCTGAAAGTTAGAACTTTAAATGGGGGTTTGTAGAAACACCTGTGAATCCTGGGTGCAATGGGAGAGGCAGAAGGCTGGAGAGAGCTGGAGTCACAAAGAAGTAATGTTCTGGACCGAGAAAACTGGAGGCCGGTGGGTAAGAGCAAGCACTCCCATTTTGAAAATCAGGGTGACAACTCTGTCACCAAAAGAGGCAAAATAAAAGTGGCCAAAATGTGCACCTGAGCATTGCAAGAGTGTATGATCGCCCTGCAGGAATGATGGAGGTCCTTTCCCTGGACAAGGGCCCCTTTTGTGTGACAGCTCTCCCTTTTCACCTGATGCCACCCTCGAGGGCAAGGGACAGCTGGAGGGACAGTTACAACTTTTTGGAGTCATTTAAACAGAGGCCAAGTCATCTAAAAAGCTTCAATTATTCGGTCTAAGTAAGGTTTGAATTGTACTTAGTTCTAGTGTTCCCATGGCGTTCAAGTCCCTGGTACTAGCGGTGGTAGGAACGTCAGTAAAGGGTGTAGTTACTGAAAAGGTCACAGCAGGCCAGATGGGGAAACACATGTATCACAGTTTAAAGGAATCCAGGAGAGTTTTGTGAAGATGAAGATCACATCACATAAGTTCTGTGGGTTATTTCGTTCACTAATAATAGAATAATCCCAGGGATCTTACATCACTGTGCTTTTTGAATCAGTGAGAATCTAGGGTTAGGAAAGAAGATTGGCTTTGTTTGGTGGGTAGAGGTTATTAGAATGGCTGGAATGGGAAGAGCAGATGGTTATTACAAAGCTTCCTCTGACCTTCTTCTGCCCTCTCCTTTCTATCTGTCTGTCTATCATCTATCTATCTATCTATCTATCTATCTATCTATCTATCTATCTATCTATCTATCTATCATCTATCTATCTATCTATCTATCTATCTATCTATCATCTATCTATCTATCATCTATCTATCTATCTATCTATCTATCTATCTATCTATCTATCTATCTATCATCTATCTATCTACTGAATTATTGACATAGGGTTTTATTGTTAACTCAGATTGGCTTCAAACTCATGACCTCTCTGCGTCAGCCACTCAGCGGGGGTCATTGGCATGTGTGCCGCCATACCTGGCCTGTTCTCTCCTCTCTCCACCCTCTTTTTCCCAAGCACTTATTACAGAAACCAGAATCTATTTTCTCCATGGGAGGTCATAACAACTGGAATTCTTCTTTAAAACCAGTCATAAAAATCTAGCAATATTAGCCCAGCATCCTCCCCTCCTAGTGTAAGAGATAGTCATAAAAAGAATCTGCTCTGGGATAGTAGATCATATGCTCTCCTTCCAGATAGAGTCATGTTCTGTACATGGGAGAAAGAAAAGATGCCCCCAAAGCATTTTTGCAGTCTCTTACTAGGAGGTGGTATCCTTTTCATCCAGTTGCATTGCTGTAGACTATTGATGCCTCACTAAGTCTAAGCACAACGTACTCAGTGTTTCCAGGGTCTTCATTATGAAAGCTCCCATGTCATGAAAAGCTATGAGCAAATGAATGAGTTTATTATTCTCTTTCATTAACCTGTCTTTTGTTATAGGATGTAGGCTGTCATTACTAGGATGAAGGGTGGGGGAACATCATGTCTTTTTGCCCGTATTAATCGATAACCCTGTTTTTTCTAGGCTTAGATCTGATATAATGGCCTTTGATGTCTCAACTTCTTATTCAGTCCCATTTCTTCTATGTGCTGACTTAGGAAACTTGTTGAGAAGAGCCCTGCCCCCAAACCCTCACATGGCAACCAACCAACAAAACCCAATGCCACCAAAATAAAAGAAAAATCATTTCTGAGATGTGGCCATCAAAACCACAAGGGCACACAACAGGCTCTGCAGTTGCTGTGAAGCAGGGAGGCTGTGAAGACAATGAGAAGTTTCCAGAAGCAGTTAGGAGGCTCTTCCCGCTCATCCAGGAGCTTTCGGAGGAACCGAGACTGCTCAGGCACTCTGTTATCCTGAAAGGAAAGGAATCTGAGAGTTCTTGCGTTTTTTATTTTTATTTTTTTCTTGAGTTTTTGTTGCATAGGTTTTGGAAGCAGAAGATTATTTTAGAAAAGAATTATTTTATTTTGTGTGTACTTGTTTGATTCTGTGTGCCATTGTGTGCATGTAAAGGCAGCATCCATATAAGCTAGGAGAGGGGTCCCAGCCCCTCGAGCTGGAGTTAGAGGTGGCTGTGAGCCACCCAGCATGACTGCTGGGAACAGAATTCAGGTCCCCTGTACGATCCCCAAACATTTCTTCAGCCTGATCTTTGTCGTTTTTAATTCTCAAGCATATGTTCCCATTATTTCTAAATATTTTCCCCTTTATCTTATAGTTTTGCTATTTTTTAATTTTAGTTCATAGTTTTGTTTCTAGACTTTGTATATAATCTTCCACCTTCAACTCTAAAATTCACATTAGCAGAAGTCCTAAGATCTCTCTTTCTTTCTCTTTCCTCCTCCTGCAAAGCTAAGTATTAAGCAGAGGACTTTATGTATATGAGGCAGGTGCTCTACCAATGATATACATCTCCAATCTCTAGCCATTTACTTTATGAATTAGCAAAATTCTAATTTCACAGTGATTTCTCAATTCAAACCCAATCTTATAATTTTAGCTCTTGATATTGAATTCTATTGTATCTGATTCGTCATATGTTTGTAGGTCTTACATTCCTTTTAGTTTTTATGTTGACTTTTTTCGTGCTGAGATTGAACCTAGGCCACCAGGCATGCTCTGTGGTATGGCATCAATGCATTGTCTCATGTATTTTTGAAATAGTATGTAGGATTTTAAAAGTACTTTCTAGGGGGCTGGAGAGATGGCTCAGCGGTTAAGAGCATTGCCTGCTCTTCCAAAGATCCTGAGTTCAATTCCCAGCAACCACATGGTGGCTCACAACCATCTGTAATGAGGTCTGGTGCCCTCTTCTGGCCTTCAGACATACACACAGACAGAATATTGTATACATAATAAATAAATGAATATAAAAAAGTACTTTTTAGGCTAGTGTATGGATTCATCATGATATCTTCATATGTACGTGTCCTACTTCGTTCTTATCCATTTCTCTTCCTCACTGCCCGCCAGTGGACTGCTCTTCCTTCCAGCTAGCTTTCCCCCAGTTAGACATTCTGACTTCTTATCATTTGTTTTCCACCATCTTATTTCCTACCTCCCTTACAAATGCTTCTTTATTTCTCATGATCCTCTTCCTAGTTTCAACACTCTCTGTTTGTGTTGCTGTGGTTCTGCGTAGGAGAGAAAACATGGTATTTGTTTTTCTTAACATAAATCTGGTTTTGTTTTGCTTAACATAAAGATTTGCATTTGCAAATATTTCTCTTCAAATGCCATCATCTTATTTTCTTTATTGTAGTGGAATTTTAAATGTATTAAAGAAAATAAAGATTGCCTGAAGATCTGAGAGTGAAACAGTCCCACTGGTCAGCCTTACAGACCAGGTTATGGTAACACACACCTTTAAATCCAGTAGACACACTAGTTGCCATAGAAATTGGGTGGTGCTTGCCTTTAATCCCAGTGGTGCATATCTTTGATGCCAGCCCTAGAGAGGATATAAGACAGGGTGAGGCAGCTCTCAGAGGCAGTCTCCTTCTGAGATTCCAGGAGGCAGGATCACCATTTCAGACTGAGGTCGAGATAAGAGCCAATGACTGGCTGTTTTGCTTTTCAGATTTTCAGGTTGAACTCCAATTCCTGATCCTGATTTTTTATTCATTGTGTTTCACTTTATGTTGCATAAATTGCACCATGCATGTGTACCACAGTGTCTTAACCATTCGCCTGTGGGTAGACATCTCCGCAGGTTCAATCGGATAGGGCAGTGCAAGTGTTGCTGTGGGTGCCCACCTAGAATCCTTCGGTATGTACTCGATTGGTATGGCTGGGTCATGCTGTATTGTTTTTAGTTTTTTGTGGAACTTCTACACTGATTCCCATAATAGTTGTGCAAGTTCAAATCCTCATGCACAACGACCCGATTTTCTTCTTTCAACACATTCTCAAAGCATTTGTTATTATTTGTTGTTTTCATGCTAGACATTCTGACTGGAGTGAGGTGTAATTTCCAAGTAGTTTTGATTTGAATTTGCATGATTGCTAATGGTCTTGAACACTTTTTAAGACATGTATTGAGCATGTGTTTCTTCTTTTGAAAACTGTCTATTCAGGGAATTGCCCACTTATTGATCGGATGATTTCTAGGCTTGTTTTTGGTATCAGTTTTTACTGTTCTCTATGCATTTTAGGTTAAATGCCTTGTCTGATATGTTGGCAGAGATTCTTTCTCGTTCTGCAGTCTGCTTCTTTACTCTAATGGTTGCTCACTTGCTGTGCAGAAGCCTTTTAATTTCATGTAATCCCATTTGTCAATTCTTGAGATTATTTTCTGTGCTATTGGAGTCCTTTGGAGAAAGTCTTTGCTTACCACTATGCTCCTCTTTTAAAGCATTTTTTTTTTTTGCTTCCAGTATTTTTCTTTCCTACATTTGTTTTACCCATGAACAGCTATGTTCCCTCCCAAAAGTACCTTTCTACTTTTTTGGCTTTTATTCATGCTCTGAGTTAAAGGCACAAAACATAGAGCTTGAAGGTAGGATCTGCATAGGAGAGAAAATATGTATGTTTGTATTCCTGATCCAAGTTACCTCAGTATAATTTTTCCAAGGTACATTCAGTTACTTGCAAATTTCATGATTTCATTTTTATCCCATCTTAATAATGTTGTAGTGTGTATATTATATACCACATTTTCCCTATCCATCCATCTGTTGTTGTATATCTAGATTGACTCCACTTCCTAGCCATTGAGAATAGAGTAGCAATAACCATGGATGTGCAAGTATTTCTATAGTAGTATATACAGTCCTCTGGGATTATACCTGGAGGCACCTGAAGGTGGTATGACTGGGTCTTTTTCTAGTTTGTTTGTATGCTTGCTTGTTTTGAGCAGCCTCCAGACTTATTTCTAAAGTGGCTGCATAAGCAATGTATAAGAATGTTTAGTTAGAGTTTCTATTATTGTGAAGAGACACCATGACCATGGAAAATCTTATAAAGAAAAACATTTAATTGGATGGCTTACAGTTCAGAGGTTCAGTCTATTATCCTCTTGATGAGATATGATGGCGTAAGGGCAAACATAGTGCTGGAGAGGTCACTGAGAGTTCATCTTGTGCAGGCAACAGGAAGTGGTCTGTCTCACTGGGTGTGACTTGAGCATGTGTGAGACCTCAAAGCCCGCCTTCACAGTGACACACTTCCACCAACAAGGTCATATCTAATCCAACAAAGCCACACTCCCCAGTAGTGCCACTCCCTATGATCTTAGGGGGGCAATTACATTCAAACTACCACAAAGAGTTCCCCCTTTACCCTATCCAAGCCAATATTTGTCGTCATTTGCAATCATGTTGCTATCATCCCAAGTGGCATGAAATGTAATCTCTAGGGAGTTTTAATCTTCATTTCCCTGATGACTAAGGATGTGGAGCACTAATTAAAAATGTTTGCCAGCCATTTGTATTTTTTCTTTCATGTATTTTCTGTTTAGTTCTGCAATGTGTTTTTTTAATTGACTTAGTGTTTAATTTTTTGAGTTCTTTGTTGCACCTGAGCCCTAATCCTCTATCAGAAGAACATCTGGCAGAGAATTTTTCCCACATTGTGTAGGCTGGATCTTCACTCACTTGACTGTTTCCTTTACTGTGCAGAGGGAACATCATGAGAGCCGATTTGCCAATTGCTGATCTTATTCCCTTTGCTTCCAGAGTCCCATTTAGAAAGCCCTCATCTGTACCTTTAAGTTGAAGTATTTTTCTCTCATGTATATTTTTGATGTCTTTGTCAGAAATAATTTAACTGTAGCTGTGCAGACTTATATCTGAGTCCTCAATTACTTTTTTGTTAATTTAATTTTATTTATTTATTCAAACAATCTTATCATTTTACATATCAATTCCAGTTTCTTCTCTCTTCCCTCTCCCTGTTCCCTCACGTTTCACCCCCCAACCCCTATCCACTCCTTAGAGAGAGTAAGGCTTCCCATGGGCAGTCAACAAAGTCTAGCATATCACGTTGAGGCAGAACCAAGGCCCTCCCCACTATATCTAGGCTGATTAAGGCATCCTCCAAAGAATGGGTTCCCGTTCAAACACTAGGGATAAATCCTGGTTCAACTGACCTTCCTCTGTAATCAGATTGATGACCACCTTAATTGTCATCATAGATCCTTCATCCAGCAACTGACGGAAAAAGATGCAGGATCCACAGTGAACCACTGGGCTGAGCTCCCAAAGTCCCGTCAAAGAGAGGGAGGAGTGAAATTATAATCATAGGGGTCAAGACCCACAAAAACAACTTACCTGAGCTAGTGGGGGCTTATAGACTCTAGGCTGACAGCAGGGGAACCAGCATAGGCCCAAACTACCCTCTGAATGTCGGTGACAGCTGTATGGCTGAGTCCTCAGTTCTATTCCAATGATATAGGTGTCTATTATTAGGCCAGTATCAAGTTCTTTTTATTATGACTTTGTAGCAAAATAAAGCCATGTATGATGATACCTCCTGCAGTATTACATTTGTTCAATTTAAAAAAAATTATTACTATTATTTTTAAACCTAGGGATGTGGCAGCGGTGGGATTTTTTGGCCATCAGCATCTCATCTAGTAGATCAAGGCTATTTTCATGAGTGAAAATAATAGATTGTCCTTTCATGATTGTTACCATATTTATTTAACCCTTTGCTATTAATCTACACTCCAGTCTTTCATTTACAGATTTGTTCTCTGCTTTTGGCAAACTGTTAGTACCATCTGCTAACAAACACTATATGGATAATTTTTAGACAGCACCATTTGCACTTAGTCAAATCAGAGATATTTAAAGTAATGCCTACAGAATCATCTATGGGGTTGTTTTTGTTTTGTTTAGGGTTTTATAGCTTTATTTGGATAAAACCTAAATAAAAGAAGTATAGCCCCTGCTTACACTTAGCATTTTGTTCCTATTGATGTACCATTTCCTTAGAAACAACACCTTCAAGGGGATTTCCCGAAGACTAAGGATGTCATAGCAACTAGAATCTCTTCAGAAACTGTTTTCTGACATTTTAGAAGTATGTTCATATAGAATACCCAAATTGAAATTTCATTCCTTCTTTTCTGGCTAGCCTGCCTGCCTTTGAATCTGCTTACTAGGCCAAGGTAGCAAACACTCCATGATAGGAGTGTGCTCTAAAGAAAGCTGCTCATCTCATGGTACCAGAAGAGAAAAGAGATATGAAGGAGGTACTATTACCTCCTGCAAAGGCAAGCTCAATTATCTAAATTGCTTTGACTAGTGTCTGAGTTCCCACAGCCTCTCAGGGGTGACAGGGGTCAGGTACATATATACTTTCCACTCACAGGCCTTTAGGGACATTCAGGACCACACCACTACTGGCTCCATTTTTACAGAGATGGAGCTAGGCGAGAACATGCTGAGAAGATGACTTGGGAGACACGTTTTGTCTCATATACTAGTTCTGTGATTCTCATCCTTGTTGTCATCAGGCAAACAGCATCATTTCCCCAGACTTTTAAAGCAGTAATCAGAGGAAGGTGTGGTCGTTGGAATACAAATGGCCCCCATAGGCTCATAGGGAGTGTCACTATTAGAAAGCGTGGCCTTGTTGGAGTAGGTGTGGATTTGTAGGAAGAGATGTATATCACTGGAGCAGACTTTCAGGTCTCAGATGCTCAAGCCAGGCCTAAAGTGACACAGTCCCTTTCTGCTGCTTTTGAAATCAGATGTCAAACTCTCAGCTCCTTCTCCAGCACCATGTCTGCCTGCACCCCACCATGATGACAATGGACTAAACCTCTGCACCGTAAGCCAGCTCCAGTTAAATGCTTTCCTTTATAAGAGTTGCTATGGTCATGGTGTCTCTTCTTATCAGATCTCCATGGGCCACATGACCCCACTCTAACGAGATTCCTACTCTTAACTATTCCACAATACTTGATACTGTTTTCTCATAAATTAGTGGTAACCTTAATTGTGGGCTGAAAGTTTATATAGCTCAGTGACAAAGCTCTTACTTAGCATGTCTGAGGCCCTGCGATCCAACCTCAGTTCCCCAAACAAAACAAAAATATTACCACAAACTGCCAAGTCTGTAATTCTAAAATTAAGGCTACACATTTGTGGTAACTGTTCCTATAGTTGACAATCAGCCATCCCCTATCCGGTGTATCACATTAGGGGGCTCAGCCAACCTGATGAAAAATACTTGGAAAGAAGAGAAGAGATACGTCTGCTGCACATGCATAGACTTATTCTTGCATTGCTCCTTGAACAACACAACATGACAATGATCTATGCATGATTTCCCTTGTATTAGATTTCAATAGAGCTACTGGATTGATTTTTTTTTTTTTTTAGTGTATGGGGATGTCCTTATAGGCTATCTATGAATTTCAAAACATTTTATGGGAGGATCATGAACATTTGCAGATTTGGGCGTGGAAAACAGAGTTCCTGAAACAAGCTCACAAGAAGGGGGCTGTGTTCAACGTCTCATTACCAGAGCAACTTAGTACATTTAGATGCTTAGGCATGTGTTTGCCACTGGCTTTTCTTGGTGTAACACCAATCATTTTTTGCTTCTCAACAGCAAGGCAGGCCACATAATTTATTTCAGATTCATTTATTATTATAAGTCATTAAATTTAATAATAAATTATCTCATATTAAACCAGCTCTTGCTGGCATGTGGCAATGAGGAAAGTTTCTTTCCTGGGTTGATAAAATTTTTATCTGGGTATAATGTAAAGGAAAATATCAAATAACAAAAGACTATATGAGCAGTGATGATGCTTAAGGAAGATTTGTGAATTCTCTCTGCCCTCCTATGCTCATTTCAGAGGTAGCTGGTTAACCACACAGTACTTTGAGAAGGGCGGATGTGGGTTGGAGTCCTTTCCTGATAGCTCTTGACCACCCATTGGAGTGATTCTCCAAATGAAGTATCATCACTCTGCCGCAAGGAGAATGCCTACATCAGAAACAGTTGGGAAAACTTCCAATATGATTTTAAACTAAAATAGATGAAGATTGATCAGAAGCAGAGGGAAAAAACACACAAACAAGAGTTTTATATAGCTACTGCTCTTGGGGTGTATGGTTCCTATATGATGCAGAAATCATTTGGTCCAGAAGACAAAAGATAACATTAGAGCATGAGCAGAGACGATGGGCAGCAGCAATCAGTGCGGCAGTGACTGTCTTCTCTCTGCATCCTCCTTCCATGAGGATGCTCTCTGTCTTCACCTCCTGATAATTTATCTTCATTCTGTTTGCTGTCATCAAAATCCCACTGTCAGCAAAAGACTGACAAACCTGATCACTCTAGACAGCGCAAGATTGATAAGGCTCTCTGGGAAAAGTTCCCCCAAGCTACTTTGCATATTTTTGTATATTCACACTGAAGGTGTGACGTTAAGGTGTAACTTCAAGCTAACGAAACAGGAGCCGGGTAAGGACAGGAGATGCTTTAGAGATGCAGAGGTCTTCCTCAAGTCTGTGATCTCACATCAGAAAGTAAATACAGAACGCTGAGTAGATGCCTACTCAGAGTGAAGAAAGTTTTCCTAGTGTGCCCGAGACTTTTACAAACATGATGTTATTGAGATAGATTCACATAGCCTATAAATCATTACTTTCATATGTTTACTAATTTTAGTAAATTTTCACCACTTCTCAATTCTGTATCTATTCATAAATGCTTCTTACTCGTCCTCCCTCCTCCCTGGCAACTAATCTACTTTGTCTCTATGGTTTGCTTTTTCTGACCATTTCATGTAAGCAGACTCATGTAATGTGTGGCCTTTTGTGAGGATGCTCTTTGATTTAGCATAATGTTTTCAAAGTTCACCCATGGTGCATAAATTGGTATTTCATTCCTCTGTTGACAAATAGTCCGCCATTGTGGGGATGCCAGTGCTCGTTTTGGCCATTCATTCTTCTGTTAGTGGACATGTGGATTATTTCTATTTTTGATGTTATGGAGATTCTTCTGTGTACATGCTTTGATGTGGACATAGTTCTCATTTCTCTTGGTTATGTGTTTGCGAGGGAAGCCTAATCCTGTGAAAGCTGTTTAACCTCCTGAGGAATGGCCAGACTTTTTCACAGTGACTGTACAATTCTAACAGATGCGTGGTAGTGTTCCATTTCTCCACAACTTTACCAAAACGGCCTTTTGAAGGCGTAAGTCACAAACAATGCCACACCAATTTGGGATTATGATTAATAGGGTGATATTTATTTAAAGGGGAAAAAACTTACAGATCACTGTCCCAGGCAACAGCCCTCTACGCAACGCAACCAGGAGTCTAGTCGCCGGCGGAGCAGGAAGTGAAGAGAGAGAGGAGAGGGGAGTGGCTGCTTTTTTAAAGGGAGAGAGAACACGCCCCAATGGGCTGGTATCTCAGCGGCTATTGGTTGGAGAAGCGGGAGGACCTCCCGCAACACCTCCCCCTTTTGTTTAAATAAGAGACTTCTAAACCTATCATGAAATCATATATAATAAGTACAAATATCCTATTCTAACTAGCTTAGGTCTTGTATAATAAATAACTTGGCCAAGTCATGAGAGAAAGTAACTACATTTATATAGTCTTCAACCCCATCAAAGATCTGAGAAGGGAAATAATGTTACCTGGGTAATTAGGAAGTTCAGTAAAACAACTTCCAAAACATGCAACAAATCACAGAGACAACTAGCTCCCTAGGCAATCACCCAAAGTCACATTAGCAGCGTTGAAGCAACCAACTTTGGCTAAGGCCTAACATAACTGACACACCATTTTCAAAGGCAAGCAACTTTTCAAAACTATCTTACCCTGTCTTGGCAGGATATGACAGTCCTGTTTTATCCATTGATGCATGCTCTGTATCTCTGTCAGGTATGGGCATTTCTTTGCCCAAAGGCCAGTTCTGCCAAAAAGAAAGGCTCCAGATGGAGTGTCTTTGGTGCTCAACATTCTCTCGGGAATAGAGCGGTGTTGCCAGGAGCAATTGTGTCTCACTACTACAAAACTCTGAGTTAGATTAAAGGCCATTTTCTACAGCTCTTTGAAGAAGTTGAAGATTATCTCTCTATACTGAGTATAATCTCTATATATCTAAAGAACCTGATTAGTCTAATTATAAATGACAAACTTAGATGACTATTAATCTATATAATTCTCAATATCTATCTAACTTAAAGACTAAGAAAATAAACTACTGTGAAACAAATGAGGACAATGACCTCCAAATATAAACAATGTACAAATATACATTGCAGTGGGTAAATATATATCAATACACAAACATTATATAAGTATCTTAATCAGAGGTAGAAATGTACACTGCAATATGGTAAATATATAAAATATATATATATATCAATACAATATATGTCAATACATAAAAAATGTTTTAAACAGAGGTAGAAACATGCATGCATACAATAGTCAATATAATTTAACTTTGTATCAATATACAAGAATCTATATCAATATATTTGTCTAAAAACAGTAACTCACAATTACAAATCTATTATCCCATCATCCCTCTTTTTTTTTTCAAAAAGATCCCTGAGCTTATAAAATTCCTCCCCCAACCCTCAATCGTATACTAATTATAATCAACCCCTAAATGATGTCCCTAAACCCAAGGGCAAACTTTACTGGGAGAGGGGACGTCGTCCTCTAGAATTACTTCCAGCTGTCATAGGGGCGACGTTCTTTCTGGGGGATCCTGTGAAAGTAAAATGATGGTTAAATTTCAAGATCAATGTCTTTTAAAATTGCCAATAGTCTCTGAATATTTTGTGCAGGTCTGGCCAAAATGTTGTATAAGATGTGCACCATTTCAGCTAACCAAGTTGGAACTGTCTTGTGCAGCTGGTACCCAAAGCAGGTCTTGTAGTAGCGCTATCAGTATTATGACGTCATATCAACCAGGTGGAGTTGTTGTTATGGGGCCCCATCTTCTTCCTGGAACTGAAAGGCATGATAGATATGTTCAATGAAAAGTATGATAGATATGAAGAAAAGCAAAGATGTTTTCTAAACTCATATTTCTTTCTGTCCCATATCATGGCTCTTGACATGAGACAGAAACTCCAGAAACTCTGGGTTTTTCTCTTACTAACAGGCTTGGAATTGGAGAGGGACTGAGCCAGAGTCCAACTTCAAAACCAGCTTTATAAATTTAGAAATATGGTTTAATATTACTTACACAACCCTTTCAGTTTTCTTGATATTTCCTATTGGGCAGGTATTTTTCCATTTGTCACTATCCAAATATCCAAGGTCCCTTGAATTTTTCAAAGATGAGTGTTTTCCTGTGGAGATAAGAACAGAACCCTGCCCCCATTCTATATGTTTTTCTTACCACCTGTATGAATATCATCATTGTGGATAAGTTGTCATTTCTCCTTTCCAAGAGTTTCTCCTCTTCAAATCGAAACTTTATTAATTTTGATGGTATCCACAATTTTTCTTCTCCTGTGGAAACAAGAGCAAAACCCCTTCCCCAACGTAGCACATCTCCTGGCTTCCATTGAGAGGTCAGCACATCTTTGAAATAAATCGGTTGATTTAGTTCAGCAGACTTTTCCATTATCCAATGTCTCTCTGCTGCTGTCGTTCCTTTCTCATTAGCGTTAAGAAAATTCAAGGTTAATAAAGCATTATGTAATCTATTTCTGGGGGTATTTTCGGTCCCTTTCTGTTTGTTCAGCATATCCTTTATAGTACGATTTGATCTTTCTATAACTGCCTGACCTGTAGGATTATTTGGTATACCTGTAATGTGTTTTATATTATAATAATCAAAAAAGTGTTTCATTTTCTTAGATACATATGCTGGACCATTATCTGTCTTTATTTGTGCAGGTATACCCATGATGGCCATAACTTCCAATAAATGTGTGATTACTGAATCAGCCTTTTCTGAGCTCAGGGCAGTAGCCCATTGAAAACCTGAATACGTGTCTATGGTGTGGTGTACATATTTTAATTTACAAAATTCCATAAAGTGGAACACATCCATCTGCCAGATTTCATTTCTCTTAGTACCCTTTGGGTTACTCCCTGCAGGCAACGGTGTTTGATTATAGAAAGAACAAGTAGGACATCTCTTTATAATGTCCTTAGCTTGTTGCCAAGTAATGGAAAATTCTTTCTTTAGGCCTTTACTATTGACATGATGCTTCTTATGAAATTCTGAGGCTTGCAACACACTTCCAATCAATAATTGATCAATCTCAGCATTGCCTTGGGCTAGAGGACCAGGCAGACCTGTATGGGACCGGATGTGTGTTATGTACATCGGACAAAGCCTGTTCCTGATTATGTCTTGTACCTGGATAAACAATGAAGTCAACTCTGTGTCATCTGGTATAAATTCAGCTGTCTCAATATGCAAGATAACTCTTTCTGCATATTGTGAATCTGTAACTATATTAAGGGGTTCTTTAAAATCCCTTAGCACCATAAGAATGGCATATAATTCTGCCTTCTGGACAGAATTATAAGGGCTTTGTTCCACTTTACTCAATTCATCTGACTTGTAACCTGCTTTCCCTGACTTGTTTGCATCAGTATAGAACATACGGGCTCCAGTTATTGGAGCATCACGTACAATTCTAGGAAGAATCCAAGAAGTTCTTTTTATGAGGTTAAGTCTACCACTTTTGGGATAGTTGCTATTAATTTCTCCCAAAAAATTAGCACAAGCTCTTTGCCACGGTTCATTGTCTTCCCATAACTTTTTTATTTCTTCAGTAGTAAAAGGCACTATAATTTCTGCTGGGTCTATACCTGCTAGTTGACGAAGTCTCGGCTTACCTTTTATAATTAATTCAGAGACTTTTTCGACATAAGTTTTTAATTTTTTACTTGGTTTATTAGGTATAAATATCCACTCTAAAATAATATTTTCCCTCTGCATTAGAATCCCTGTAGGAGAAATTCTGGAAGGCAATATGACTAGGATGCAGCTAAGATTTGGGTTCACCCTATCCACATGTGCCTCCTGTAATTTTTCCTCAATCATTGTCAGTTCCTTTTCTGCTTCAGCTGTCAGTTTTCTTGGACTATTCAAGTCTTTATCACCATCTAAGGTTTTGTTTAAATGAACTATTAGATCAGGTGTTATCTCAACAGCTGGTCGTAGACTGGAAATGTCTCCTAACAATCTTTGGAAGTCATTAAGAGTCTTTAAGCGGTCTCTCCTAATTTGTGCCTTTTGCGTTTTAATTTTCTCTAACCCTATTCTGTAACCTAGGTAATTAAAAGAGTTTCCTCTTTGAATCTTTTCAGGGGCAATTTGTAATCCCCACCTAGGCAAGACTTTCTTTACTTCTTCAAACATCCTTTCTAAAGTATCTTTATTTGAATCAGATAACAAGATGTCATCCATGTAATGATAAATGATGGCCTTGGGGAATTGTTTACGAATTATTTCCAATGGCTTACTTACAAAATATTGGCACAGTGTAGGACTATTGAGCACACCCTGTGGGAGGACAGTCCACTGATATCTCTTATTAGGCTGAGAATTATTATAAGTAGGCACTGTGAAGGCAAATTTTTCTCTATCCTTTTCTTGTAACGGTATAGTGAAAAAACAATCTTTCAAATCAACAACTATAAGAGGCCATCCTTTTGGTAACAGAGAAGGCAAAGGAATTCCAGATTGTAGTGGGCCCATAGGTTGAATTACTTTGTTGACAGCTCTTAGATCTGTAACCATTCTCCATTTACCAGATTTCTTTTTTACAACAAACACAGGAGAATTCCAAGGGCTGGTTGATTCTTCAATATGGTGAGCATCTAGTTGCTCTTGCACCAGCTGTTCCAATACCTGTAGTTTATCTTCAGCTAGAGGCCACTGTTTGATCCATATTAGCTTCTCAGTTAGCCATTTTAAAGGTAGGACTGTTGGTACCTCTAAAGGTTTGGTATTTGCTGTATGTTCTTGTACAGCCTGAATGGCTGGTGACCTTTTTCCATGATACCTCATCATATCCTTCCCAGAATTATGAATTCCTGGAAATACAGGGATGTTAATCTGGGTATTTCATTGCTGTAGCAGGTCACGGCCCCATAAATTTATGGCAATATTGGCTATATATGGCCTTAGTCTTCCTATTTGCCCTTCAGGCCCTATGCATTCAACCCATCTTGTGCTTTGTTTTACACGAGATAGGGTTCCAATTCCTAGGAACTGAACATCTACCTCTTGAAGAGGCCAATTCGGATGCCAAGATTCTGGGGTAATGAAACTTACATCCGCACCTGTGTCTAATAAGCCTTCAATAAAAGTGCCATTTATACAGACTCTTAGCTTTGGTCTTTGATCATTAATAGAAGTCTGCCAAAATATACGTTTACTCTGTCCTACTGGGTTTTTTGACTCATCCTCTACACGTAATTCATCATTTAGACCAGTATTACTTTTTACAGCAGAAATTGGAGCTTTTAATTTTCTTGGTGAGGCACGTTCTCCACTGTGACTGGGAATGACTGGGCCACTGTTGGCTTGGGGGCCTGCGAGAGGCCCCCCAAGGAGTTTCCCGATGATATCAGATTGCCCCGTCTATCTGTTGTTGATCTACATTCGTTGGACCAATGCCTGCCTTTACCGCATCTCCTACATATACCTGAAGGCCGAGGTCTCCTATTTTTGTCATTCCCAGAAGAGATATTATTCCTAGAAATTCTTTGCCTGCAATCCCTTTGCAAATGTCCTAATTTACCACAATTAAAACACCTGGCAGTTTGATGTCTCCTCATTGCTTTGGAAATCACTTCTCCTACCCAAGATTCATCATTATAGCTAAATGTCTCAACATTCATCGTATGCTGAATCCATTCATCCATAGGTGCTGATCTAGACTTTAAAGGCCCAATTATCTTTTTGCATTCTATGTTTGCATTCTCAAAAGCTAGAGATTCAAGAAGTATTCGTCTAGATTTTGGGTCTGTTACCCCTATGTCCAGAGCCTTAATCAATCTTTGCAAAAAGTCAATAGAGGGTCTCTCTGTCCCTGCCTAATTCTGGTATATGATTCAACCCTTTTTGCTGGATCTTGTATCCTATTCCAAGCATTTAAAGCTGCTTGGTGACATAGACACAGTACTTCATCGTCATAAAGAGCTTGGACCTGTGGATCAGCATATTCTCCTGCACCAAGAATTTAATCTTGGGAAACCTCAATACCTTTTGCTCTTCCTTGCTGTTCCATATGTTTGGATTCTTCTCTGAAATAAATTCCAAACATCAAGGAAGGTCCATTATCTAAAACTGCAGACACTAACTGATGGAAATCATGGGGGGTAGCTCTAGCATTAGAAGCCCAAGTCTTTATCATTTCCTTTACATATGCATTGTGCAAGCCAAAATTAACAACAGCTTGCTTAATTTCTTTCAGATCATTCATTGCTATTGGTGTCCATCTAGCTTCTCTGACTCCCTTTGAGCCTTTAGAAGTTGACGCTTTGTCAGAATTAAGTATAGGGTATGTCGCTAGAACCCTGGGTAAGCCAGTTCTAATAGCTGGTGGAGGCATTGTATCCTGTCCTTGTGCCTCCTTACTCTGTTCACCAGCTGCAATAATTTCTCCAATCTTTTCAAACCTTTTTATCATTGTCTCTCTTAAATCCTGAATCTCCTGACCTGTATATATTTCCAGTGATTTCACTGAGGTATCGATTTTTTGGTCCCCATTCTGCACCTGTGATTCCAAAGCTTTAATTTTTTCCTTCAAAGATAACATGTCCTCCTTAAACTTTTCTTGTATATCATGTAGATTCCCATCTTGGAGGTACATTCTGTCTGTTACCTTATCAAAACTTTGTGATAAACTCAGAAGGTCAAATTCAACAGCCTGAACCCTTTCAGGTAACTTTCTAATACCCTTGGATATGGAATCAATTTTGTCTGTCATAGTATCCACTTGTTCAGATAACCTCTGATTTTCAATAATTTTAATCCTGTCAATTAGTTGTTCATTATTAGTTTGTAAAGATTCTATCATTCTTAGGAGTGCCATATTCTTCTGTTCATTATTAGTTTGTAAAGATTCTATCGTTCTTAGGAGTGCCATATTTTTCTGTTCATTATTAGTACGTAAAGATTCAATCCTTCTTAGGAGTGCCATATTCTTCCTTAATGATAGAATATGGAAAAGAAAACTGAAGCCTAGTAACAAGCAAATTAAGGTATCCCCATAATCATATAAACCTTGTATGATGTAATTCATTGCATTAGTAAATATAAAATTACTAATCCATTGTATTAGTGAAAACAAAGCAGTAAAATTTGCGTTAGAAACGAAAATTGCCATATTACCTATTATCCAGCAGGTGGCGCTGTTGCAGAGTCGCGATGAAAACATGGTCCTGTTTCAGTGCCTTAGTAGATGTTAAAAACTGGAAAACGCAAGTTTCTCAACAAAGTAAATGTAATTAAATCAATTCCAGAGACGGAACCAGAAACCCAGAATCCAGGGGTAGAGAAGAACACAGGCAGCGGCTGAGGAAGCAAGGGCTCCCGCCAAGCCGAACTAGCGCCCGCCAAGCCGAACTTGCGGCTGCCAAGCAGAACTTCCGGCCACCAAGCCGAACTCGCGGCTGCGAGCCGGGAGAGGTTCTAAAACCAAACGTTGGGCGCCAAAATGAAGGCGTAAGTCACAAACAATGCCACACCAACTTGGGATTATGCTTAATAGGGTGATATTTATTTAAAGGGGAAAAAACTTACAGATCACTGTCCCAGGCAACAGCCCTCTACGCAACGCAACCAGGAGTCTAGTCGCCGGCGGAGCAGGAAGTGAAGAGAGAGAGGAGAGGGGAGTGGCTGCTTTTTTAAAGGGAGAGAGACCACGCCCCAATGGGCTGGTATCTCAGCGGCTATTGGTTGGAGAAGCGGGAGGGCCTCCCGCAACAGCCTTTTATCTGGCATTTTAAATATGCCCATTCTAATGAGTGACACATTTTGATGTTTTAGTTCCTCCCCTTCCTTTTCTCCTCCCTCCCTCACTTGTATTCTCTTTCAAATTTTTATTTATTGCATGTGTGTGTGCATGTATGCGTGCATTTGTGTGTGTGCACACACGTGTGTGTGCATGCATACCTGTGTGTGTGTAAACATGCCACAGTGTTTGTGAGGAGTTCAGAGGGTAGCTTGTGGGAGTCAGCTCTCTCCTACCATGTGGGTCCTGGGTGTGTAACTCAGGTGGGCAGGCTTGGGTTGGTGCACTCACCCACTGGCAGCTTGATGTCTCTTTCTAGCTTTCTTGAAGCACTCAGGGTTTTGAACACGCTGGGTGTGCTCTGCTCCTGGCTTCCCTTCCCTGTTCAGTCCTGATTTTCAGCTCTCCCGTGGCCAGCCCACTAGCTTGCACAATAGCTTTTGCACTTTCCTGTCACGGAAGAAGTCGGAGTGGGGAGATGGGATGGAAGCAGTGTAATTACAGTACTCATCTATAAAACATTCTCCAAAAGAATGTTTATAAAGAAAATTAAGAAAATCTTCATGTCGATTTCATTTTCACTTATCTACAGACAGAAGGGACTCAAATATGAAATTATTCTGAAAAACACCCCTCCTTCCACTGCAATGCTTTTTCCTGAGGCTTGTTTGGGTCATGCCTGTTTGCAGAGACCAGATTCTCTTAAGAACTTTAGGTGAAATTTTGTAGCTTTGGGAATCTAATTTTTCAACACACACACACATACACACGTGTGTGTTATAAATAATTAGTATAATATATACAATATGCATATATTGTTTATCACATTTATACTCTTAAGATATCCAGCAAATACACAGATATAGGAGGGAATTTGCTGCCTTTACTGACATTTCCTACAAGAGTGTCTAGAATAGTGCCTGGGACACACATGTACTTGATAACTATTTGTTGAGTGGATAAACAAAATGAAGTCTGAGCTTCCTACATCTGGCACATAGTAAGTTCTAGTTGTTATTGGAATTCAAGCTCTAGACTATCTAGACTAAGTACTTCAAAATGAATAAATGTCTTAATTCTCTGGATGACTGAGACAGGTAATTATCAGTATTATGTCGTTTTAAATAAGGACAAGAGAAAGGTATTAATATGCTCAAGGTGACAAAAACAAGAGAGACAAGTGGCAGTGCTTGGCCGTGTATAAGATGGGCCCAGCTTGCTGCCCCCAAGCCTGTGTCCTGGTTCTTGGTACCTACTTTCCCTTTGCTACTGAGGAATAAATAATCAAAGCCTTGTGCCCTTTCATCACTGCCGAGCGGCCCCAGAAATGCCAAATGCTACAATTTAAACAGGAGAACAGTAGAACTGTGTACGAGCTGCCTCTCCCTCCTCCGAAGCACACAGTTGTTTGAAAAGCAGAAAATAGATATGCGGAGCATAGAAAAGGAAAACTTCAATGTCTTGAATTTCAGACGAATTTTGTCAGTTAGTGTTACTGATCCACCCCACATGAAGCGGCTGGTAAAGAGTTTGTTTTAACTTGCTTTTTCTCTGGACACCTCAAAGTTTTGCTTCACAAGAGTCACAGAATAGAAAGATTGCTTAAACACGACCCAAGCCTTCTGATGTGTTATTTTGAGAAATTATCCTAATGGGCCCTTCTGATGGTAATAGCTGTTTTCAAGGGCTGGGATGTAGTGAGATGTAATGGCTTATTACAGACTCAAAACATGGCTTTTCCAAGAGTCAAGAAAACACCAACAGCGCTCCTCACTTACAGTTTAGTCTCTTGGAGTCACTGGTATGCTAATGAGTCTTTGTTACCGCCTTTAGATAGGAAATCGATGTTATATGTACAGATCTGAAAGAAATTGGACCAGATTTCCAAAAATTTAATAAGCCTTTAAATAATAAGTTTTTAAATTAAAATTTTTACTTATTTGACAATGCTCACATGAGCAATGCATTCACATCATTTTCACCTCCTCTTTGCCTTCTAACTCCTCCCATGTCCAACACTTCCTTTAAACTCATGAACATGTATATGTAACATTTCGTGTATATGAATACACACACAGTTACATATATACATAAAACTTACTTAGTCCATTTGATGTTGCTCTTTTGTACGTGTGTTTAGGGTGACCACTTGGGATTGACAAACCTATCAGGAGGCTTGTCCCTGGAGAACATTTATTCTCCCTTCCTCAGCAGTCACTGGTTGCCTGTAGCTCTTCATCTAGGGGTGGGGCCTTGTGAACTATCCCCATCCACACAGCATGTTGACTGGTAATGTCATTGGGCAGTTCTTGTTTAGGCAACTATGCTGTTGAGATTTCAGGCAACCATGTTTTTGAGATTTCATGGATGCAACTTCTCTGTCATGCCAAGGTTAGCAGCAGGCAACCTGGTCCATGGCCTTTACAATCTCTCCACCCTCTTTATCTCAATGTTCTCTGAGTTTCAATGTAGGGGTTATAGTATATATGTCGCAGATTGGGATGGGTACCCCACAGTCATTTCCTGTCTTCATTTTGACTAGCTGCTGATCTTTGTAATTGCCTTCATCTGTGGAAAAAAGAAGCTTCTTTGATGTGGGTATCAGGACAAGTATTTAGAGTTGATGGTGATGTGGGAAAATGGCAGTATTAGCTTTTCCTCTGGATCTCCTCTAGGTCTCTTTAGCCATGGGTAGTTGCTAGGTTCATAGTCCCAGGCCTGAAACAATTCCACACTACTGAGTGGGCCTTAAGTTAATGTAAACAGCCACCAACTGTAAAATAAGTATTCAAATGTGTGCGCCTATGGGGGACACGTCTCGTTGAAACCATCACAACACCCAGTCACATACTGCCCATAGTGGTCTTCATAGCATGGCCCTTATTATTTTTAAGAGTGTATCTTTTTTTGGTTGGCATTGCTATTAGGTATTTAAGTATTTGAAGATTACTACTCTTGTCTAAGAAATATATTGGTAGTCCCATCCTACTTGTTATTTTATCCTGTACAGGTTTCCACATGTTGGAAACTGGGTAAAATACTACATGAGAGCAGGGCATGGGGCTGCTTGTCATTAATCTCAGCATTCTGGAGACCGAGGCAGGCGGATCTCTGTGAGTTTGAGGCCCCCCTGGTTTACAAGAGCTAGTTCCAGGATAGACAAAGATACACAGAGAAACCCTGTCTCAAAAAAACAAAACCAAACACCAAAAACATTTTTCACTCATTCCTGTTATTAAAATTTTAACTATTTTGTTCTATTTAAGAAAACAGATATTATTACTGAAATAAAATTTAATTTCAGTGCTGTCAGAAGATGTTTCGAGCAAAGGACTATTTACCTTCCTTGACATTTCTCATTCATAGTCTTAACCAAAATCACATATTTTAGGATTTCTACTCTGTGTTCTTTGTTCTGTGTTTGCAGACATGCTTTTGGTGTGCTTTCATTTTATTTGAAATTGCACATTTGTTACATTAGTTAGGCTTCTGGCACAGAAGCAGAGTCACCATCAGTAGGAGACAGGGCACTTTATACAGGGATTACAACTTCCATAGTGCGGGAGAAGCTGAAAAGTCAAGGACCAAAAGGATAACTGGGGGTTCAGCAGAAACAAAACCCACCAGACACCGCATAGTGGCTGTGAAGCATCGAGGACACCCAGCTGCCAACAGAAGACGGTGGAGACAGGTCTTCCAGGGCTCTTTGTGGAGCCAGGGCTCTGGCGGGAGGGAGGGGGAATGCCTCTGCGCATCCATCCTGGGATGACTTAGACTGCTATTGAAGGCCTGGAGATGAAGTGGAGGCCATCCAGGACTTGCAGGGATCCATTGCTCACTGTCAGTCTGTCCCTAGCGCCACCAGAGTGACCTTCAGAGACTCATGGGTCATTCTTTACTTCCACTACTTTGTGCCAATTCTATCCTAGAAAAATAAAAAAAAGGGGGGGGATTTAAGAAGTGTAATCTATTTTCGGTTCCAGATATGCCTTTAACACGATGAATTCAGAGCTAAAATCATTGCAGTGTCAAGCAAAAGCCAGTTAAAATGAGAAAATGTTGGTGCTAATAACCAATTTGTTGTTCTAATATGAACATCTTCCAACTTAACTAACTGTAAGGCAGCTTGCGGTTAAGCACAATGAGTCAAAGTCATGTTAATCAGATTTTAAGATCTAATATCAACAATTTCTACTTGGACTGTGGGAAAAAAGGAATTATTTAAATGTTAGTTACTTCATCTGTGACAGGGAGATTCTAATACAATTTTCAACATGGTGTTGATGAAAAGTTAAAAACTTTGCTGGCAAAATGGTTCGGTGGGTAACAGAGCTGGTCACCAAGCCTGAAACATGAGTTTATCCCCAAGATCGACATGGTAGAAAGAGAGAAATGACTCCTGAAAGTTGGCCTCTCATCTCCAAATAAAATGCACAGCAAGTATATACCCAAGTTCAGACTCACACACACCAAATAAATGCAACTTAAAAATTTAAGACCTACCTTCTATTTCAAAATTAGACTTTAATCCCAGCACTTGGGAGACAGAGGCAGGCTGATCTCTGTGAGTTTTGAGGCCAGCCTGGTCTACAAGAACTAGTTCAGGACAGGCTCCGAAGCTACAGAGAAACCCTGTCTCAAAAAAAAAAATTAGAATAGATATATTGAACTTGAATCTTGAGTGATAAATTGTGCTCACACCTGAATTGTTATTGTACATGCATTTGTGTGTCTTTTATTGCCTGCACCAAGAGTCATAGAAAGCCACAGGGGAGATCGAGGAGACAATAGCTGCCTGGATGAGCATGCTCCCTCATCACAGTTCTGCTTCCAGCTGTTTTAGCTTCTTTGATGGTTATTCTGTTAGACTTTGGACTTTACAGAGCACGCTTGCTCACTTTATTACAAGCTTTGGGGATCCTACATTTTCTATGTACACCATAATTCTTCCTCTCCCATAAACTATTATTTATTCATCAAAATAAGATAGCTTAATATTTAATAGATGTAAAAAAGCATGACAATGCCAACCTTTTTACTTTCTATGTATGTATAAGCACCTTAAAAAACTCTCTGTTGTGTTTCCTGTTGACATTCCATTAGTTCCAATGATTTGGGCCACAAAAAAATATAAGGACTTCTATAAGAGCATCCTTGCAATGCTTGGTTTTGAGATTTATTAGATGCTCTGCTGTTTTTGCTTGATTATAACTATTAAGTTTTCTGAAGGTAGCTCGTAGTCAGGTTTACTATCTATGCCGTCCACATGGCATACAGTTTGCTTGGTTGTTATTCAATTTACTAAAATGAAATAAAGAAAGTGTCCCACACTACAGTGAATTGACATTTAATTTATAACATCAACTTGATGTTTATAACAATGTTTTATGTTTAAGATTTTCCCTGTGTTTTTTTATCTTCAAACACATTTCCTTGATAATGAATGAAATAATAATAAAACTTTATGGTGTGGAATTAATAGGAAAACATAAAGAACAAAATGAAAAAAAAATCTGTAATCTTACCATGTAGAGAAAATTGCTTTTAATAATTTGAATTTGTTTTTCAGACCATTTTCTCTGCTTTCATATAAAAAATGTGTGTTAATACACAGACACACAAATATGTTTTATCTCATTCAGTTTGGTGTTCAGCTTCATAGTAGATCATATGAACTTTCCTTATAAATGACTGTTTTATTAACCGTGTAATTAATTGTTGCACAGGTAGAACTCCTTTCACAGTGTCTAGGACATAGTGAACAGTGGGTATAGTGGTAACTGTTGCTAATGTCTGTGTATGTAGATATTTAACATGAAAATGATTATTGTTAAAATGTATAGACCTGTGAAAATTTCAGTTTATCCAAATTTCCACCTTCCTTTCAAAAAAATAAAAATGTTAAGCATTCTTAGAAAGCCTATTTATTTCTTTCTAAGGTGCAAATGTTCTTTGTTCTTTTATGCAATAGTAGGATACCCGTCTTCTTCTGTGCAAGCAATAATAAAGTCTGCTCGTACTGGGAGATATGTGTTTCCCAAATAATTGTATGCCTATTCATTTCTTCTGGTACTTTCTAGTGCTAGTTTCACATTTTCCATGATGCTAAATACCTATCTGTGCTTGAAGATTAGATTATTTAATAATAATCATTTTAACTTAATAATTTGTGTTTTAAATATGCCATTACATAACATCATTGCTGTTCCTGGGGTCTTTGAGCTCTACACTTTTCTTACATGTCACTGGAATTGAACGCTAGGACCCCAAGCCTGCGTGGCAAGTGCTGTGCCCCTGAGTTAGAGCCCCAGCAGCTCCCCTGAAGGTTTTATATTTAATTGACTTTAATCATTCTTTTTCATTTTGTTGATTAGGGAATTAGTGTCATTCACACTCATGGGTCTGTTTTTATTTATGATTTGCTTTTTCTTGCCCTCATTGCTAATTTCCAATTAATAAATTTTCATTAATCTGAGTATTTTCTGGGTTTTCTCCTCTAGTGACTGAGAGGATATATGTTTGATTCATTTTTAAAGATAATTTTGTGTAGGTTTCTACTCATTATCTAAGTAAGATACATAACACCTTCTTGATCTCCCTTTATGCTACTTTTGTGGTCCCATAATAGCCCCAAATTCTTCATCGTTAATAGTTTTATTTTGGATTTTAGGGCAGTCATATTAATGGTTAAATAAATACTTGATATATTGCATTGTTTTTAGTTCCCGTGGGCATTTACTGAGATAAATTGACAACAACAACAAAATTAATCAAGAGTTTTACCAACCATCTATTCTGAACCTTAAGAACTTAGTAAAGAGTCTGGTCTACACATCTGCATACAAAATATAACATGCTAACCAACGAGAGCCCCATGAGACATAGCTAATTAAACAGAACACTGACTTCTCTTTCTTCAAAACATTTACAAAATTTTCCTTCCTTTTTTTGTATAATTGATTCCATAAGTAAATAATATTAGAATTTTTCTCCCACTATTGGGCCTAGTTGTCGAAAACACATAACAATCTTGCAGAAGAGTTGAGTTCAATTCTCGGCACCCACTTCTGGCAGATCACAACCACATGTAACTCCAGCTCCAAGGGATTCAACATACTCTTATAATCTCCACAGGCATCCACACATACAAACAGATGTGCACATGCATACATATAAAATAAAAGACTTTAAAGAAAAGAATTTTCTACTATTTTTGCTGAACAAATGTTTTACCAAGTTTGTCTTGTTTCATCCCCTCTCCAACAACCACTGGTTAAAATACAACAGCCTATATCTTACTGATATAGTCCTACCCCCTCTGATACCTATGAGATTTTCATTCCATTTTATAATCATGTTTACCACGATTTTTATAGTCAATCATTACTTGGCTCCAATGATCACCACCACGGGTCCTTACACAGAAAAATTTGTATCAAATGTTGGCTCAAACATTTGATGCCATTCTTATTGAAGTGACTATAGATGTTCAAGCAAGACTACCCTGAGAGCTATTCTCCCCCAGCAAAGAGCTGGTAACAGACAAGAACCGAACGAGATGAAGACACCAAAAGTGCGTGACTGGCTGTTGCGTGCCTTGGTCAGAGCTGAATTGAGGAATTTCAGCAGCACAGAAATGAACAAATTTTAGACATGAAAACAAAGTCCTAATATATTGGCTTATAAAATAATGAAAAAGGCGAGAGACAGACTCAAGGTTGAATACACAGGAATCAACCTCAAACATCTACAAACGCAGCCACCTGGGAAGGTTATAGCAGGAGGTTCTTCACCTGTTAGAATCAGTCATGCTTCAGTTCAAAGAAATCTTTTCGTGCCCAGGAATCTACTTTGTTGTTGACTGCGTAACCATGTGCTACTTGTTACAAAATGGTCCAGCAAGAGGATGGATGGCAGGTTTTTTTTTTTTTTTGTCACAAAGGTTGGTAGGGACTGGGCTCCATGCTGCCTCTGAGAAAACAAAGACCTCCACGACTGTGTTTCCATTAGCAATGTCAGCAGTGACTGTGCAGAGTACCGTCTGTACCACCGTGGCTTTCCCAGATCTCCTCCAGGTGTGCTTGACCCATCCAACCCACAGCAACTTTAGCTGGAAGGTTTTCCATTTGCTCATCTGTAGGGCTCTTCTCCGGGGAAGGATAGAATGGGCACCCAGAGTCTAATCTCCTAGCAACCACCCTAGTGACCACAGCAGTGCAGGTTGATGGTAAATCATCCAGCAAGTCGGTGAATGGACTACAGATTGCCCTCCTTCAATCCTGGACACCCAGTGTGGGTAGTCTAGCAACCAGGGCCAGAAAAAGAAGATGGTATGTGCTCTACCTGAGCGGACACTCTGCAAACTTCCTGAGGAGACAGGCAAATGTACCCAGAGAAGGTACCACTGAGAGATCAGAGATATGATTCCTTTCAAGTTTATCTTGGTGAAAGGATGAGTAAAATTAGGTAATTAGGGTTATTTGCAGAAGTATGGGTGAGAAGTCACTTACAAAAGCATGACTCCACCACTAAAGAAATTAAAGAAAAAAGCTTTCCTCCTCTCCTATAAATCTTGGTGAAGGGCAGGACTGCCTTTTGAGCCTATGTCCCTCGCAGCTATCAACTGTCTATCAATCCTTAGAGGGTGTGACGTCATGCGCTCCTCCTTACCTCCATGACAGAGCATTAGTGGCCCAACTCCTTCCCTTAATCACAGTCACTGTCAGGTCAAGAAGACCACATTCCATGGCAGTTTTCTTTGTGGAGTTTACTTACTTCCCTAATTTGGTTTACTCGAAGGCACTTTATTTTTCTTTGGAGCAATATGCTTTACTATGAATCCTTCTCAACACAAACAGATGAAAGAACAAATGCTTTGCTTTCAGCATAAATTGGCACAGAGGAAATATAATGATTCTTCCATTCTAAAAAGGGAAGAATAGGGTTAGAGCAAGAAAAGATCAGACCAAAGCAAAATGGAATGCTGGCAAGGCAAACAGCAACCCCTGGAACTCCAAGTCTGATCTCTGGGGCTCACGATAGCATCATCTGGGCTCCAAAGGCTTTGAATATCTGACCTTCCAGGTTGGCTACCTATAGCACATGTGTCCATTCTCTTCAAGACAGCTCAACCAACCATGGAGCAAAACCATTCAGAAAAAAAAAAACTATTGAGACTACAGATATATGGACTTGTTTGTCATTGTTCCTTCAATGATATAGCATAACAAGGCAAGTAAACTTCAGAGATACTGTAGGCTCCATTCCAGACCACTGCAGTGAAGGGTTTACCATAGCAAGGGGGAGTTGCAAGACCTGTTTGGTTGCCCAGTGTATTTAAGGGTATGTTCACACTCTAATGTAGCCTCTAACACACACACACACACACACACACACACACACACACACACACACACACACATTGTATCTCATTGTAAATACCCTAATTATAAATATTGTCAGAAAAGATGTTGGAAAAATAGTCCTGATAGGCTTGCTTGATGAAAAGTCGAAGATTAAAGATGGAGTCCCAGCTGTTAGCAGAGCTTCAGGGTTTCAGGGACTTGCCAAGCCAAAGAGCTGAAAATCTAGAGATAATCAAGTCCTGAGAGCTGCAACACTGGAAGGAGCCAGGGTCCTGATACAAAACACCTGAAAGAGGTAACATTGGCGAGAGCCTGCTACTTTCTCAAAGTCACCACTGACATAGTGACTAGTACACAGTCCTAGTGGCATGTGTTCCAGGTAACCCACTCGGTTATTGATTCCCCCTGGAGGCATCTGTCACTTTATGTTTGTGGGGCGAATTGATCTGTGACTTTAGTTCTCTGATAGGTCTAAGAAAGGTTATTGATTTCTTAGTTTGGATTTATTTTTTTCTTACTGTAAGGATGGGAATAAAAGCTTCTGATAGCTTTTATATCAGAACTGAAATTGGAAGTAGTCCTGATGGAGACTTTCTGAAGTCATCTTACCATTTTTCCTAAGGTATTTTAATTTTTTCTTTTGGTTTTGCCAGATGACTAAGGATAAGAGATAGCCCTCTGATCTAATCTAACCCTGTGGTCAGTGTTGTTTGTATTCTAGATGGACTGGAGGCTGAAGGTTGAACACCACAGTAGTGTGTGTGAAGAGTGATTTAATTCTTTTAACATTTGTCAAATATGAATATCTGTCAGTTTTCCTTTCTAGATTACTTATGGGCTCTAGACATTTTCACATTTTCAAAATTATATGTACACCACACACACACATACACAGAGAAAGAGAGAGAGAGAAAGAGAGAGAGAGAGAGAGAGAGAGAGAGAGAGAGAGAGAGAGAGAGCGCACACATTATGTGATATTTAAGGCTTTTCATTCTCTCTCCAGCTTCATGAGAATTTATTTTTAGGTGATAAAAAAAAACTTATTCTCAACAACAATGCTACCCCCAGAAAGCCTACAAACTCATGGAAACTGAACAGTCAACTACTGAACCATACCTGGATTAAGGAAGAAATAAAGAAAGAAATTAAAGTCTTCCTTGAATTCAATGAAAATAAAGAAACAACATACTCGAACTTATGGGACACTATGAAAGCAGTCCTAAGAGGAAAGTTCATAGCACTGAGTGCCCACTTAAAGAAAACAGAGAAAGCACATATTGGAGACTTAACAGCCCACCTGAAAGCTCTAGAAAAAAAAGAAGCAGACTCACCTAGGAGGAGTAGAAGACTGGAAATAATCAAACTGAGGGCTGAAATCAACAAAATAGAAACACAGAAAACAATCCAAAGAATCAATGAATCAAGAAGCTGGTTCCTGGAGAAAATCAACAAGATTGACAAACCCCTATCCAAACTAATCAAACGGCAGAGAGAAAATTTGCAAATTAATAAGATCAGAAATGAAAAGGGGGATATAACCACAAACACAGAGGAAATTCAGAGAGTCATTAGATCTTACTACAAAAGCTTGTATGCCACTAAACTGGAAAATGTAAAAGAAATGGACACTTTTTTAGATAAATACAATTTACCAAAATTAAATCAGGACCAGGTGAACAATCTAAACAGACCTGTCAGTCGCGAAGAACTAGAAGCTGTTATCAAAAACCTCCCTACCAAAAAATGCCCAGGGCCAGATGGTCTCAATGCGGAATTCTACCAGAACTTCCAAGAAGACCTAATATCTATACTCCTCAATGTATTCCACAATATAGAAACAGAAGGGTCATTACCAAATTCCTTTTATGAAGCTACAGTTACTCTGATACCAAAACCACACAAAGACTCAACCAGGAAAGAGAATTACAGGCCGATCTCACTCATGAATATCGACGCAAAAATCCTCAACAAAATACTGGCAAACCGAATCCAAGAACACATCCGAAAAATTATCCATTATGATCAAGTAGGCTTCATTCCTGAGATGCAGGGCTGGTTCAACATACGAAAATCTATCAATGTAATCCATCATATAAATAAACTGAAAGAAAAAAACCATATGATCATTTCATTAGATGCTGAAAAAGCATTTGACAAAATTCAACATCCATTTATGTTAAAAGTCTTGGAGAGATTAGGGATACAAGGGTCATACCTAAATATAATAAAAGCTATATACAGCAAGCCGACAGCTAACATCAAATTAAACGGAGAGAAACTCAAAGCCATCCCGCTTAACTCAGGAACACGACAAGGCTGCCCACTTCCGCCATACTTCTTCAATATAGTGCTGGAAGTTCTAGCAATAGCAATAAGACAGCATAATGGGATCAAGGGGATTCGAATTGGAAAGGAAGAAGTTAAACTTTCGTTATTCGCAGATGATATGATAGTGTACATAAGCGACCCCCAAAATTCCACCAAAGAACTTTTACAGCTGATAAACAGCTTTAGTAATGTGGCAGGATACAAGATCAACTCCAAAAAATCAGTCGCCCTCCTATACTCAAAGGATATGGAAGCAGAGAGGGAAATCAGAGAAGCTTCTCCATTCACGATAGCCACAAACAGCATAAAATATCTTGGGGTAAATCTAACCAAGGAAGTGAAAGATCTATTTGACAAGAACTTTAAGGCATTGAAGAAAGAAATTGAAGAGGATACCAAAAAATGGATGGACATCCCTTGCTCTTGGTTTGGGAGGATCACCATAGTAAAAATGGCAATTCTACCAAAGGCAATTTATAGATTCAATGCAATCTCCATCAAGATCCCATCAAAATTCTTCACAGATCTGGAGAGGACAATAATCAACTTTATATGGAAAAACAAAAAACCCAGGATAGCCAAAACAATCCTATACAATAAAGGATCTTCTGGAGGCATTACCATCCCTGACTTCAAACTCTATTACAGAGCTACAGTAATGAAAACAGGGTGGTACTGGCATAAAAACAGAGAAGTCGACCAATGGAATCGTATAGAAGACCCAGACTTTATCCCACAAATCTATGAACACCTGATTTTCGATAAAGGAGCTAAAAGTATACATTGGAAGAAAGAAAGCATCTTCAACAAATGGTGCTGGCACAACTGGATGTCAACCTGTAGAAGAATGAAAATAGACCCATATCTATCACCGTGCACAAAACTCAAGTCCAAATGGATTAAAGACCTCAATATCAGCCCGAAAACACTGAATCTGATAGAAGAGAAAGTGGGAAATACCCTACAACAGATGGGCACAGGCGATCGCTTCTTAGGTATAACCCCAGCAGCACAGACATTAAGGGCAACATTGAATAAATGGGACCTACTAAAACTGAGAAGCTTCTGTAAAGCAAAGGACACTGTCACTAAGACACAAAGGCAACCTACTGACTGGGAGAAGATCTTCACCAACCCTGCAACAGACAAAGGTCTGATCTCGATAATATATAGAGAACTCAAGAAACTAGACTTTAAAATGCTAATTAACCCAATTAAAAAATGGGGCACTGAACTGAACAGAGAATTCTCAACAGAAGAAGTTCAAATGGCCAAAAGACACTTAAGGTCATGCTCAACCTCCTTAGCAATCAGGTAAATGCAAATCAAAACAACTTTGAGATATCATCTTACACCTGTAAGATTGGCTAAAGTCAAAAACACCAAGGATAGCCTTTGCTGGAGAGGCTGTGGAGGAAGGGGTACCCTCATCCATTGCTGGTGGGAATGCAATCTTGTGCAACCACTGTGGAAGTCAGTGTTTCGGTTTCTCAGGAAATTCGGGATCAACCTACCCCTGGACCCAGCAATACCACTCTTGGGAATTTACCCAAGAGATGCTCTATCACATGTCAAAAGCATTTGTTCAACTATGTTCATAGCAGTATTATTTGTAATAGCCAGAACCTGGAAACAACCTAGATGCCCTTCAATGGAAGAATGGATGAAGAAAGTATGGAATATATACACACTAGATTACTACGCTGCGGTAAAAAACAATGACTTCTCGAATTTTGCATGCAAATGGATGGAAATAGAAAACACTATCCTGAGTGAGGTATCCCAGACCCAAAAAGATGAACATGGGATGTACCCACTCATAATTGGTTTCTAGCCATGAATAGGGTTCACGGAGTCTACAATAGGCGAATCTAAAGAAGCTAAGTAAGAAGGTGAACCCAAGGAAAAACATATAGTTATCCTCTTGGATAAGGGAAGTAGACAAAATTGCCGGGGAGAAAAGTGGGATCTTGGGGGTGGGGTGGGATGGGGGTTAGGGGAGATGGGGAGAGAAAAAGTAGAAGGGAAGGAGGGGGGACCTTGGGGAAACAGGAGGATCGGGATAAAGGAAGGTTGGATAGGGGAGCACGGAACCACAATTCTTAGTTAAGGGACCCACTTTAGGGTGGGCAGGAGACTTGACCCTAGAGGGGCTCCCAGGTGCCCAAGCTGAGGTCCCCAGTTAGTTCCCTGGGCAGCTGAGGATAGGGAACCTGAAATGACCCTACCCTAGAGCAATACTGACGAATATATTGCATATCATCCTAGAACTTGCATCTGGCGATAGATGGAGATAGAGACAGAGACCCACACTGGAGCACTGGACTGAGCTCCCAAGGTCCCAATGAGGAGCAGAAGGAGTGAGAACATGAGCAAAGATGTCGGGACCACGAGGAGTGCACCCACCCACTGAGGCAGTGGAGATGATCTACTGGGAGCTCACCAAGGCCAGCTGGACTGTTACCAGAAAAAGCATGGGATAAAACTGGACTCTCGGAACATGGCGAACAATGAGGGCTGATGAGACGCCAAGGACAATGGCACGCGGTTTTGATCCTACGCAATGTGCTGGCTTGGTGGGAGCCTAGCCAGTCTGGATGTTCACCTTCCTAGATATAGATGGAGGGAGGAGGACCTAGGACTTACCACAGGGCAGGGAACCCTGACAGCTCTTTGGACTGGAAAGGGAGGGGGAGAGGAGTGGGGGGAAGGGGAGAGGGGTGGGAGGAGGGGGAGAAGAGTGGAAGGAAGGGGAGAAGAGTGGGAGGAGGGGGAGGGAAATGGGAGGCTGGTGGGAGGAGGTGGAAATTTGTTTTTTTTTCTTTTCTTTATCCTCCTTTTATCAATAAAAAAATTAAAAAAAAACTTATTCTAAGTAAATTATCTTATGTAGTACTTTCTCCATGCAACACACTTGTGACAACCGCATCTTTATACTCTACAGATGTTATAAAGAGTCTTAATTTTTGAAACTTCAAAACAATCTACTGTGCTATAACAATAGCATCTCCTATATCTAAATATTTTACAGCTGTGCCCCAAAGGGGAAAACCCCAAAACCCACATATTTAATTATTTGAGCAGCCAAAAGTAAAAGAAAATATGAAAACTGTTAGCACTAATTTAATACATATGTAACTCCAACATTGGCTTCACAGTTGACTCGTACACACAGAAAGGTGTGTCATTCTCAGGAGATGGAGCTTGCTTTGAGTGTACAAAGTGGAGGCAATTGTATTTTTAAAAGATTGAGAAATTTGATTGAGAGACACTTTGACCTTGTATGTCTGTCACTTACCGTAAGGCAAGTAAACTTGAAAACTGTCTGGCAGCCATCATCTGCTTTTTTCATATTGAGCCAGAGAAGGCCGTTCAGCTAGCTAGTAGATACTTAGAAAGAGACAAACGTGCGAAACCATGCAGCCTTGAAGGGAGACACAGGAACGGGAAGGGTTTCAGTCTGGTTCCATGGCTACCTTCAGCATGGAGTGATACTCAATTTTTTTCCTTGTAGTAAAAGTTCCTCGCTGCTGGTGTTGTTTGAAAGAAAATGTCTGTCAGTCAAAAGCTGTTGAAGACACATTGCTAACAGGAGTCAGGAAGGGCTTTTATGGACAGAGGAATGCTGTCTATCTTTTTAACATTAATGCTTAGAATTTCCTAGGTCGTGCTTGAAGCTTATACTAATGATTAAGTTACTGTTCTTTTAGATAATGTTGTAATGACATTCTGTATTATTCCAGAAAGCTTCCACTTAATGTTATAAGATTGAGAAATAGAAAACTGATTTGATTTCATTAGTTCAGTGCCTGTATCTACTTACTGTTTATAAAGCTTTAATATAATTTTCTAAGCTGATAGGCTGCTCATGTTTTATTTTCTAACTAACATCAATTATTGATTCTACCCAGATGAACTTAATTGTTGTTTAAATCTTTGGATTTTCTAGTTAAACTAGAGGACATTTATTAAATACTTAGATGTATGGTATGAATAAAGTCCCTGGAAAAGAATAAAAGAGTCACGTGAAAGATGGGCGGATGAACCAATCATTGCTTCAATCCTCAAATCAACTGCTTCCTCAACTTTGCCCACTCGTATACACTCTGGGTTTCTGTCTTCTGATCTCACAATGCAAGATACATGGCCTCTCTGGCCTTATGTATTGTACGTGGGCTAAATTACATCCCTGGTTTTTACTAGTTTTCTAGTCTACAGACAGTTGATGGTTAGATGGACAGCCGATGGTAAGTCTGACCACTTGGCTACAATAATCACGAATTAATTCCAGTATGTCCCACTCTCTACTGCTTCCAATTCACTGTTACTTTTTGTTTGACATGCTAAATCTTTTTTCATGTGTTCCCTTGCCATACATGTACATATGTAGTGTATGCACACACACATATATATGTACATACATATATTCAAAAGGGAACTATCTTTTGATAGTTAATATCCTTTGATGATTTTTTTTAACTCTAGACTTGTAAGCATAGTATTGCAAAACCATTTCCTTGTTAAACACCTGCTATCCGGCCCTACTAATTCACTTTATGTTATTTATAAAGGAGGCATGAAAGCCTATGTTCACTGAAAGACTCAGTCATGATGTTGGTAGCATGTTATTAACAGCAATCCCAAGCTCGAACATCAGCAGGCAAATGCGTACACAATGCCATGTGTGAATACTAGCATACAAAATCTACTAGTGATAGATCCCTGGAAATAGATGGGGCTTCCACAGCTCTATGAATGCAGCGAGACAAGAAAATATTATATAATCTGTGATTCTATCCCTATCAAATTCTAGAAAGTACAAACAAATCTACATTTACAGAGACAAGATGATCAGTGTTTGTCTGAGAATAAATAGTGAAGGATTGTGGGAAGAGGTTGCTCCAACAAGAATGAGTGGCCATAGAAACGTACAGTGTGTGTGGTATGCATCGGATTTTATCCAAATAGGAGCTTAATAGGGTTTCCTTCAAAAACTTCATTTTGATACTCTTTTTATTCCAAATTAGAAACTTGATTAATGAATGAGACAGAGGCACCGAGGAGTTAAGTTTTCTTGCCCTTGAAGATCTCATGGACCTACTTTATACCATCTGCCCTCTGCAGATGTGGTTGTATCAAGTGTTTGGAGGACAGTCTCAGAATAATTTGGTTCCTAAACCTGTCAATGGATTTCATACATCTAAATGAAGCATTTTCTACCTAAAATGTTGCAATTCACAGAAGTGCCTCTGCTTTATTTACACTGAATTTTCCCATAAAGCAGCAGGTTTGCAATAAGGCATTTGACACCCCCATGGTATTTTGAAAAAGAAAAAAAAAAACAATATACAATCTGGCATAGGCTAGACTCAGTGTGAGACGGCAGACTGGGGGGATCACTTAAGCGGCAGCGACTTCTACAACTAAATGAAGTGTCATCTTAAGGAGTCTGCTGTTAATGCGATTTAAATTACTTACCTGAAATTAATATTCTGCTGAGGGAAATAGAGCAATTTAAAAGACCACGTAATTTCCGATCACTTTAATGACATTATGTGGTCATGGATGGTTCCCTTATCTAATATAGTAACACTCCAGTTTCTTTGAACACTAAACACATTTTTCCATTTTAATTACTTGGCTTCTGGAGGGAAAAAAATCTAGTCATTCCCTACAGATGGTTAACTATTTGAAATTTATGCTTTGCTTCATTACAATTAGGTAAACATGACCTTGACATACTTATTATCAAACCTAATAGTCATCCCTATAGACGAGGGTGGGACTCAAAGCACTGTGGCCTTTCAAGAGAGTTCTCCCAGTCCTTCAAGACCCAAGAGGCCAATTTCTTTTTTATGCCTCCTTACAGCTAGAGGCAGGGAGCTCTCACCATCTTCCTTCTTCCCATTTGGGCACGTGGGAATGTTAAAGGGAAATTGCATCTTCCATAACTGCCCAGTTGTCTGTGGTAAGAAGAGCAACCTACTGGATTCTTTTGGGGGCCCTCTCTGAGTTTGACTAAAAGAGGACGAACATGTTGACTGTCATTAGTATACACAGAAAGAAACATTGCATGAGAGTGTTGATAATAAAAAGAGCAGCCCTTATTTCAGAGGTAGCTTGAAAAAGAAAGGACAAAGATAGATAAATGGTATGTTTGGTAAATATCCCTATTTCTTCATGTTTTCCTTACATCCTTTCCCCTCAGCTGACTAATCTATGGCTTTAGGCAGAAATGGGGACCTCTGAGGCCAGGAGTCTTGCTGCTGGTGCTCATTCTCAGTCTTGCTACCTATATGGAATCATGCAGAGCCTTATCCTGAGCTAGTGACAAGCAGACTTGCTGGCTCCCTTCGCTTTTAGTTGGTTCCCACCACCTTTCTGTGGGAGAAACACTCCTGAGCCACCTCCTTGATAAAGGCTACTCTCTAGCAATGTTCCTGCCCCTGTCCTCTGGACACAAGCTGCTTTTCTCTCTCTCCCTTGGTCTTGCATGGGGATAGTAGCCATTTTCTGTCATCTCCTGTCCTTAGGGATGGAGTGTTGATGTGGCATTCCCCTCTGTATGTTGTGTATATGTTTTATTGCCATTGGTTAACAAAGAAGCTGTTTCAGCCAGGGGCTTAGCAGAATAGAGCAAGGCAGGAACTCCAAGCAGATAGAGGAGGAAAGTAAGTGGAGTCAGGGGGAAGCCATGTGGCTGCTGGAGGAGAAAGATAACAAGCCGCCAGCCAGAACCTTGCCAGTAAACCATGAACCTTTTGGTAAAATGTAAAATAATAGAAATGGGTTAATTTAAAATGTAAGAGCTGGCTAGAAATACGCTTAAGCTATTGGCCAAACAGTATCCCAAATATTATTTCTGTGTGATTATTTTGGGTCGGGGTAGTCAGAAAACAAATGAGCAGCCTCCATCAGCAGAGTGTTGTGGTAGAGCATTCTGTATCCTAATAATTGAATGAACCTTTCTTTCTGGGGAGAGAAACTAGAAGGAAATGCAATGCATCATAAGACTTCCCAGTCAACAACTCTTCTTGATTTACAGAATCCAAAGCACATGGTGACTGGTGGATGGTAGCTGCCTGTGCTGCCGCCAGGAAAATAGACCCACAGAAATGCCTAACTACCCAGGCTTTCCTTACCCAGCTCTCCTTCCCATAATCCCTTGAATGGTCCTGTAACCTCAAAGGAGTCTTGATGATAGTCTCTATTTTCTTTGATTTGCCACCTTTTCAAATAAACGTTCAGCAGAGCTTGGTGTTGAGTTTACTCCTCCACCCATCAGACCTGATCCTGGAGCATGTCTCTTTCTGGGACTTCAGTTTTCCCTTCTGTTTAATGATATCAATAGCCTATGATAAACTTCTTGTTTGTGTATCTATCATCATCTTGTTGTCTAGGAGTTTTGGGTGGAAGTTTGATGCTGAAGACAATAGGAGGCAGGGTCTGCTACATCCCAGCTAGTTTGAATCATGAAGAAACAGGCCAAGTTGTTTTGAAGCATGAAGACTATATGTAGAAGTAATCCGCAGGTCAGACAGAAGCGTCAAGTCAACCCTCTTAAGGGTTTGTTAGGAGGCACGGCCTCAGTGTTGATCATATGTAGTTTGTCTGGAAGCTGATGGACCTCAGACTTGTATCAGTTCTTGAACAACAAATAGGGAGATGCTTTTGTCTATATTTTATAAATGAGTCCTGCTGTTGAGAAACAGTTTTGTGCCGCTGTTCATTGCCCCCCCACTTCACCACATGGATGGGAGACACAGCAGAAGGTGAGAAAAGGGGAAAAAACCCAATATCTTTAGTTGTATAGAACTCGGGGGGCGGGATGACTCAGCGACTGCTCTACAGGCATGGGGACGTGAGTGAGATTTCAAAAGCTGGAAGTGGCAGCATTTGTCAGGCTTTGTGAGACACCCTGTCTCAAACAAACAAACAAACAAACAAACAGCAAAAGAAAGACACCCAGTGTCACCCTCAACCTCTAGCTCCTACACCTACGCATGCCCATTTGCATGCATGCCTGCACATGCATATGTAGACATCCACACTAATAAACGCAAGGGCCACACATACATACAGCACTACACACAAAAACTTACATATTAGTCAACCTATACCATAACTGAATGAGCTTGGGTGCAGTCATTTCATCTAGCATTGAAACCTTTCTGTCATTCTAGCCCAAACCTAACGTATTCTTGGGCCTTCTCTACCTAAAGAATGACAAAAATCTGGAGTTGTTATTTTTTAGTTTAAAGTGGAAACTATAAAGAGATGTGTTGTACAGCATCCCTTGTAACCTTTGCTGATTGCTACTGGGGTGTGGCTGCTTGGGACCAAAGCTCTAGGCATTACAAACAAATGAACAAACAAACCAACCCATTTTTTTCTCTCCCTGCTTAGTCACTGTTACGTGACGTCTAGTCGCCTCTCATTTTAAACATCTGTTTTATTTTTGTTTACGTGCAAGTGTGTATGTTTGTATGAACGAATGCCACATGCACGTGTGTGCTTTCAGAGGCCAAAACAAAAGGAATTTAGATCTCCTAGGATCAGTGTTGTAGACTCTTATGAACCACCCAATGTGGGTGCTAGGAATTGCATTTGGATCTGTACAAGAGAATCAAGTGTTCTTAACAGCTGAACTGTCTCTCCAGCCTTCCCCCTAGTTACTTTTTATACATACAAAATGTGGATATTACTGTCTACTGTCTGATCTAATAATCAGCCAGAAACTGCTGAGTCCTTGAACTACACATTTTGGGCTTTGGTGTCCACAGGGCTGAAAGGTTATCTGTTGGCAGCCTGAGTCACCTGAGGGCTTAGAGTGCATCTAGCGTTAGGGCTCTCAATCTTCTTATCTATTTATTGGTGCTACTTTTCTTGGCTTGCTGACATAAACTCCATGGGACTTGTTAGATGGTCAGAACTGGCTCTTTTTCATGGCCTCTGTCAGAATGGCCCATTTTAGCTTTCGGTGTCTTGTGTGTGGATTCTCCTCTGGAAAGATTTTGCATTCCCCTAGTTTACGGTAGCGTTTTTAGGCATTCCACTCCAGTTTACATGTCCAGCTAAATCCACAGTTTCACGCACTGGTACCTCTTTGTCCACTGCTTACATTGTCGTATATTTCTCGAGCACTTAAAAGAATGTATATATATGTAAGACTGAAGACTCCATCCGGTCCCTTAAAGCTATGCTTTTTACATTATTTTCATCCAGTGATATCTACTTAGCTTATGACGCAGACTCTTATGCAAACCACTGACACCCCTTAAGAACATTTATTTCTTTCCTTCCATGGACTCCTCAATCTATTTATTATAAGAAAATTGCTGTAAATCTAAGTAGAAATTTCACCTTGAATCCACTTAGCATGTTTGATGAATGTTTTTCCTTTTATGGATGTATTTACTTGGATGCTGTAGATTGAACCCAGGGCCGTGTGAACACAGATAGGCACCCTACCAGTAGTTGTCCCCAGATCTAGTTCTTGTTTTTATGAGACAGGTCCTCACCCTATAGCTTTGATTGGCCTGAAGCTCGCAGAACCCAGGGTGGTTATATAGTGGCAGTTGTCTTTCTTCAGTTTCCAGAGTACTGTATTATAGGTATGAACTACCATGCCTGGAAATTATTATTTTAGTAAAAATAAAAGCATTAATTTTCCTGGTAGCAAATCTTTTAATGATATTCCATGGTACTTAGCATGAAGTTCAAACATTTCACACAGTTCACACAGTTCATACATCCCTGCAAGATTTTGATCTCTGAGTGCCCGTCTTCAGTACATCACAGTTCATCTCTGCCTCTGTTCATCTTTTCTCATGTCTCTGTTTATTTTCTTCAATGTTTGTTGAAGTTCATTCACATCTGGACCTTTGCAGCTTTTCCACATGTTGTCTATGGCTGTCTGTCTTGCTAGCACTCTGAGCAATCTAACCACATTCATAAGTGTAAGAAGTAGCTAGTAATAAGCCTGAGCTATTGACTGAGCATATTTATAAATAATATCCAGTCTCAAGTAATTTAGGACTGGGTGGTTGGGAGAGAAACGTCTGATTACACTGGTCTTAAAAAGTTTTCTATAGTTTTAGAATTTTTGTGCCTTTTGTTTGGCTAGAGTTTAGCACCCTCAACAGATAGTGAATTTTGTAATGTCAGTAACTATGCCTGCTTTGCTCCCTGTGGAAATACATGGTGTAAAACAGTGCTTGGCACAGTCTACTGTGGTCTTAAGAAGAGATAAGCCGTGGGAGGGAAAGAAGTGGTGCTCTGAGCTACCAGGCGCTGCTTCACCTCTGTCCTGAAGATGTGGCTTCATTTTCTTCCCCACCCCACCTTTTTTATTATTTTAGTTTTGGTAAGAAAGCCCACAATTTGCTGTTCTTTCTCCTCACATTCTCTGCCACCATTGCCAACATCTCTGCTATTTGGGTTTGTAGTCTCCTCTTCTTCTCAGCTCTGCTAGGTGTTGGAGCTGAACCACATAAGTAGAAAGTTTAAGTTAGGGGGCCCAATATCGCTTTGTGCTGATGAGATGGGAAAAGAGACGGTGGTAAAATAATTAAAGCCTAGGGCAAGATTTTCAAATCTCAGTCTTCTAAGCGTTTCATGGGAAGCTTGTTTAAAGAAAGTAGCTATTGCTTGTGCTTTATCTGGTTTGGGAATTCAAAGTCGTAAGAGAGCATTCTGGAGTGATGTCATTGAGAAGGAGATAAGACTAGGAACCCCTCCCAGACACTTATTCTAGTTTTCCTTCTTAGTGAGGAAGTTGCCTGTGTGTCAGTAAAGTTGAGAAGCCAGGAGTCTGCTGGGATCATGGACCAGTTTTCTCCTGTAAGAGAAGCTCTTGCTGTTATGAGCGTTTCCAGAACTTTGAAATGAAGCTGGAGTGTGGTAGCTGGAAGGTTAAGGGAGCTGAGGTTTTGAGGCCCTGAGATGCAAAGTCCCAGAGGGTATGGAGGTGCCAGCTGGCTCAGAGCATTTCCCAGATTCTTTGTGTCAGACAACTCGCTAGGCTCTTTCGCAGAAGTTCATTTCTTCAGGAAAGGACTAGATTTAGTCAGAACGAGGTTCAAGAAAGGAATCATGCAAGAGGAAATTTGAGAGCTTGTGAGAAAACTCCAAGAAAACAAGACAAGAGCCTTGTGACCTCAGTTTCTTTGAAAACACAGAATTGTTCTTGGAGTGAGCTTTCTTTTCGCGTCCCTCCCAGGTATAGCAGTTAGGATTGAGTTACTTTGGACTATTCATTAGAACTGGCTATTGTAATTTGTTTTGTGCCTGTATAGAAAAACATGCTTTTGCTACATGCTTGTGCTTGTACATAGCTTGAACGCAAGGGAACTTTACTCAGGTGACCCTTCTCAACCCTCAGGGTATAAATTGTCCGATGATCTCAGTAAAGTTGGCTATGGCATTAAGACTTTAATATGCCTCTCTTTTAGGCTCCTTCACCCTAAGTTCCATTGCCTCTAGAGTGGCAAACAGATTCATCTTTAGAGGCCTAACTCCAGACCCTTTTCCAAGGTATTTATGAGAAGCAAAGGATATCTGGGGTGTTCCCAAGAGGTGGTAGGACCCATGCAAGGTGGGCTGGGCTCCTGGACTTCTACTTACTACCAGCAGAGGCACTCTGTAGTGTGTCTGCTGCAGCTGAACTGTATTGATGTGTCCCAGCACAGGCAGACTAGCTTAGCCAATATCTTTTAGAGTTCAATTTATTTCTTTTAACTTTTTTATATGTATGAGTGTCCCCTGGAGCTGGAGCTACAGATGGTCGTCAGTCACTGTGTAGGTGCTGGGAACCAGCCCGGGGTCTTTTGAGAGAGCAACCAATGGTATTCATTATAGGATAGAGCACAAAAATATTTGAAAATTCTGATAATTTTGTTTTCTTCACAAGTGAGGTTTCTCAGTTGGTTCATACTCCAGGAACTTCTGAAATAAGTCCTTGTCATTACAGGAATCATCCCCTTTGTTTCCACTTTGTTCATCGAAATAAATTTCATCTTCATTTTGAGGTAGATTAAATTTAAGACTTTAAAAATGTGTATTATTGTGATTTCTGCCAATTTTACCTCTCTTACTCCATTTAAAATTGCGTGAATTAAACTGACCCTTTGTAGTAATAAGAGTGGCGGGGTTGCGTCCCCAACACCCCAGCCACCTGCACGGCTAGCTTATGCCCGAAATAACAACACACAAACTGTGTTCATTTAATCACTGCTTGGCCCATCTCTATCTAGCCTCTTCTAGGCTAACTCTCGCACCTGGACTAGCCCATTTCTTATCATCTGTGTAGCACCGGTCTTACCGGGAAGATTCTAGCCTATGTCCATCCTGGGTTGGAGCTTCATGTGCATCTTCCCGGGAGCAGGGAGCACGGCCTCTCTCTGAAGCATCTGCTCCCGAGAGGAGAGCTGTGGAGTCTGAGCTCACTTCCTCTTCCTCCCAGCGTTCTGTTCTGTTTACTCCTTCCACCTATCTTCTAACCAATGAGGGCCAAGCAGTTTCTTTTTATTTAACCAATGACCTTCCTCCATCAACCCTTGAACAGCAGAGGTCTGAATTATGTGGATGCATTCATTTCTGGATTTTGTTTCGGAGATTTGAAAGAGTTTGAAAAACTGAAAGGAAGCTATGTTGCCTACAATATTAAAAAATTAAGAAAAAGGAATTTATGAATATATAATATATATTGAAAATTCCCTAACATAACTTACTGCCATTAACACAGAGAAATAAAACACTTACGTTTATTGTTAAAATTTTGAATTTGGGGCCGTGGAGACAGCTCAGCTGATACATTGCTTGCTGTGTAGGTGTAAGGACCTTGCGTCTTGGCCTCAGCATCATGTGAAAATCTAGGTACTATGGTGTTCACTTGCATCCTTAGGGCTGAGGAAGCAGGAGCAGGCAAATTTCTGAGGTTTGTACTCGGAGAATTTCACAGCCTCCTCTGCTGCTGCTGTGGTGACCGTAAGTATTAGTGACAACCCACAGGAAAGCCTTGTGATGCTAATCACCTCTACATGAACCATCCATCCTTTTAGTGAATTGCTTAAAACAGTTCAAATCTCACACAATTCCTGCAGTTTTAAACAAGTGTCACCAAAAATAAGCATTGACCTGTGATGTGGATACATTGATAACCTGATGTTCAAGAGTAGGTTGTTTGTTTGGTGGAAGTGAATAAGGACAACAATAGACATGTTAAAGAAGACTGGAGAAAGACATGGAGACCTCAATGCTATGCAAAGGACTGTAGGCAACTAAGGAATAGAGAGAGAGAGAGAGAGAGAGAGAGAGAGAGAGAGAGAGAGAGAGAGAGACTGACTTTTCCAAGGCAGAGCAGAGCGCATCAATTGATTGTCCAACACCAAATGGTCAGCTCTGAAAGCATATAAATACAAGTAAAATTATGCAGACTAAAAAGGTGTCTTTAGGAATTTATATGTATGTACATGTATAATAGCAATCAATGAAAATAGAGGCCATGCACTTGAAAGAGAGCAGGGAGGGATGTATGGAAGGAAACAGAAGGAGGAAAGGATGCAACTATGTTACAGTCTCAAAAAATAAAAGAAGTAATTTCAAAAAGGAGGGATTTAATTGTGCAGGGCCTTGGGTCTCTAATTCCTACATTCCAAGGGCCAGCTGCATTGTCTATTACTGTTCCTATCAGCACAATAGCATGGCAGCAGCAAGTCACATTTTAAAAAGTAAGGAGAAACCCCTAAAATTCCACTATTAATAATCATTAGAGCTAGGGGGTACACCTGTTTTTAATTGACTGTGCATGCACATTCTTTCAAATGCTACGTTGATAAGATCTCAGTGATCTTAAGATTGTAATCACAAAAATGTCTTCCACACACAAAAATTCTCTTTCCCCCAAAGCTGTAGTCCATTTACAGTAGAATAGAAAGGATAATATAGTTTACATTGTAGCGGTATTAAATTTTTATCTAACAACTGAGTGACTCATGGCTAGGGACAGTAGCTCCTAAGTTTTACTTGGTGAGGTCACGTTGCTTATAAGTGAAGTGGAGCTGCTTCAAAGAAGTTACATTTCTTAGATTTACCTCAAAACATACTTTTCTCAACTTTGGTATTCCTTTATCATTTTCATGAAAGAAACACAATTCATAATTCATATTAGTGAAATAAATATGTGTTCTCCATGTTTGGTATGGTGGGCACAAGCAGATTGCCATTTTGATTGTCCTTTAGAAAACCTGTGTGTGTGTGTGTGTGTGTGTGTGTGTGTGTGTCCTCAAGACAGCTGAGGTCAGAGGTTGCATGCTGGCCAAAGCATCCATCAGCATACGCGTTATAAAGTGAGGCACAGTATACAATAAAGATGTCACACAGAGACGCATGAAGGGACCCAAGGAGAGGGTGGGAGCCTGGTGTTTTTCTTCCTCTCCTGACAGCACATCCATCCTGCCTGCCATTCCTTCAGTCCCTTCCGTGTCTGCAGGCTAACAGTACAGTCTGGACCATTTTCAACTTGAATGGGGAGCACAGATTACATCGGTTTTGATGTAATGGTTTGAGCTCAGGAATGGGAAGATAAGGGATGTTTATGGTCTGAAAAACCGTTATCTGTTTATTTTAACCACATGTATCTCTTTCCAGATTTTTTTCTGTGATCGATATTCAGTTTCTCTTTATAATTTCCTTCCTCTTCCTTTTTCATCATCTTGTTTGTGAAGTTTAGATAAGGCTGTCGGGGTGGTGGTTGATTTTATGTTGCACGCTGCCTCTGGTGTGGTTCCTTGTGTCATCACTATGATTGCTATTATTGCTTTCCTATAATTTTAATGCTAGATCTTCTTTGCTCTGTAAAACTAATTATTTTTATATGAGTTCTGCCTTGGAAGTTGGATTACGACCCAGAGAACACACATGAATAATAGATTGCCATTGTACCTTAGAAAACAGTTTGTTTATGCTGGAAAAATTGCTGCAGCACTCAGAAACTCGAGTTTCTCAGGTGTCCAGCTGCTCACAAAAGGCATGGAAGTTGCCCCTCCCCCATCTTCTCCTAGTCCCTGCCTAATATCTTTAAAAATATTATAACAAAAGCTTTTGTTTATATAAAAATCAATTCTGATGCCATGATTGACACACTGGTCCTGTTGAAATAGCAGTGAGAGATTGTCCCCAAGTGTCACAAACCAGAGATACTATGCCACAGCCTGGAAATAACCAGTGTGGGAGCTGTCACTGACACCCTTAGGAAACCTTAGAACAGTGGTTTCTATTAGTAGGCACCAAGCATACTTATAAATATTGTACTAATCCTTTGTAAGACCAAAAGCCTGTAACATAACATATAAGGCTTCATGTAACAGATGGGTACTCAGTTAATATTTATTGCATTGATTTTTGACAGGAAAATCATTCAAGAAGGAAACAATCATTTCATTTTAATGTATTTCATGTTTGAAATACTTACAATTTATTGATCTCTTACTCGGTGCCAAGTGGTTTATATAAAGTCTTTAGATTGTGATAGAGACTAGCTCTACAGTTAGATTAGTGGTTAAAAGCACTTGCTACTCTCGCAGGGAGTTTTGTGTGATTTCTAGCGACCATATGGTAATTAACAATCATCTGCAAATCCACGTCCAGGGTAATCTGACACCATCTTCTGGCCTCTGAGGGTACCAGACATACACATGGTGCAGATACATAGATGCATGAAAAACACGCATACATGTAAGAAAATTAAAATTCTGTTAGTGTAATGTTTACTTTCCTGAGTTGGTGTGGCTAAGTGAAGAGATGGCCAGATATTTGGTAACACAGTCTGCCCAAGTACATCTGCAGGATATTGACAAAAGATACCACATTTGATTCAGCTCCCAGAGTATGTGAGTATGGAGGCCCAAGAAGACACCCAGCCAGAGGAAGAGGGCATTCTAGCACATCCTTCTTCCAACTCTGAGTGTCAGTGTTCCTAGTTTTCTGGTCCTTGGAGTCTTGGACTTACCGCAGGGGTTCCCAACATCTTCTGGTTTCTGGGGATGAAATGAATTACATCACCACCATTATAAACATTTTTGGTATAAGTCATTCAATTTTTTTATACATATTCTAGATATATAATGACCGTTTAAATGAAGATGGTAACATGTCTTTCTTGCTCTGAGATAAGAATAAATCATTGATACTTTTACAATAATTTTATATCATTTGTGAAATAAATTTTTACGTAAAGATTTTGTATTTTACCTTGAGCCTTCCACAGACACTGATGAACTGGAATTTCAGTAATTGCAGAGTTGGAATGTTGATGCCCAAAGCTTATGACAGCTTTTCTTGGCCTATTGTTAGCTCTCTTAACAGTAATTCATTGCCCATCTAGTGTCTGACCTAATAGCCTGAATCAGGTGAAATCTTTGGAATGTTTTAACTCATCAGACCACTCTCTCCACTCCAAAAGCTAAGAAAGTCATTGGCTAACATCTGAGGCATATAGCAGGGACTTCCTTGCTTTGTTGTAATCTCGCCTATCTAATAGGAATAAGCTATCTCTTTTCATCTTTGGAGTAAGAGCTGTTTTTAAACTTGTATTTTAACAAGTTATTATACATTTTATTACTTTTAATAAATTAGGAATTTGTTTTCATGTGTGTGTGTATTTCTGAGTCCATCGTGTAACTGAGGAGTTACATTTTTGTTGATTTAACATATAAACACCAGTAGGATTAATACAGATCTCTTGAGATCAACCTTTCTCATGCAAAAGTCTGCACACCTTGGTCCATTATATTTTACTTCCTGATAATAGCAATGACTCAGTGTTCCTGTGCATATATGAGATTGTTTCTTAAAATTGAAAAATTCATCAAGCTGTAGATGTTCTTTTTTTGCTTTATTTAAATAAATAAAACTGCTAAATCTCAGGAAGCTCTTAAAACTTAGAAGGTTCACAAAGTCTCTTCTCAAGGTTACACACGTAGCAACAATCGCTGAGGAGAGGAGACTCTTAAGTCTGCTGAGTTCCTGCAGGTTGTATAGGGAGCTGTAGGGATGCAACTCTCGAGAGCTGTCACTCATGCTGAGATGCGCTTTCTAGTGATGCGGGTGCAGTTGAGTCACCCATGATCCTCTAAGTTAGTCCTCATCCATGCTCTTGTAAATAAACTGCAAACCTCACTGGTCCACTGTCTTAGCCAGGGTTCTGTCACTGTGAAGTGGCACCATGACCGTGCCAACTCTTATGAAAGCAAGCATTTAATTGGCTTGCTTACATTTTCTGAGGCTTAGTCAGTTATCATCATGGCTGGGAGCATGACAGCATACAGTCAGACATGTTGCTGGAAAAGTCTCTGAGAGTTCAAACATCTGGATTTGCAGGCAGCAGGAAGAAAGAGACACTGGATCTGGTTTGGGTAGGCTTTTGAAGCCTCATAGGCCACCACCAATGACATACTTCTTCCAACAAGGCCACACCCCCTAATCCTTCTCAAATACTGCTACTCCCTGATGACTAAGCATTCAAATATATGAGCCTATGGAGGCCATCCTTATTCAAAGCACCAAGTTCACTAAAGAGACTTGAGTGGAACCATTTGTGTAGTCTATAGGCAGTTGCCTATCTGGAGTGATTAGGCTTTGTGTCTGCTCAGGAAACCCACAATGATATATCAAGGTCAGGATAAAGATACAGTGAGAGATGGACTAAGCCTACGCAATTATGCAGCATCTGGCGTTTGTCTGTATTTAGGTTACCTTAGTATATCCTGGTGTGGAATCAATACTTTCAGGTTCTGCAAAGTCGGTTGGTTCAGAACATTCAGATCCCACTACTGTGTGAGGGATGAAGATGATAACACTGTTGTTATATGCGCCTGTGTCTGGTCTAAATACAACAACAGCATGCCATGTAACAAGAAGTAAATATACTTTTATATGTATGATCTATTTTGTAAATTTTGATGAGATTTCTTGATTAGTGATTTTCTTACCACAGTTGTTCCTCTATATCAACAGTCTTTACATCCTTCGAAGCCAACAGTAACGGATAGAAAATAATAGTGTGTACAAATTCAAACTCTTGCTGTCCTTATCCCTTGAACAAGGCAATGCAATAATGACTCCCAAACTTCTAAATTGAATTTGGCATCATAAGTCATTTTTACGTGACTTTTAAGTATTCAGGTGTGTGTGGGGGGGATGTAAGTGCCACAGCGCTTTTGAGTATCTGCAGATTTTGGTGTGTGTGAGGTTTGAGCAACCAGTTCTCCTTGGCTAGTGACGGACAGCTCTGGATTCATCTTTCTGTTTATTATATTATATATATGGACTGGTGTTTGTTGATTGCAAAGGCTTCATTTTCCCACATCATGGTGTATCTGCTTTCACTTTGGTATTGTTTGCTGTGTATCAGAAGGCAGCAGCACTGTCTGCCTGCCTAGGAAGTTGAAGGTGCTTTTTCTTTAGCAAATTTACCAGTGTGTGTGTGTGTGTGTGTGTGCACGCGCGTGCATGTGAAACAGTCTCAGACGTAGCAAACCGTTCTGATAAGATGGTTCAAGTTTTTTTAGTTGGAGAAACTTTATCTATCAGCATCATTGACATTCTATTCTACCTTCTATAGGCCATCTGCCCATTAAGATCTGTCCTTAAGGTTTCTTATTTATTTCCTTACTGTATTTGTCCAAAGTACTTGTGGCACATGGCTATAACCCCAGGATTTAGGTGGAAGCATGAAGATCAGAATGTCAACATCGCCCCCAGCTCTATGGTGGATCCAGAGGCTAGCCTGGGCTACATGAAACTTTGTCTCTAAATATAAAACAAACAAATAAATAAACAAAAACTTTAAAAAATGTCTTTTCTTTTTCAGAGGACCTAAAATGGCTCAAGAGATTGGGGGAAAAATTCACCTTTGTCTCATGAGCCAATTTTAAATTTGAAAATCACAGCTATTTTTAGAAAACCATTTTTTGTCATGCTGAATTTAAATCTTATAAAGGCTCATTATTTTCGCTCCAATAGGCATCTTTTCTCCTGGCAGCTCTTTTTTAAGGTGGAGCATCTGCTCGGTCTCTCAGGCTGTCAGGATGGGCAGTAGGTGTGGGAGGAGAGTCCACGTCTCTTCTCAAGCCAAGAGGGGCAGGACAGAGGACTTCTCATCATTTCCAAACTTTGCATAATCATCAAATTTGGCATTTATATCTGTTATTAGAAATGTAAGTCTCTTAGATTTTATGTGAGAAACCATGCGTTAAATTAAAAAATATTTTTTTTTCCTCAACAATGACAAAAGCTGGATACACCAGTTCAAGTCTTCCTTGTCCTCACGAGCAGCAGCTGTGCATGTTCTGTCAAGCCAGTGTTACCAGGGGAGCCTAGTGACACTAGCCTTGATGGATAGTGGTATTGGCAGTGAAGGTGCATAGTATTTCATTCATATTGGTTGCTGTTGCCTAAATATTAATGACTTATAAAAGCTAATGAGACATAAAGAAAAATCTATGCCACTTTATTTTGTATGTTTTATTGTGCTGTTTCTGCTTCACGGCTGAACGTCAGAGCTCCTCCAAAGCCATTTTTGTGATGTGGCTATAAATCAGGAACAAGAAGCCCGAGCCTGTGCTTGTGTGGTGGTCGCACCTCAGTGCACTCCTGCACATCCCCGGATGTGAGGAGTGAGGCTTCACTTTACTTTCTTGGTCTTCCATGTAATGTTTTGATTTTTTTTTTTGAAAAAATGCTTTTACTTCTTGTGTGTAAAGACACATTTCTGTGCACTTGTTTGAAAGATCTGGTTCTATGCACACTTATAATGCACCAGCACGAGCTGCCTCCCCCCTCACGTTCTCTCTTTCCTTCCACTTTCTGGTATGTGTGTAATTCCAATTGGTGCATGTCCTCTGAGTAACCTCCCGCATGACAAACATGGCACATGCTTGCAGAAGCAGCAATAAGTACAACATGGAGGCTGAATGGCCTCCCAATGGACATGCACACAACAGCTGTGGAATACCGCTTAAAGCCCTTCATGTTCTCACAGGGCCACAGGCCTTTTACAAGGCCAGGCTCCAGGTTTTGTTGCACCTTTATAGAAGAAGCATGGGTTTACAACTGAAACGAAGGTAAATTATATAAAGGATGAGGAATCTAGAGCGAGGCCTTTTAAAAGTCTTCCATTCATTCATCCTGCCCCAGTTACAAATGTCAGTTGTTTTTATTTCCTCAAAAAGTAGGTATCCATCCACTCTGCTCTTTCTGTGAACAGATGCTAGCTAAAGGAGTCTTTGTAGCTGCCTTGCAGCACACCACGCTGGAGAACATGTATTCCAATTTGGGATCATGGCCTGTTGAAATATCAAGTTCCAGTTTCACATTAATTGGACGGAATGGGGCATTTGATTTTCCTCCCCTGAAAACATTCAGGAAATGCATCATCTTTTGTGAGTCAGACTTGTCGAAACTGGTAGACAGCTTTATAACTCAGTTATAATCGCTTGGAAAGATGTGAAAGAATGCTCTCTGGATTTGACCTGCTTGTTCTAATGTCTACTGCCAAAGCTAAATTTTAGACTCAAGACTGGGTCATACATACATTTTTTCCTAAACAGAAACGGACTTGAAAGATTTGCCTGTAATCTAAAAATTAGTGGCTGAAGTTAAAGTTATTTTGAAAATAGAATAATTAAAAAAATATTTTTGTTAAATACTGAAGTCGTACAGCCTTAGTTAAGTAACGTAGTTAAGAGATGTAAAGTAAAGAAATAAAACATTCTTTTTGAGAATGTCTTCTAAGGGGAAGTGAGTTCTTAGGTGTTACATTGATGAGATAATCCTGGGGACCAAATCTTCATCTTCATAGAATATTCCTATCCAAATGCAAACATGTAGCTGGAAGCTAACCATCTTGGAGTAGATCTGTGCTGACAGTAAATGGCCAGACTGTCCAGGTTCAGAAACTGGTCTTGAGTGTGTCTGGTCTTAAGTGAGGGGATCAGATTTAACTGAAGTTAAGACACTTGAATCTAAAAGCTAAAGACTCTCTAATATAAATCTCACAGCTTAAGTAATAGGCAAGTATGGTTGGAGCCAGTAAAAACAGAATCAGAACCACATGGGTCTGTGTTCCCACGTGTGTGTGTGTGTGTGTGTGTTTGGTAGACTGAGAATTTTATAAGAAAGAGTTGGCGTCTACAGCATGCCTTCTGTGTCCCTAGATTGTAGCTGATGGTGGAAATCACAAAATAATCTCACACTAGTTCAGAAGTATGAATAATAAAGGATCACTTATTTAGAGGAGACTCACAGATCACTGTCCTAGATCACAATCCTCTGCATGAAAAGAGAACAGGAAAAGCGTCTAGGAGCAGGAAGTGAGAGCTGGAAGCAAGAGAGAAAGAGCACACACACTTTACAGCTGCATTTATAGTATAAGGGACCATGCCCAAGTGGACTTGTATCTTAAAGGCTATTGGCTAAAGGAGCAGAAGGAGCTTCCACGGCAATGTATCTTAAAGGCTATTGGCTGAAGAGTAGAAGGAACTCCCACAGCATGTAGCTGTGTTTTGGAGGCAGAATGAGGGAAATTTGTTCTTCAACACTTTAGTCATGAGTCAACGTAATGATGTCTAAGCCCTGGGCAGGGAGGTTGTGAAAGGCAAATGGTTTGCAGCTGAGGTTAAAGCCACAGGTGAAGGAGTTTTCTTCACTCAGTGTATTTCCACTTAAGACAACTTATCTTAAACTTTGGTCCAAAACTTGATCTGGTATCATTTCCTTTAGTGTATAAGTGTGTAAGAGGACCTAAACTTTTTTAGAAATGAATTTTAGGTTTTTTAGGAAAATAAGAACGTGAAATAGTGCATATGTCAGTGTTCTTTAAGGAAACCTTACCAATGATTCATAACAAGAAATATAAATTTTCAGAACTCGGCATTAGCTATTCTGCTGATATCTTCCTTCATGAATAAATTATGTCTTGATTAATGAATGAGATGTGTCTCAACTTAAAGCAAAATAATTGGATTATTTTTTACTTCAACTAGGGTTATCTGCATGATAGCCATTCCTTAAGCATGGCCAACTCGACATTATTTATGAGGCTCCAGCATCAAGGACAATTAAAATACTGGATTCAGAAAGACATATGCAATACCTTTGTGTCAGCTCCTCGGGGTTGAAACCAATTACTATCTTCTTCCCTTTTTCTTTTCCTTTGGTTTCTTTCTGCAATGAATCAAATCTTAACTTGCTCTTCAGAGAGTTGTTTGCTGTGAACTAAAACACACAGAAAAGACATCAGGTGTTTCTTTCACAATTTTAAAAATAAAGTCCCTAGATTTCCAGATTGGCAGTGAGTGTGTGTGTGTGCATGTATGTGTGTACGCATCCATGTGCAGGCACTGTGTGTGATGTATGTGTATGTGCAAATGCTGTGTGTTGTATATGCATGTGCTGGGTGTGTGTGGGGCACGTGTGTGTGAACTGTGTATGTTGCTGTTTGTAGTATATATGTGAGTGTGTGTGTGCTGTGTATGTGGTATATGTGTGCATTGTGTGTGTTTCTGTATATATGGAAGTGCTTTGCCTATGAATGTGAAAGTGGAGGCCAGCAGGTGTCTTCATGTATTGTTCCCTCTCTGTCTTATTGCTGCGAGAGAGAGGGGTTTCTCACCCATCTTGACACTCACCATCTGGGCTAAGCTGACTGGCTAGTGAGCTCCCAGTATATTTCCATCTCAGCCTCCCAAAGTTTAGGTTTCAGACATGTGCAGCCATGGTCAGCTTTTACATGGGTGCTGGGGATTCAAGCTCAAGTCCGCTCTCAGCCACTGAGTCATTTACTTATTCCTCAGAGTTAATTTTAAAGTCTTATATCTCTGAAATACAAATCAAAAGACACATTAGCAAATATTAGTGGATTACATTGGAAATTAAGGCCAGATTAAAACAGCTAGTGTCCTAATGTTACCATTAGATGCAACATCTTCCAATCCGTATTTCCCTTTGTGACTATTCCTGCTTTACGTTCCATTTCAACAGTATTATTGTATTTTCCTCTCAAAATAGTCTCTAAAAATAATTCCTAAGGATATAATGTTGTCTGCCCCTTAGAAGATGCTAACAGAAATGGCAGGTTGGCCCATAGCGATTCAGCACCAAGGTCTTAATCCGAGTCTTCCTATTAGAGAAAAATAGAGGTTTTGATTAGTAATTGCTTTCAAATATAATTATCTGTAGGAAAAAAAATCATTGTTATTCAGTGAGCCTCAGATCAGGGCATTCTGAACACACTCACATTAGCAGTACACACACACTCTTAGGGGTGAGGTCATCTCTCTCTCTCTCTCTCTCTCTCTCTCTCTCTCTCTCTCTCTCTCTCTCTCTCTCTCTCTCTGTTTCTCTGTTTTGTTTCCCACACTGTGTGGGTAACCTGGGTATTGAAGCTGAGATCATTTGTCAGATGGAAGTTGAGATATTTTCATGACTGTGTGTTCCTTTAGCTAGTTGAGTCTTGAAAGTGAGAGGATCTGGAAAGAAGCTGTGACTATAAATGCTGATTCATTGATGTTGAGAGTATGGAATCAAACTATCTTGGGCCATCTTTAATAGCAATTTTATCCTTCTCTGTATATGACTGAGCATCTTTGTGACCATTAGCTAAATCCATTGGAACTTATAAAGATCCCAGCTGCCACCAACCAAAGGCTAAAAATGCCGGCAGAGAGCATCTGAAGTCAATAGCGGAAATTTCTCTGCTTTGCTGTGTCTCATCTACCCTAACTTTCCACCAATGTATTTAAAGTGTCTTGATTCATAGCTTTCTTTGTTCTGTTACTATCAAACTCCATGGAGCAGTTACCATGTTGGAGTGTGGTATTTGGGGAACCAGAATCCATGTTCCCAGGCCATGATGACTCACGTTTGGTTCCACTCTTCTGTTGACAATATACATAAGAGAATCTTCTCAGTATGTGAAATCTAAGTGCTGTGCACAATGCTTTTACCTCTCTCCTCTTTATAAAGAAGGTCTTGCCATGTAGCCCAAGGTGCACTTGAACTCACAAACCTGCCTCTACTCCCCAAGTTCTGGGATTACCATGATGCCCCCTACACACAGTGCCCCTCGCTCTCCATCTCCTGCCTTCACTTCTTTTTCAGCTCTTTGGTGTAGGTCCCTTGGATGACTTCTGCCTTGCAACATCTCCGCCATTCTGCTCAGTCCTCTATTACTGATCACATTAGCTCAACAGTCGTTAACTACAGTTTCCATGGTCAGTCATTAATGAACATTTCATTCTGCCTGTCTTATTACTTTGCCAGCAAAACTGCTGCGAAGTTAATTACCTGGCAGACATTTAAAGCATAAGATTTGAAGACAAGGCTTTTACTGTTAAGTTGTCAGGCAGACCCACTTCTGTCATTACAGAACAACAGATGCCTTTGACGACGAAGACAAGCCGGCCACTTTAACCCTATTGTTGAAACGGTTGATCTCATATTCACAAAAACTGGAATCTGCTGGGGTCTGGAAGTCATAGCTGTGTAGTTTGGACATTTAATTATGCCCTTTGAAGACTGGTCATAGTCTCTGAATCTAGCTTTTTAAATAAATGTATTTTTTTGACCTGCTGAGCTTCTAACATTTGAAGGAGAATAGCGGCTTCCATAAATCACGGCACCCCAAGCAGAAAGGGTTTTTCTCTCAAGCAAAGGCTGAGCACGAGACCTCAGGAGACATCACGAAGCCGCATTGTTCTTACAATTCATTGTTCTTATGGGATGGAGACTCTTGTCCATCTTGACGCCTCTAATAAACAATTGTTCATAAAGATATCCTAGCACTGCTCTGAGCTTTTTACTTAGCTGTCTCCCTGTTTCCTATGTCCTGATAGGGAATGTGTGGGGAACCGATGAAGTCCTGAGTGAATATGTACTGTTGTCATGGGCATGGCCATGTCAAAGACCCTGGTGCCTCAGATCCATGGGACTGGCAAGGGCTATTTCTGGTCCCAGTTCCGGTGTTGGCAATGTATAGAGAAAGCATCAACCACAGCTTCCTACTCCAAGATAACTGTGGCCTGAGACTGCTCCCCTACTGAGACCTCCCCTCTTACCAAGATTAGCTCACCCTCTTCCTTATTTAGCTGTATATAGTAAGCCCACCTCCTCTACAGTTTACACATACAACAAATGTGCTGAGTATCCGGGCTGTTGTTGGGACCTCTCCTTAAAACTCATGAGGTACCAAACCCCAGCTCTTCTCTGTCTGCCCTTTCTCCATTCCCTAATTCCCTACTACACCAATCAGGTCGATCCCCAAAGCTGTGCAGGCCATGGCAGGAATGTGTGGAGATCAGGTTGTGCCTTGCTCTACGTTACTCCATGTTATGTGAAACAGTAGCTTAAGTTGTACTTAGCCTGGGAGAGTCTTTTGTACAAAGCAGAGCTTGGCTCTATTTGAGTGCAAATAGAGAGGGAGAATGACTGCATCCTGCTGTGGGTGTGGACATACTACCTGTCTACTGCCCAGCACAGGGCATGGACCGAAGGATAGCGTATTCCTACAAGTTGGAAGGAGTCACATCTAAAGGTACCAAAGTAGGCTAAGGACATATGGGCACAGGCATGTCTCTAAAGCATATCAAAAATGCAGAGCAGAGAACTGATCAAACACACCAGTCAATGGAGACAACACTTTCACCTGGACCGTATGAAAAGGATGCATAAAACTGCCATGCTGATGACCCTCCTGATCTGTCATCCTTCCTCTAGGTGTGTGTCAAGGGACTGCCAGGAGAACTCTCCGTGGCAGCTAAAATTGTGGGGTCTATCTCTATGCCTGTCTGTCGCAACCTCTATGGACCTGAACCTCTGAGGCTAGGCTTGACCCTGTAACTCACATGTGACTTATGCACTATCTTTAGCCACCTGTAGTGACTCTCTGCACCCAGCAAAGCCCTTTGAACTCACTGTTCACTTTTACACTTTTAGCCATTCTGCAACACACACACACACTGCATGTACACACTCAACTGTATGATGTTTAACTTGTGACTTGAGGGCTAATATTAGTAATTAAGATGACCAACTTCCAGACATCAAAGGAAGTTCAGTCTACTTGATAAACTGCAGCCAAGGAAATGGATCAGCTTGTGAATTTATTGCTACTCAGTAAATTCTGATGTTGTCAGGAACATAGTCTCCATGATCAGAGTTCACACATAAACACATGGTCCTGTAAAATTTGAATTTTAGAGAATTAGTAAGTGCCAATCATTCCGTGCTTCCCTAGGAAGTCCTGTGTTTGAGTTCTATGTGTTTATATTCATACAAAAGTCACCCTGATTTTCTTGTCATATATAGCAAACTGGGACACAAATGAGAGATAATTTTACTATTTTGCTAATATTCTATCTAGTTTGGTTAGAGATATTTTTTATGCCGTTTCTAAATATCTCAAAGAGTTGGTTTCTAAATTTGGGTAGCTGTCAAATCTCACAAATTAGTAAAACTCACTGATGTGTGATCAAGACAGTCCCTATGTCCTTTTCAACTTCACTTGACTTCAGGTGATTTTTTTTTTATATAATAAAATAACATGAGGTAGAAGCTTAATTTCTGTAGATGACAGTAAGTACCAAGGGCCTTTCCATATTGAAGTTTTCCTGGTAAAAACCTATATTTGTATCCACTAGCTTCACAATGTTTAAAAACTTCCCCTGCTTTTGTTTCTCTGACGCTGAGATAAATCCTGCATGAGTCCTGCCTATTATGGTTCCCTGAAAAGACCTGTCCTGCTGGAAAAGTGTGTCTGGTGCTTTTGTTCATTTGACAAGGACAAGGCCTGGCTCTGCTAAGTTTCTAAATCCTGTGGATGCTTCTGCACCTGACCGAACTGAAGAGACATTTTGGCTTTTGCAATGGTTTACACAATGGCATGGTAATATATCTCGAAGTGTCTTTCTCGTTATAGAACAAATTCGTAAGGCTCTGAGGACTACCTTTCCATGTGTGGATATAATTTCTGTAAATTAAAGATAAAATTAGTCATTGCTCACTTTATCTTTTCCTCCAACTAAATTGGGTAGTGGTCCTGAACTTGGCAGGCAGCTTGGTATTCTTGGTTACTGAACTACGTGGCCTAGATTTCACCGGAGTGTGACATTCACTCTAAGGAAGTAGAGGAAAGTGAAGGAGAGGAGAGATATGTTTGGAATACCACCACTCCATCAGTCGTGTGGAAATGGAGCAAAAGAAGCAGGAAGGGTTTCCTGCAGCTGAAATCATGGAGCATGCTATCCAAACCATTGCAGAAGTGTGATTAAAGGGACCACTTCACCTCAGGATCCTCCACAAGCTCCTTTCCATGTCCAGCAGGGGTGGGAATACTGTAGCAGGTGTCCATCCATCGTTGCTCCCATTCTAGCCTTCTCAGGGTGCCTTCCTTGATCAAACCACATTAGTCTGAAAGCAATTGACAGCATCTTATCTTCTATGGCAGCAAAAGAAGAACATCTTTTCCAAAGCAACATATCCTTAGACGCAAATTTTGAAGCCAAGATACCTTTAGCATATATATATATATATATATATATATATATATATATATATATATATATATATATATATAGTGGTTTAACTTAGCCCCCACAATCGTCTCTCAGCATTTAGCACATTAACAGTTAAAACATTCAAAGAAAACACAATAATATACATAATACAGACTCCCTGTGTATTACTCATCTTTAGGTGACTTATCATAACTCTTATTACTCTGATTTTTAAGGACCTCGGTTTATTGTCTTTAAAATATTTTTTTAAAATTTATGACTCTGTCTATCCTTTATCCTCTCTCTCCCAAGCTTTTGAGTATTTTTCAAACACATTGTGACCTGTTTGGAGGCCTTTTTTTTTTTTGTCTGAATCTGTCCTTATTGTGTATTTGTAATCCTTTCCTGACTAAAAACAAACAAACAACAAGAAACTTCTAAATTGGCATGACTAGGACAAAAGTGGCAGCTTTGGTGGCTGGCTCAACCTAACTTGGCTTTCCAACACAGCCGGGTACCACAAAGAGTCACGCTTACCTCCCCAACTCTGGGAAATAGTACTAAGTATCGTGTAGCTGGGCTCTGAAGCCTGCAGGCAGCAGCTGGGAGACACCTGTGTAAGAGGCCATGGAAGCCCATCCACAGCTAAAGCCCACTGTAGCCAGTGGATCCAGTTCTGTACCCAGGTCTACAATGAGAGATGTGAACTATGAAGCTACTCTGTTTTGTGTGTCTAGAGCTCTTCTTTAAGCTTTGTTAGGTCTTAACTGGAAATTCTGGTCCTGCACTGAAGTGTCAAATGTAAGGGGAAGATTTTTCTGTTCCATCCAATCCTGACGCCCTTTTTAAATAATCACTCAGAGGCTTAATATTAATTACAAACTGGTATATTAGTTCAGGTTTGTTATTAATTTGCTCTTACAACTAAATTAACTCATTCCTATTAGTCTCTATTTTACCACGAGGCTCATAGCTTGTTACCTCATATTTTGCTTCAATCATATTTGAGTTTGAACAACCTCTATGAGAGGCTCTGTGGGATTTTGTGCCATCATTGTGCATGTGATTTAGTTGGAGTTCATGTTTCTGGGGCTTTTTTTGCAGTTATTTGGGCTGTGATAAACTGATAAAAATACCCTTTTCAATTTGCCTATTGCTAGAATTATTTTCTTTCAAAATCATCTCTCTCTTGATCACTGCGGGATGGTGAAACTATAGACTTGTATCATGTCCTCATTTCCTTGTGAGCTTTGATGGTTATTTAAAACAAGCACATTTTATTTTCTCATCTATTTCCTCCTCCCTTTATATCCTGTGTTCCCGGGAGGGATATTTCTGTCGTGGTTCTTTTCTCTGGCTTCTATGCCTTTCTGTACACTTTCCCCCTCACCTGGTATGCTTGTCCTTCTATCTCATCTATTAAGGGATTGTTCATTTTGATGTTTCCATCCCAAGCTATATGAAAACTCACAAAACAATCATGTCTATTGAAGCTTTTCCAAAGGTACAGAGACAACTCATCAATTCTGATATTTTTGATAAGGTAAAATTCACATAGCATAAAATCTTTTATAGACATGCCCAGATATCTCCAAGGTCATTCTAGGTATTGCCATATTGACAATAAAGATAAACATTCATTTTTAAATTTGTTTGTTTAGTTTAAATGAGCTCTGAACTTAAAAGTAATGTGCGTCCATACCTGGTTCAACAGACACAAAAAGATCAGAGCAATGAAAGGAAATGGACCCCTATACTGTGGACTTTACTCCCCAGCTCCCACATGCCTTATATTTTGAGTTGTTGTCTATGCTGTTTGTATGATTTGTATCAATTATTTTGTTTACAGAAACTCTTGTTTTTTTGTTTTTGTATTGGGGTCTCCACCCTAGTCTCTAGATCACTTAGTCTGTTAGAATTATATATAAAATTAGTCTAAAATACTCTGATGAGTATTTAAGTGACTCAGGACTCAATATGGTAAAGAGTAAATTCTTCACTGTGTGGAGTTTGTGATATAAAAAGATTGCTTAATTTGTTTACAGAGAAAGCCAAGTAAGAAGGAGAAGTGGGATTTGTTGTGCGATTCTCAAGGGAACCGCCACATTTGGTTGTTTACCCACGAAGTTAGTCGGGCTCTGCACCTCCGTGCTAATCAAAAGAAAAGCTATTTTGGGTTATGGCTTCAGTCTAAGTCTTGGGGTGACAGAGAGTAAATCAGGGGCTTCTTACCTCATGGTGACCAGGAGATAGAGAGGAGAATATCAAGAAGGGGCCAGGGCCAAGATATAAAAGTGTACCCCCCAATAACATACTATCTTCAGGTAGATTGCACCTTCTACAGTTCCACTGTTACCAATAGTCTACTCACAGTTTTGAGTCGTCATTGGATTAAATTATAGACTCTACTTGAGCTTCCACAACCTAACAGTCTCTGGACTTCATTGCTGCCCAGAGGTGTGCCTCTCTAGTGTACAGGAACCCATCCAGCCAGTGCATTAACACTAGAGATCAGGTGTCACACTTCGTTTCCATGCAGCATGTTGGGTATTTAGTGGATATTTAATAGGTTAAGTGCCATTTGTAGGTCTGCTGTAACTATAGCACAGAACAGGTTTTTATTATACTCTGTTGTAGCTATAGGCAATTGGATCTGCAAGCTCGGGAAGGGAAGCTGAAACCAATTTACTATTCATAATTCGCTTTATTGGTACAGATAGCTCATTTGGGGGCTAGACTTGTTTCCTCCCCTTGCTCAGAGATTGTGTGTTAAGAGTAGGGACTGTCAGTCCTTTGTCTCAGGGAACAAATTGCAGGAGTCATGGCCTGATTGGTACAGGCTGCCTATTTGATCTCTTAAAATGACCAATGTCTTAAAGTAGTAGGCCTCTAGCAATGGCTATTTCAGTTCCTTTTATCATTGATTCTAAAATTATGGAATTATTAAGAATGGAACTTCTATGTTATAAAACAAAGATCACTTTCTCTTTTCACATGCTCCTGTGGTTGGGTTTTGGCTAACCTCTACTGGTCTATTCTGATGATCTCACCTGGTTTACTCTGGAAGCTCTAGTCAGCTCGGAGGTTGGTTGGAATCTGACTGCCAACAGACGGTGCTATGCAAAAGGACAGAAGTTGTCCCCAGGGACTATGGGGCCTGTATCAGGTATCTCCACCTCAGGTGATACAGTCTACTTCTTCCAGAGTTCCAAAAGTAACAAGTGAAGGCAAGGTCATCTTTACTAAATTCCTTTGGCCCAAGAAATTTCATGGCTAAGGACCAAACCAAAGGAAAAAGAAATAGGTTCTATTTCTGCATGAAATAATGGCAAAGTATTGCCAATTATTTTGTTTTTAATTGACCATGATCTCCATATTCATTCATGGCCCTGATATTTGTAGATAGAATATAGTTCTCATAGGAAAACAGTATTTCAAGTATAATGTTAATACCTTGTAGGTAGATTGAAACAATAAGTATAGGATGCTGACGTGCTATGAGGCTTGGAAGCTCCACTTTGTTTGAGTTTATAGTGTAAACTCTAAAATATTTCCAGCAAGATTAAAAATTCAGTACTATGCCTTTTAAACCAAGTTTTCAAAGTAAGAGAATAACTATAATGTAAAATCTTTATGCCTAAATCCCACGACTGAGTGCTGAAAATTTCAATATGAAATCACTCCCCAAAGCAACTGTGTCCTTTTAATTTTTAACTTCTATAGAATATCAGAAAAGGGAACAGGGATAAAAAAGAAAGCGTAGGGTAAAATTGTAGTCATAAATCTATTGAAGGTACCTATGTTATTTGGAAGCTAATTATGACTGTGTGCAAAGCAAATGAAGTAAGAACTGAATTAATGGATACCCGCTACCTCCCACAAGGTAATGAGGCATGCTTTATAGCAATAGTGCCTCAAATTGAAAAATTAAACTGCGGTGGAGAGAATAAAGGGGCAGTCAGGTTAAGAATAACAAACAAGGCCAAAAGGCTTCCCAAAGGCCTTCTCTGGGATTCACAATCTTTGCTTGTTTCCCTGTGATACGGAATATACTATTCAGCACAGAATTTTAATGATTTCCTACACCCCTCTTTTTCTCAAGAGAAAAGAAGAGAAGGAAAGAGGAGAAAGAGAGAGAGGGAGGGAGAGAGGAAGGGAGGGAGGAAGGGAGGGAGAGAGAGGAAGATTCAAATATATTCTCATTTCTTAGGTGCTGTTCTTAACTTTGATGCAATGCTAGTCTTCTACTTTTCTTGCTGTGAACACACAGGAGATTTTCAGCTAGTTTCTTTCTATGCACTCTCTGTTTTTATGTTCTAAGGTCCTTTTACCAAAGGAGTCACAAGAATATCAGATTCGGGAGACAAAGGTAGATTCTATAAATTGCATCCCTACACAGAAGAAGCAACTGTAAACTAGTGTGTATTTTTTGATGTTTCTCAACAATACCTCAAAACTAAAACTTATGAACTTCATATCAGTATTTCTTTAAGTTTTTTGTTATGAAAACAAAAAATCCAACTAAAGCAGAAAATCGCTATCAAGAATTGTGGCCCTTGCTGTAACTATCTGACTATGTAATTTAGAAGCACTAGAAACTGCTTTGTGGGAGGGATTTGGAAAAGCTTGGACACAGGGGATTGAATACTGTAAGTAAGGCTTAATGGATGGTTCTGATAGGTTCTTAGAAGACTAGGCTGCTGACAGGAATCTGGACAGTAAAATGCAGTGTAGGTCTTGCAGGGAACCAAAATCTGTTTGTTGATCATGCTACGATGTTGCAAATGACTTGCCTGCATCGTTTCTGTGCTCTAACACTTTAGGGAGGCTGAATTTAAAGGTGATGTACTAGTTGAACTGAGAGAGGCGCTATCCAGTGTAGCATCCAGATTACTGCACAACTATCACTAGCTTGTCTTAGTCAATTTTACAGTGAGAATCAGGAGTTAAAGTGCAAAAGAAAAATGTAAAATCCTGCAGTTAAGTAATAAAACTTCATATAAAATGTAGCTCTAGGAAGGTAGGGTATCTGAAGAAATTATCACGAATAAAAAGAAGGCAATGGTTTTGTACTTGGGTAATAAGAAAAAATTCCAGAAGGGTATTTCAGGAATTGGCCAGAACCCATGAAATGTAGGTTCAAGAATAAAGAAGTGGAAAATCACTTGAAAGCATTTTCTTTGAGAATGAGCAGGGAGGTATACTGCTTATAGACACAGATTCCCAGAAATCATTCTTTTCCCAAACAGGTGCTTTCCTTCTGTCCAAGAACAAGGAAACCCTTGAGTCGAAGCGGAAATTAAGGGAGACTGAATCTGGGGAACAGGGGAGGTCAGGGATTGAACAAGGAGGAGTGGAGGGAGGGAAAACTATGGTCAGGATGCATTGTATGAGAGAAGAATCTATTTTCAACAGAGACAGAGACACAGAGAGAGAGAGATCTCCAACTGTGACTATTGAAGTTACTTCTTTGTTTAGTTCCATGTAGCCCCCAACTTTCATTGGACCCAGTTTGAGGATCAGATTTGAAGTCCTCCAACACTCTGATTAGTTAGACTGGCTTGTAGTGAGTCCTGGATATTTCTCTTAGATTTTTAAATGTGGTGTACAGGATGAATAAGGATATAGATAACACAATTTTGCTGTTATTTTTCTTATATTCTTAAAAGCCATACCAAATTTTAACTAGTAGGGTAGTTTTTATAAAGCTGCTTTAAAGTGTGGGCATGATGGGGATTGATGAAAGCTTTAAGAAATAATTTAATGAAGTTACTATGAGTTTATTTTCTAAATTACCAGATAGTATACACAGTTCTTGATAATCAGATAAGGAAAGAACAAATAGATAGGAGGAGATGGAAAGTATTATACAGAGAATAATTTCTAAACCTCATCCCTGGACAGCTATGGTAGACCTTCCTATTTACATACCATTTGATTCCTATCAATAACAAAACAATAATTAGTATTAGCCAAGTATTATCATTTTCTGTGAATTTTACATTTCAACTCATAAATAGTGTGTGATTTCCATGATGGAAACTAGCAAAAAAATCTACTTTTGAGTAAAATTACTTAAGAGTGTTGGCTTCTGAGCAGTGTATTGTTGAAGAGGAGATTACATTAGTTGTGCTTATCAGTTGCTTATGAAAATTTAATGGAATTTGTGATATAAAATGAAATATTGGATGAACTTAAGACAAGTTGTCTTTAATGACAGCCTGGAATACACATACCTCATTCTAGAGGCCATTTACCTAAGGCTTTTAAATTAAATTTTCTAAGTATCTTGCATGTTCAGCTCTACATTTAAAGCAAGTGGCACTCTACTTCAGGGAACTGAAACCACTTATGGTCATAAAATAATAGATTTAGATTGGCCTTTCAATAAAGGGATGAGCACACCAGAAATCTGAAGGGTATTACTGTAAGCAAAAATCATTACTGAGATCTACAGAGAACAAATTGATTTTAAAGGTTGTCATCTTTGCTGGCATATGATAAAATACAATAATGATAATCAATATTAAAATGTTCCCTAGGAAGGATATCCTGAAGCAATCCATAATTTCAGTCTTGCATGGCTCAGTGTCATGGATAGTATTGCTGAGTGCATGAAGCAGGTGGATTATCTTGGTGGGTGACTGAAAATGAAGCCTGAATACAAAGGACAAAGCATGGAAATTTACCAATAGAGTTTCCTCTGCCTTTCTCAGAAACACTGCCCTTTAGTCCCCCAGCTTCAGTTTACAGAGATTCATCACAGTCTATGCCCTTCAGCACTGCATGGAAAATGCATCCACAAGCAGAGCTGGCTCTAACCAAAGCTGTTAGAAAGATCTGAAGGTAAAGTTATTTATGACAGTTTTCATTTATGTCTTTTAAATATTTTGACATGTAATTCATTTTATTATTATCTGTTTTTGAGGTGAAAGCATGCTTTCTTTCATTTCCTCTTTAAAAAGCAATACCTGTAAAAGAGGAATATGCCATTCTCAGATTCCTCACACACATCTGGGTTTGGAATGTTAGTTTATCAAAACATCAAGGGAATTGCATAACAGATAGTTTGAATTGAAGGCAAAGTAGGCTAAACAAGGATAGAATTTTGCAACTAAAGATATTTATAGCAACAACTTTTGAAAGATGATTTATTAAAGTAGCTGTACTGGTCATTTTATTGCTACAACAAAGCAAGAACATTTGGGTGTAACATTCCTCAGTTGTGATTGTAACTGATTGTCTCATTCTGTTCCTAAATTTCAAGTTTAAATATAAGCATCAAAAAATTTACAGAATTGAAAGGAGTCCTATGGAGGAACTTTATAACTCTACGTGCCTACATTAAAAAATCAGAAAGAGCACAACTAAAGGACTTAATGATGCAACTCAAAAAGTTGGAAAACAAGAACAAACCAAATCCCAACACAGTCAACAGCAAGAAGTCATAAAAATCAGAGCAGAAATCAGTTAAATGGAAATAAAGAAAACAATGCAAAGGAGCTATGAATCTAAGAACTTGTTCATTGAGAAGACAGACAAGATTGACAGACTCTTGGTCTAACTAACCAAAATAAAGACAAGAGCAAAATTATTAGAATACTAAATGAACTGGGACACATTATATCAAACACCAAAAAGAAAAGATTAGAATATTAAAAGGAAATTCTTTAAAAACATGCAATTCATTAAGCTGGAAAATCTAAAAGCAATGGGTGAATTTTTAGATTCAGTCAGACTACCAAAATTGAACCAAGAAGTCAACAACCTAAAGAGACCCATAATAAAAGAAGAGATTGGAACAGTAATAAAAAGCCTTCCATCTTAAAAAAAAATATGTTCAGGCCCTGATGGATACACAACAGAATTCTATCAGACTTTCCAAGAGTGTCTGCAGTTCTTTATAAACTATTTTTAAAAAGAAAGAAAGGAAAGGAACAGGAGGAGCACTCCCAAACTCCTACAAAACCAGTGTCATTCTAATATCAAAACAGGTAAAAAACACAACCAAAAAGACTACAGGTCAGTATCCCTGATTAGAACAGACTCAAATATGCAGAATAAAATACTTGAAAGCAAAATAAAGACATACATCAAAAAGATTATCTACCTTGATCGAATTGGCCAAAGATCACCTAACAAAACTCTAACACTATGCAGGAGAAGCCTCTTTTGAGTTGTTGGTCAGGGCTATTCAATAGACTCTCCAAACATTACAGACTATTGCTATTGCCCTTATTTGCCCCACAGAGATGGAAAAGTAAGTCCCTATTGCTGAAGGCACCATGTGCTTTAGACACCTGGGTCAGAGGCCCATGAACTGGAACTGATCTGAATGCCTCTTCTCTGGGGACTGGCTTTCATTGAATGCATCATATAAACTCCCCAAGGTGCTATACCAGCATGTCATGATAACCTCAAGGGTGCAGTACTTGCACATATACTTTGGTGATAACCAACAGCTCTCTAATTGAATTTAAGACCAAATCAATAAGAGGAAAATTTATCCTGCTGCTGGAAACCCAGCCAATTACCTATTGCTAGTGAAATCATGGATTTTGGAGGAAAGCTACAACTTTGATAAACCATCATAAACTCTAACTACACTCTAAATATTTGTCCTTATACCGACACATAAGTGTAGTCCCCAGTCATCATGAAGGATACTTATCTACAACAATGGAGACTATTACAGAAAATCACAACCAGTCAAAATGCAGTTATGGAGCCCATTCTTAGTGGATACATCTATAAAACACTCCTGCATCTGTGGCACAAAAAACACTGTGGGGCAGAAAGACTGTAGGAGTTAGAGGACCAAGGAGAACTGTGATACTATGTCTCCCAGTGAAGTCTGACCAACATGGCTGCCGAAGCATAAGCTGAATAAGGACCACATCAGTCATGGCAAAGTGGGTGGGAGGAATCCCAGGAGGCCTCAGTCTTACACCAAGAACTACAGGAATGCTGAGAGCAAGAGAAATAGTTTTCCCCAGGGAAGAACACACCAGTTGGTTATTCAGTACTAAATGGTCAAGACATATAAGAAACAGAATGTAGGCTGAGCAGGGTATATTTGAGGGTATATCCATGAGAATATGTGTAATAATACTTAATGAAAAATATAGGCCATGAACTTAAAAGAAAGGAAGTAATTGGAAACTCTGCAGAACATTTGGCTTTATGTTTTTGTCTGTGATCATAAGGAGTGTAAAAAAAGGCTTCTGTAAGACTAGCCCTATTCTCTGTAACACGATTAACAAAAACCCAGGGACAGAAATTGAGGTTCAACCTGAAGACCAGAAAAGCAAAACAGCCAGCCACTGGCTCTTACCGCTACCTCAGTCCAAAATGGCGATCCTGCCTCCATGAATCCTCAGAATGAGACTATGTCAATGTAGTGTTATTTTATTTGTATTTTAACAAAATTCTCTTTTGTAAAAAAAAATGTTTTTATTGAGCTGTATATTTCTCCTCCCTTTCTTTCCCCTCCCCTTATACCTTCTCCCTGTGCTGGAGTTATATTTAGGAAGCAGTCTCCTGCACCAATGCATTCAAGTGTACTTCCACTTTCTCTTCTGTGAGGTTCAGTGTGGTTGTTTTTTTTTAAATTAATTTATTTATTATATATACGACATTTTGCCTCCATGTATGCCTGCATGCCAGAAAAGGGCGCCAGATCTCATTACAGATAGTTGTGAGCCACCATGTGTTTGTTGGGAATTGAACTCAGGACCTCTGGGAGAGCAGCCAGTGGTCTTAACCATCGAGCCACATCTCCAGCCCCCAGTGTGGTTGGTTTTATGTTGAGGTCTTTGATGCATTTGGACTTGAGTTTTGTGCATGACAATAGATATGGATCTATATTTATTCTTCTACATGTTGCCAGCACCATTTGTTAAATATGCTTTCTTTTTTTCCCATTTTTATAATTTTTGCTTCTTTGTCAAAAATCAGGTGTTTGTAGGTGTGTGGGTTGCTATCTGGGTCTTCAATTCAGTTCCATTGGTCTTCCTGTCTGTTCTTATGCCATGCCAGTACCGGGCTGTTTTCAGTTCTGTACTCGAATAGAGTTTGAAGTCAGGGATTGTGATGCCTCCAGAAGTAACTTTATTATACAGGATTGTTTGGCTACCCTGGGTTTTTTGTTTTTCCACATGAAGTTGAGTATTGTTCTTTCGAAGTATGTGAAGAATTTTGCTGGGATTTTGACAGGCATTGAATCTGTAGATTGCTTTTGATAAGATTGCCATTTTTACTATGATAATTCTACCTACCCAAGAGCATGGGGGATCTTGCCACTTTCCGGTGTCTTCTTCAATTTCTTTCTTCAAAGATTTAAAGTTCTGGTCATACAGGTCTTCCACTTGTTCAGCTAGAGTTACTCCAAGATATTTTATGCTATTTGTGTCTATTGTGATGTGTGATGTTTCTCTGATTTCGTTCACAGCCCATTTATCATCTGTGTAAATAAGGGCTACTGATTTTTTTGAGTTAATCTTGTATCCTGCTACATTACTGAAGGTGTTTATGAGTTGTAGAAGTTCCTTTGTAGAATTTTTGGGGTCACTTATGTAAACTATCATATTATTAACAAATAGTGAGAGTTTGACTTTTTTTCCTATTTGTATCCCCTTGACCTCCCTTTGGTGTATTACTGCTATAGCTAGAACCTCAAGAATTATATTGAATAGATACGGAGAGAGTGGACAACCTTGTCTTGTTCCTAATTTCAGTGGGATCGCTTTGAGTTTCTCTCCATTTAGGTTGATGTTGGCAATTGGCTTGCTGTATATTGCTTTATTATGTTTAGGTATGTTCCTTGTATCCCTGCTCTCTCCAAGACCTTTATCATGAAGGAAGTTGTATTTTGTCGAAGGCTATTTCATCATCTAATGAGATAATTATGTGGGTTTTTCTCAGTTTGTTTATATGGTGAATTACATTGAGAGATTTTCATATATTGAACCATCCCTGCATCTCTGGGATGAAGCCGACTTGATCATGGTGGATGATTTTTTCTGATGTGTTCTTGGATTCAGTTTGCCAGTAACAAAATTCTCTTTTTACATCTGTAAAATTTTATGTGAAATCCTGTAGCATTATACAGAGGTAACAGCTTTATAGTAAGATGTTTAGTGGTTGCAAACACACAAAAATTAACCATGAAATTCAATTAGAAACTTAGTAGTATTGTGTTTCAAAGAACAGTAAATCTAAATTATACATTCACTAGTAACTTGGCAATGACAGTCTCCATGCCGTCTTTTATACTCATGCGTGTGTGTGCGTGGTGTGTGTGTGTTGGGGGAAAATAATGATTTTTCTCTAAATTTAAGCCATCACTGTTTTTATTAATGCATATTAATTGTAAATAGTAATAGAAATCATTGTAACATTCATACTGATGAATTTCATGCTTTGGACATCGCTACACTCCCAAATGCCCTCTCTTGAACAAATTCTGCTGTGTTGTGTTTTAATTTTTATTTATCTTAGTTTTCTACTGATGTAATAAAACACCATGGCCAAAAACAACTTGGGGAGGAAAGGGTATATTTCACTTACATATCCTAAATTACAGTCCTTTAAGCGAAGCCAAGGAAGGAGCTTGAATGGGCCAGGAACTTGAAGGCAGGAGCTGATGAAGAGGCCATGTAGGAGAGGTGCTTACTGCCTTGCTCCTTGTGACTTGCTCAGCTTGGTTTCTTGTACATGCCAGGACCACCAGATTAGTATCCTCAGGAGTCTGAGCCCTTGCTGTCGATCACTAATTAAGAAAATGCTCTACAGGCTTACTTACTACAGCCTGATTGTATAGAGACATTTTTTTTTTAAAAAAATCTGAGTTCCTTCCTCTCAGATGACTGCAGCTTGCATCGAGTTGATGTAAAACTAGCCAGCACACAATTTGATTTCAGAAACTTTTCAATGCTTTCCTGCCAGTTTTTCCAGTGGTCCACTGAAAAAGTATTTAGAAGGGTATTGTTCAGTATCAATATGTTTGTGTGTTTTTATAGTTTCTCTTTATGTTGATTTTTCATATTATTCCATTAAGATCTGATATATTCATTATAATTTTTTTGTTTGGTTGATTTTTTTTGTTTTGGTTTTAGTTGACTTATAGCCCAAATACGATTTATTTTAGAAAAAGTTCCAGGACCTGTTGAAAAGTGTGTGTGTTCTGCTATTGTTGAGTGAGGTGCTTGGAATATGTAAGTTATTTCATCTGATCTCTTGTGTTTGCCCCTGATAATTAGGGTCTATAAAATTGTTTTATTGGCCAGAGTGGGGGTGGTGAAGCCATTCACTATTCATGTACCAGAGTCAGTTTCTCCCTTTGTCTCCTGCTTTTTTGCTCTATGAAGTTGATGCTTCAGTGTTTGATGTTGACTTGATTTCCATTGTTCTCTCTTCTCAATGGACTGTTGCCTTTATTAATATGGAGAAATATGAATAATTTTGGCTTCAAATCTGTTTGTTCTGCTTTGGAATTCTATTTGTCTAGCTGATCTTTCACTTTCAAAAACTATGTATCTTTCCTGGTGAGGTGGGTTTCATGCCAGCAGGAAATTAATTGGGACTTATTATAATTTTAAATACAGTCAGTCTGACCTTTTATTTAGAGAATTAAGACGGTTACACCCAAGATTATTAGTGAAAAGTGTGTGATTTTTTTCCAATTACTTTAGCTGTTTGGAATATTTTTTCCCGACTGTTCATTTTAGAGGTTTGGTGTGCTGAATTAATCATGTTTGATTATTTCCCAATTCTCACTCTCTTTTCTACTCTTTTAATGATGTTTGTCATATTTCCATGTATTTGTATTCCATGTATTAAGTGTTTTTATGTTCTTATGATTGCTTACCTAGCTTCATGTTCCTTATATAGGATTTCATTTAATGACTTCTGTAATGCTGACTTAGTGTTCCTAATTTTTTTTAATGCTTATCTTGGTAGACCTTTATTTTAGCACAGATTTTGAAAGATAAATCTGTGGGATATAGCAACCTATATTTGTAACTCTTTTTTTTCAGATTTTGAACTGTATCAATCCATGTCATCCTGGCCTTTTCATTTTTCTGTCAGTTAAATACGCTTGCATTTGAAACTGGCCTGTGCTTCTTTTGCAGCCTTTAATATTCTTTCTTGGTTCTGTATTTTAGACATTTAATAATAAAGTGGTGGAAACAAGTTCTTTCCAGTACACCTGTGATGTGGAATTCCCCTCTGTGTGCTGTGAATAGCATTGGTTAATAAAGAAACTGGCTTGGCCTGATAGGGTAGAACAGAGCTAGGTGGGCAAAACTAAACTGGATGCTGGTAAAAAGGAGGTGGAGTCAGAGAGAAGCCATGTAGCTCCACTGGAGACAGATGCCTAGAACTTTACCCAGAAAGCCACAGCCTCATGGTGATACCAGATTAATGGAGATGGGTTAATTTAGGATATGAGTCAGCAAGAAATGCACTTAAGCTATTGACCAAACAGTATTGCAAATAATATAGTTTCTGTGTGGTTATTCTAGGAGTCTGGGCAGCTGGGAAATGAACAAGTGGCCTCTTACAACATAGCTGTTTGTGTTTCAAATGTTTCTGTAGCTAGATACATGTATAGCTCATGATGCTTGGGAAATTTTTAGTGGTAACCGTTGAACAAGTTTTATGTATTCTTATCCTGTACACCAGATCCTAAATGCATTATTCTTTCACTGGTCTTCTTAATTGTGTCCTGGATTTCATAATTGTGTGTTTAATTTTCTATATCTGATATGTTCATTGATAATCTTTAATTTCTCTTCCTTATTACATAAGGAATCATAAATAATTTATCAGCTTTTCTTCAAATGCTAATATTCTTTCTTGCCATTCATCTATTCTATTGGTAAGGATTTAAACTATGTGTTTATTTGAGTTATTGAGATTCTTTTGCTAATATTTTTGTTGTTTTACAGAGTATCTAACTCTTCATTGAATTGGTTTTTATAATTTATATCATCTTTCTCAATTCATTCAGTTGTTCTCCCCTAAACTTTTTGAAGTCAGTGAGTATTACTAAAGTCAACCTTGAACTTGTCTTCTGACTCAATCTATTTTTGTGTCTTTTGATTCTCTCTCTGGTCAATTCTGAACACTCATTGCAACTATATTGCCTTTAAAATATATTTATCATGAGTTTGTGTTCAGAATTGCATGTGTATTAGAGTGGCTATCTCTTTCACATTCATGTTATTGATTTTTATAGTGCTTTCTAGTTGTTGTTTTGAGACAAGGCCTCACTATGAAACTGAAGTTGGCTTGAATTTGATATGTTACTCAGACTGGTCTTGAACTTGATACCTTCCTGCCTCTGTGTCTCAAGTGTTGAGATTTCAGGCCTTGTCAACATAGCTGGTGAGTAGGGTTTCACTGAGGGTTCCACAACCACTACTACTCAGCAAGGGCAAACAAAGTACAGTAACATCACCAAAGAAACAAACAAGGTCAGAATTACAGGAAACAACAGGGAAAAAAACCCTCAAAAACTCAGTACCAGACAGTAGAGGTGAATGGGATGAAAAAAACAAATAGCAATAGAGAAGATGACAGAATGTTAAAAATTAGTACAACTAAAAGTCCTAACATTTTGGTGAAAAAGAAAGCAGAGAAAGTAAAAAGAAAAATATAGTACACAATTTAAAAGGGGGAACAAGGAAGAGAAAAACAAGAAGAGATTTAAAAATTCTGCTAAAGAGTAAATTTGGGCAGAGAAAATTTGACCTAAGGGCAAAAAGAAAGCATAAAGAAAGAGAACAATGACAAACACATTGTTCTTTCCTGGGTATTTCCTGAGTGAATGTTTCCCTACAAGACCACGCCTTCCAATCCTTCCTAAACAGTCCATCAGCTAGAGGCTCAGGTATGTGAGCCTCTGGAGGTATTATCATTCAAACTACCACAGTAAGTAATGTGTCCTCATTTCTGTGCTCAACCATTTTTCAATCCCTCACCTCCACTTCAAACCATTATTTTATTGTGGCAAAAGAGGAACATTTTCTCCCAAACAGCTCTAAGAAGTGCACCTATTGAATCATTAACAACAGTAGTGTTGATCCAAAATCCACATTATACCCATCTCACTGGATCTGTGTTGAAAGGAAATAAAAAGATCAAACTGTTTTGTCTTGCAAGATGCAATCAATAATGCCCACATGAGTGATTTAAAATCTTTTCTCTCCATAACTTTATACATGTATATAATGTACTTTTATCAAACCCACCCCATTCTATCCCCTCAAGTCCCTCCACTATCCCCTACCACTTTTCCCTTCCAACATCATTTTCTCTCTCTCTCTCCATACTATATGTTTATATAATTTTATATATTATGTTCACATATAATATTTATATATGTTTATACATAACATGTGTAACACATATGCTGTATATGATATGTTTATATATTATATGTGACATATTTATATTTATTTAAATTGATAGATAAATACAAATAAAACCTACTGGATTTACTTAGTTTTACTATATGTACATGATTGTGGGACCATCTACTGGATCACAACTAGCCTCTCAGAGGATGTATTCTTGACGAAAACTGGCTCTCCTTTCCCCAGCAGCTATTAACTACCAATGACTTCTAAGACAGAGGTGGGCCTCAAATAAGTCTGTGAACAGCAGCTTCTCTGATGATAGTTGACAAGCACACACCTTATGGGGTATAAAGATAAGAACTTAGGTGACTATTACTTTTATTTTATAGGCTTAGCAAGTCATGGATTTGGGGCCCAGTTAACTATAACAGACATGAGTTCCTACTTATTAAATGAGATGTAATAAAATCATGAAGGGGTTGAATATTCCCATAACATTCATCCCACCCTTAGGCAGCGGGCGTATCTTGACAGAGCAGTCATTATTGAGTCTTGCAAGGCTTCACAGGTAGATAAGACAGTTGATGACTTTCATTCCCTAGTCACATGGGTAGGACCTTCCAGCATAGCTATGTGGTAGAGGAAAATTCATACTTATTGGCCAGAATAATAGATACAACAGATTCAGAAATATCTGCTGTGGGACTAATTGTTAATAATGTCTTTTCTGTTTTCAGAAGGTCAGCTCGGGGCCAACATGATGAACCAGCAGATATAGGCACTTGCTGCACAAGCCTGTCCACCTGTGCTGATCCTTGAAACCTAGGTAAAGGTGAAAATATTTGGCATCAATATATTTGGTGCACTTGATCTGGCTTTCTTTCCCTTCTATTCCTATTAATTGTAGATTTGATCTTTATACAGTGTCCTGGATTTCTTGGGTTTTTCATGCCTAGATATTTATAGATTTAACATTTTATTTGATTGTGCTATCCATTTTTTTACCTTGTTTTCAACAGTTGAGATTCTGTCTCCCATGCCATATCATCTGTTGGCGGGGCTTACCACTAAAGTTCTTGTTTTACTTCCTCAATTTCATTGTTTCATTCAGCTGTTCCTTTGTGTTTTCATAGAATTCACTAAGGGATTTATTCACATCATCTTTAAGGTCCCTGAACATATTCATAATTTTTGAAGTCCTTTTCTTCTGCTTCTTCTCAGGCCCTATTACAATAGGACGGTGGACTTTTAGAGGGCATATTGACTTGGATGTTTATGTTTGTGTTCCTGTTCTTGGGTCTAGTCATTTTGGATTATGATGCTTAAGTGTTTCTTTGTGTCAACATCTGGTTTTGTTGTGTAGGGTAAATATTCCATTCTCTGGTTTCTGTTGCCTTTTGTAGACCCAGGAAGTGTGGTGGCTGTGAGTTTTTTTATAGAGAATGCTTCTGCAGGTAGATAAGTGACAGAAGGGGATGGAAATGGGCTATGATGAAAGGCTAAGCATGTTGCCGGGAAGATCTGAGGGGACTGCAGTCTTCTCCAAGAGACAGAGTCTCCAGGGAATGAAAACAGAGTGGGAAGAAGGTCTCATGCAGATGAACTATGCTGATGAATGCTTGGAGCTAATAAAACTGAATACATTGTCCCTTTTCCCCTGGGGGTCCATTTTCCTAGTCTTCTCTCTAGCCAAAGCCAGCATCTCTGTCCCTGCTTCTACTGACCAGTGCTACTTAATGGTGGCATGAGGCTTGGATGCGAAAGAGGATCAGTTTTTTTCTTGCTCCTAGCAAAACACCTCCTGGCTTGCACTGAGGAAGGAGTGTGACTCAGCAGACCCATCCTACCTAAGGCCACTTCCATTGTTAACTACTTTCCAGAGGGCGGTGATTGGATGAAATAATTAGCTGATTGAATGGATATAAAGTGCTTTAGATGGCATTCTGATGCTCAGTGGGTCTGCTTTGCCGCTGATCTGTGCTTGGTGAATCTGCTGTGAGACACAGGGAGCCGAACAATATTGTATCCCACTTATCTCTTCTCTCTATGAGTGCCGACACTTCTATCACAGGCGGGTTTTGGCGTCTTACAACATTTACAAATGCAACCTATGGTTGTGATTTCTCAATCTGGCTCAGAAGAAAAACAGAACAAGATAGCTAGGAACATCTTTTTAGGAGAAGAGGAAGATTAGAAACATGAGATTAGCAAGCAGTTCACACCATTAATCATGCAGCGCCAGCTAACAAAGGACTGGGATCTTATTCTGTAAGGGAGAAAGAGCAGCCAGGAAGCAAAGCGCAGCTACTGATGCTAGGTCTGCTGTGGAGTGCTTGTTCCAAAAGTGTAATTTAATCTCCTGCGAGAGCATGAAGATTGGAGAGATATGGAAGTAATTACTCCTGTCCCTGGAAGATCAGGCTCTTGCCCATTAAGGAATTGCAGTCAGCTCTAGAGATGATGTAAGGAGCTATCTGACATAAACAATATATAAAGTTGAGTAACTTGTAGTCCATCATGCCAGTCCAGTTTACAGCAGGTGTTAATAATGTATCTTTATTAATGAACTTGCTGGGTGTGGTCGCCACACCTTCCCTCTGCACAACACGAGGGAACCTAAAATAGTTCAAATGTATGGCCTTTGCTTTAATATTGGATGGAATTAATTAAATGCTCTGGACACCATCACTTTTAAGGAAAGATCTTTTGGAATGTTGGTAGGAGAAAGGAACGTGGAAGTAGATAATATGGAGCTTAGTACGGGAACCTTGGATGCTGTTGTTGACTTTTATGTATAAGGTAGAAAGAAATACATTAGCAAAAAAAATCAAATGCTACCACAAAGGTCTTTACAGACAACTCTTTTTAAAAGTAACTACTAATCACACTGAGAGATGAGGATTTCTGGAAACAATCTTTACTTACACCCCCTAGTCTTTCATTATTCCACCTCTTGTCCACATATGATCTGAAAATATATAAGGTACTAGTGGTGATCCAGTGGGGAAAGCCTGCGTCAATGCTGAAGTTACATCTGGAGGAACTTCTGAAAGTGGCTTCTGCCTTTAGAAGTATGGGGGGGCTCTAGTGGGGTGAAGTGGGGACATCCTAACAGAGAGAATGAGAGGGCTATGTGGGAGGGTGTGGAGGGAAAAAAGGGGAAGGGGGAAATGATGTAGCTACATAACAATCTGAAAAACATAAGAATACACTAAAACCATGCAAGATATGCAAGATCAAAAATTAACTGTTGGCTAACTTTTAGGTAGTTAATCAGATAACTTGTGGGAAAGGTGACCTATAGACTCTGCTGTTAGCATATTCCAGGTGGAAGTTCTCCTTCCACCCACTTTCTCTCCCATAATCCTCTCAGTCAATCACACTAAGACTCTAGAGTCAGCTGTGATCTTCCCTCCACGTTTGCTGAATTCAGTCCCGATGGGGTGGGCAGAAGAGCACACAGGAGATCCTATACAGCACCACCGTCTTTGTGTGCTAAATATTGACTTGAGTTTTTGCAGTTACCCCCAGTCTATGTTCTGACTGTTCAGCTATCTTATGGTATGTTGTTAAATTAATTTTTTTTCAACCAATATTCCACGTGAATATAATTTTCCCGTTTGGCAAATTCTCACTGATTCTCAATTGTTCTTTGCATGGAACTATAGACGTCAGCCTAACTTCGCAGTTTAGTATGTAACCTGAGGGTCCTACCAAACTGCCAAATTAACCTCTTTCTTTACCATTGCTCGTGTTCCTAACTTCTCCATTGGACATTGCCCAGCTGCGAGCAGGCTTTCTCTGAATTGTTCCCTCTGAACTTTGCTTTTCCATAGTTCTAATCTTCTTCAAGGTGCTGCATACACATGTATGATCACATATGAGGGCAGTTAGTGGTAGAGTGTCAAGAAGACATTTCTGCTCCTTATACCAGAGTACATGTGAGGCTGAACCATGTCTTCATCACCTGGAGACTCTCCACAGTCTAAGATGCTTCCTTAAAATATGTGATCACTAAATAAGTCAAATTAATGAGCAAATGCCTTCAATTAATTATACAAACCAGAAAAATCTCACTTTGAGCTTAAATGTTCTTATTTATAACGTCTTGATTTTCATTTCATTTCCTTCTGACTCATGAAGACTATGATTCTACATAATTTCATGTCATCACACATATATTTTAAATAAATGTGGAAAGCAGTGCCTTTAACACCGTGAGCCTTTCACTATAATTATTATTTTGATTCCTTCAACTTCACAGTCCTATTACTTTTAACTCCCTGCCAGTGTTAGCATACTAAGTAAAAATGCTATTATTTTTTTAAGTAATTAATTCAAATCTTTTCTCAAATAGAGAAATAAATGGGATTTTCAGTGGCTGAAAGGCTAACAGCATCTTATACCAAGGTTTTCATGGGCTGACAGATTTTGCAAAAATTGAAGGTTGCAATTTGGTAAAAAGTGGAAACTTAAATATTTGCTTTTATTTAAAAATTTAAAAAGGTTCCTAATATTAGAAATTCATTTACTTTTTTGCATATTTATTTTTCTAAATACATATTGTGGCTACTTTGTGGGGCTCCACTCACTGTCTTGTAGAGATCCCCAGAACTGAGGAGGCTCTCTGATAGATGTTGTTTATATCCTTAAGCTACAAAGGGTGTACTCAAGGATGGAAAGTAACCTGTGAGATGGTGTGGTAGTGTGAATAGAAATGGTCCCCATAGCCGGGCGGTGGTGGCGCACGCCTTTAATCCCAGCACTCGGGAGGCAGAGGCAGGCAGATCTTGGTGAGTTCGAGGCCAGCCTGGTCTACAAGAGCTAGTTCCAGGACAGGAACCAAAAGCTACAGAGAAACCCTGTCTCGAAAAATCAAAAAAAAAAAGTGGTCCCCATAGACTCATGTGTTTGAATACTTGACTATCAGAGAGTGACACTATTAGATGCCATGGCCTTGTTGGAGTCGCCAGGTCAGTCTCTCTCTCTCTCCGCCCATCTCCTCTTTCTCCTCTCTCTCTCCTGCCTGTCAATCCAGATGTAGACTCTTAGCTCTTCTCTATCACTGTGTCTGCTGCCTGCTGCCATGTTTCTCACCATGACAATAATGGACTAAACCTCTGAACTGTTAGCCAGTCCCCATTAATGCTTTCTTTAATAAGAGTTGCTGTGGTCATGGTGTGTCTTCAAAGCAATAAAAACCCTAACTGAAAGAGGTGGCAAAAAACTTCCTGATGGCACTTTTCTGTTTTGTAAAAGAATATTCTGATGGGAATGTTACTTCTAGTCATTGTTCAATTAAATGATAAAGGCATGGGCTAAAACTGGTGACAGCATTTATGTTATATTTCACTTTGCATTTTATTGAGTGTTTTAATTTGTATGTTTCATTAACTGATACATTAGCAATGTAACTCCAATGTTCATATTTTCTCCTTGGAAAAGACAGTTTTAGCTTCATTTCCTGATGCTTTGATATAATATTCTGGCAAAGGCACCTTAGAGGAAAATCAAAACACCTTTTATGTTAACTTATAGTTACAGGTAACAATCCATCACGGCAGGGAAGTCAAACCATTAGGAGCTTGAAGGAGTTGATCCTATCACATCCACAGTCAGGAGCAGAGAGCAACGACATGCACATGTACTTGCACCCGGCTCAGTTTCTCTCCATGGGCGTACTTCAGGATCCTTTGCCTATGGAATGGTCCCACCCACAGTGGGTGGGGTTTCCATCCCAATCAACCCAAATGCTCATAAGTCTACCTTTTCTAGAAAATTCCTTTGTGTCTTCCTTTCCAATGGAATACTGATTTTTGTCAAGTGCATGATTAACTAACCATCCCAGACAATGAGAATTTTTGTAACACACTTGTGGTAAGGATGATATTTTGAAGGTTATTTTATTACATGACCTGATTTTCATATGTCTCTGATGACATTTTTTAGGATGTTTTTGTGTCTCATCATGAAAAGGTTGTCTTTAATAATTCCAGCTCCTTTGGAGGTTGGAAAAATTTCACATTCCACTCATAATTGCTCCTTTGCTTTGATTTGAATTGCAAAGGTGATTTATTTCTATTTAGAATTTTAATGCTATTTTTACATTCTGCATTTGTGAACATGTATTTCTGGGATATATTTTAGTGTTCAGGAAAGAGAATAAGTATTTAACCAATTGTTTTATATTCCTTTCTGAGAACATTATGTTTATCCTGTCTTGGTTATTTTAAAAATTAGTACATAATCGTGACCCTTTCAACTCCCAACCTCGTAGGTTCTACTTAATATATTCAATATCAAGAGGAACAATGATTCAGATAAAATTTGCTGATTTTCATCATCATCTGTCAAGTTCTCCTACCTGGTATAAAAGGAGCTGTACTCAGTGGCATGCGTTTGGAAAACAGGCCCCTCCCACATTAGATGTTATGTCTTTTTGGGGGGACCCTAAATGAGATCTCTGACAAACCTCTTGGCATTTTTAGTCTTATTTTTAGATATTAAGAAGGCCTTTGTAATGCAAATAAAAACAATTAGCTTGCATCTTCTCTTCTGTTCACTCTGGCAGTCGTGGCTATCTCAGAGAAGGGCAGAGGACTACATGGCTGATTTCTTTATTGATTTTTGCCCAGGTTCATCTTCTACTTGTTGTTTGTTCTATTTGGGTCTATCAGGATCAGACAAGGAGGAGGGACTAGGTAAAAAGAGCAAGGTCTTGTTGTTTGTTGCTAGTGTTAGAAGCATCAAGGACACGATGTTGACTGATGTTTAAACACTGGTCCTTCATCTCAAAAGATGAGGTTTGGACTTTGTAGAAACGTTTATACTGCATGCTCCCCTGCAACCCAGGGACTGATGGCCCCATTACTCCCTCTGAGGTGAATGACACATTTTATGGCAGCAAGGGTGGACATCCATCCCTTCAGGTCTTGCTCCTCTGAACATATCAGAAGGTAGACTTCCTGAGCTGAGAGCTTTTCAGATGTTTCAAGCCCAGATATTTTCTACTGTAAAAGAACATTCAGTATTTAGGTGCTTGTATCAGAAACTTGGATATGCAGCCTGTGTCTAAAGGACATTAGAGAGAGGGGAACACACGCTGCTCTCTATTCCTGCTTGAGACATTGGATGGATAATAAGAAGCAAATAATAAGAGGCTGAAAAGAGGATCAAACTCTGTCTGACAACATGGGAAGAAGCTAAGCTGAATTTTTGGAGGCATCATGTTTCTTGAGTGACAGAAGCTGGAGGTTAGAGCTCGCCACAAAGGAGGGGCCCGTGTTCTCAGTTGGAACCAGAAAGATTTGTTTGTGTTGACATGACATAGCAAGACAAGCTCTCATAAAGACTGTACTCCAGGTTTGAATTAACTCTATATTTAATTTAGATCCCAGACAAACACTGAAATAAATCCCCTCTGGAGACAAGTCACAGCTTCTAGCATCCATATGAGTGTTCATACCTGGTGTTCATATTCAGTAAGCAATTGTCAGACTGAATGACGAATGGAGCTGAGAAAAAGAGGGACTATGGAAACAGACTCGCAGTCATCCAGTTATAGACAGAGACTGCGTGACACAATGTAACCATGGTAACAAAAGACAATGCTTGAGCAGAGAACTATGCACAGCACACACACACTCCCCAACAGTTACATATATTCCTAAGAGCTTGATGTTTGTGTCCCCTGTTCATATTTGAAACTGAACCACCAACATGGTAGCATTAAAGTATGGGGACCTTTGGAAGGTGATTAAGCCACAAGGGACTCACCCTCAGAAATTGGGACTGCATTGTTATGTTGCCTGCTCATACTCTCAGTGAGCACAGGTTCAGTCTAGAGGAAATCGCTTAACATCCGGTTCAACAAGTGTTCTCAGTATTCAATATGAAAATCGGGGCACAGTATCACAAAAATATATTTGTTATCAAGTTTATCAAGTTCGAGGTCAATAATTTAATCCTATGAATCTTGATTCTAGCACACACATTTTTGTGATCAACCTGAATCTTGACTGTGTCACTTGCTGCCCATGTGATCTAGAGCATATTATCTCATGCTTAAGTTTCCCGCAGAGTAGAAACCAGTTGTCTTTCCCCAAAAGAAGCTCTCTCTGTGGCTGGCAGTAGCCTGCAGCCCTCCGTGTTCCTCAACATAAGATTCTTGGAGAAATTCCAATTCCTTAGGTATTGTTGCGCCAATAGCCTGATAGTCAAAAATACAGGCACAAAAATCTCTCTTCGAAGCACCTTTCCTTATGTTAGAAGACTAACACCTCCTACTGGGACACTGGGACCCACTTTTCCTTAGGAAAAGGATGGGTATAAAACATTGCTAAAATCACTATTGGTGTTAATGATAAATTCTGTCAATTTATTTGTGTAATCCTTCTTTCTGATGCTCAGTTTCTTGTAAATAAAAGTATTGAACTCTTCCTTGATGCTGAGCTGCCTAAAAGACAGGGCTGTCTGTAACATCAGCTCATCAGCTAGCCTGACAATCCTTATCCAGGCTCAAGCCATATTAAATGCTCCATGGACACCTTGAGAGAACTCCAGAAAAGGTGGAAGATGATTATCTGTCTCCTGAACGCAGAGCTCCAGCTAGTACTGTTTGAAACTTTTCTACAAGACCTCTTTAAGTCACCAGCCTCCGTGACCCATTTCTATCTTACCCAGATGGGAGCCTTGCTCTGGTGTGTGTGTGGGGAGGGGGCTACTATGATTGGTGGAAAGGCTGAAATTGGACAAAACAGCAGCCCTAGTAGCTGCAATTAGTTCAAATGAATATTTGTGATGGGCCAAACAAATGGCTGTGATTGTGCAAACATCCTTTTGGAGGCTACGAAAGCAGCTGTTCAGGCTTGCTCAGTGTGTTGCCTGGGAAACACGCTCTTATAGTGCCTCTCTTGGTGTTGAAATAGAAGGTTCGATAAAGACTGCTCTTGAGTGATTTTCCTTGCCTACTTTTCAGTATGGCAGGCTGAGGTAACACCAAGAAAGAGGAGGAGGCTGGTGGCAGCACCATGGATAGAGGCAGCCTCAAGGCTAAGCACAGGCCTCTCTGCCAGACTGCTGAACAAAGGCCAGCCCTGCGCAGGCCCAAAGACATGTGGGTGGGGCTTAGTCTCTGGTGCAACCCTGCCCTCACAGGAGTGGTGCACACTGCCTTGGCCTGCTTGATGGCTACCTGGAGATCATGCAGATCTTTGCACTGCCTGTGACTCCTAAGGGTCCCATGCCACTTGGCCCCCAGCGCAAAGTGCCTGCAGCCACCACTTTTTGCTGAAGAAGGGGCCACCTGCTGAGCCATGGGCCCCCACAGCAGTAGCATTACCCATACACCTGAGCTCTCCAGGTACAGGTGGTGTGGTTTATCACTTGATTGTGGGCCGGGTTCCCAATCTGGGTGGCAGTGCAGGTCTGAGCCTCAGTGACAACAGCTGTCCCATGTAAGTGGTTCCTTAGGTGCCTCAAGATCACTGAGGAGCAGCTTTGACAGGGCTGGGGATCCCATCTCTGAGGCTGTATCCTGCTGTAATTTATTGTTGTTTTCTTCTGTCTGCTGCTCTCATCAAACACTGAGGGAGACAGGGAAATTTAGAAGAGACCAGCACGTGAATAGCATCTCGCATAGATATAATTAATTTATAGGTTAAAGTGAAAGTACCCTTAGCCACCTGACTCTTGATAAGCCCGATCCACTTTAGTAGTGATATCCAAAAGACAGTAAAAATGTCCAAACCAGGCCGTAATTCCCCGGGGAGTTTAAAGACTTAAGGAAGGATTTCTGCTTTCATCTCTTCGTCTCTATTGTCTTCAATTGCAGGGGACAGTCAGCTTGGTGCTTTCCTGGTGTCAACTTGACTGAGAACAACAGGGAAGAAATTTATAAAGAAGGGACCATTTGGATAATATTGGATCCTCAGATCCATTAATAAAAGCCCCTTTTACCCTGGCAATCTTTTGTGTAGACTCAGTTTGAATGAGCTGTAAATTACTTGAAAATAAGAGTAAAAACGTTTAGTAATAAAACATCCTTCACCTTCAATGTCAAAGCCAATGGGAGGGTTTTAATTGTTAGATATTTATTTATTTTAAATCTTTATGTATTTTATGTGAGTGTGTGTGGGGGGGGGTTGGGTGTGCACACATTAAGGCAGATGCCCATGGGTGATCCCCGGGAGCCTGTTGGAGGCAGTTGTGAGCTACCCGGAATGAGTGCTCAGTATGGAACTGGGTTCCCCTTATCTACTGAGTCATCTCTCTAGCCCCAAGTCTCAATATTTTAATTTAAACTCATATGGAAGTTTAAGATAATTCTGCCTCTGCCAGAATTAAACTAGTCTAGAGGATATATATATATATATATATATATATATATATATATATATATGACTATCCCTTACCTTTGCTTGTATGAACTGAACACAGCAGTGGTGTGAAGTTGAGTGAGCTCACATGCTGAGTGTTGTTTTACCAACCAAGCAGGTCAGACGGAGGTTCCCGCCCTGATGGCAACTTCTCACTGAAATGATCTTGGTGCTAGTCTTTACAATTTCCATTTTATAAAATGTGGGTTATGATGACTCATGGTGGGGGCCTGAGAATAAATGACATATTGAGTGGAGCTTCACAGGCATTTCCCTCTAAGGATAAAGTTATCTTCATCTCCCTGCCCTTTTGTGGCATTCAAGCCTCTGATTCAGCTTTTATTTTTGCTGCAAATCCTCATGTAGGCAGAGACTGGAGCGAAGCTAATCTCAGCCACAGTAAGAGCCTCTATTCAACTGGTTTTCTGTTTACCGAGACCTTTTCACAGTTATTCAAACCCTAGGCATCTGAGCTAGGTTGTCTGATTCCTCTGTTGTCACACACTCCCTGATGCTTGCTCCCCACAGCTGCTGTCCACGCTAGTGATCTTTGACAGAGACACAGGGGCTAACAATAGTTTTGCCTCGGCTGAACCTCCTCCGTGCTCCTAACTCCTCATCACCCTGGCTCGCTTTCTAGCTGTGTTAGTATCTCTTCTCAGTATCTTGTCTAGAAAGGATTGAGTTCAGTTTTCTTTCGATCCTCCATGACTAGAATCCCCGAGTCCACAAGAAGTCCCACCATTCCATATTCTCTGGCCACTAGTCACTACAGATTGACAGGTTCTATTCAAGGTGAGCACTTCCCTTTCATGCTTTGGATCCACTAGGGTCTGACATGTTTGAAACACTGAGCAAATGGTAACTATAGTTACCACCACTGCAATCATGATGCTCATTATGTTCACAAATGCTAAGACACTAATGAAGGCATCTTTCATGCCACTGTTCACCCGATACTGTCTCCTTATTTTTTATTTTTGCTAGTATAACTGATGGGGTGGATATTACCTTCCTCTATATACCATGTATGTCTTTTGTCTTCTCTGGAAGCATTTGCTTGGATAAGAAGGATTTGGATTCTTGCAAGCAAAGTACCCTTGTTTGCACAAAGGTTCTCCAACTGGAATTTTCAAACATTTTTTTTTAGATTTATAGTTAGAGAGACTATAGTAACAAAAATTAAAATAATCTATTTGACCATTCCGCCTGCTAGCAGATAAGCCTGTTAGTACATCCTCATGAGTTTTATGGCTTGATATGAAAAAGAAGTAAGTTATTTGTGTTAATCCTGATTGGAAATCATTCTTGAGTCCTAGAATTCTTTTTATTGTTTTTGAAATCAATTACAACCTTTGGATGAATAGGCAGTTGGTGATACATCTGTGGCCTGCTGCTAATTAGTTCTGAAGAAGAGGCTTTGGATAATGATGTTCTTTGAATAATGTTCTTGTTTGCTGATAGTTTTCAAGTAGTTCCTACCATTTCTGTGAGCTCACTGACACTTCAGCATGAAGGACTGGAAAATGAAACCGTTACCAGGAGCCACACACAAAAATAGCTAGATGCAAGGGTTTGAAATGGAAGGGAATGAGATCAAGAAAAATAGGTTTTTCTGTTAATTATTTTGTGTTTTTTTTTTCAGAAATAATCATGTATTAGGGAAGAACCATGTTGGATGTTAGAGTCTTGGTACTCTAAGGACACTTTCTTTCAACTTCTACCAATTAAAGTATGTAGAGCATTGGTAAATTACAACTGGTCCTGTCTGGGTGTGTTGGCTGTGGTGTGAACAGATGATGTTACGGTAAGCATCATTTGGAGCATGACAAAGTAAAACTAATAGAGAGAAAGAGATTCAGTTCTCTAGGCAGCCAGGTGGCACAGCATGTTTGTGTTTGGACCAAATGGTCGTAGTCTTGAGTCATCATTGTATTTCCATCAAATTGAGGAAGATTTGTCAGGCAATTTAAATAAGATCATTAGGAGAAAGGCTGAACCCACTTGCCGACGCCTTGTCTCTCCTTAAGTTCAAGAAAGACACCCTTCAGTTCAGATATTAATTCCTCTACTATGTCTGGCATCTGGGAAATGCTCTTGAAAATTCTTTGTACTATTTCTTCTGTCGTGACAACAGGGATGAGGTCAAACCCTAGTCAGCATCGGATGATTGATGCAAGGCAGTGCCAGCTCCATCATTCTGTGAACACAGTCCCTGGGTCTCTCGTGTCGTGTACCACAGGAGAGTAAGTGTCTTGTACTTCTCTCACTCTCAGTTTTGTTACTCTGAGGTGAGCTGGTTCATTTCCTCCTGATATCTGTTTATGGAATAGCTGAGAAAAACATAACATCAGCTTATGGTATTTGTAGTTCTCTGAGCGTGCTGTATTAGATCAGGTGTTAGGGAAACAGAATATATAACAGGGCACAGCCTGTCTTATGAAGGGGTATTCCTACTGTTTGACTCATGCAACAGTTCACACCCAGTGAGAAAATGGAAACAAATCTGAAGATATTTCTTTGCTATCTTGACGCAGGCTTCTGAGGAAGCTAGCTCATTGGCTAAAAGAAACGATGCTTTGTTTTTTGTTGAAAATACTGTGAAGGAAATGCACCTGAGATGTTTTCTATCTCATGGGAAATTGTAATACAATGTAACAAGTCAGAGTGCCTTCTTGGGGATGCCACTACAAACAATTGCAAACCATGATAAATTACCACAAACTTGTAGCTTTTCTGCTCACAGTTCTAGAGGTCAGAAGTCTGAAATCAGTTCCATGGGGAAAAATCAAGCTGTCTTCTCTGGGGCTCCTCCAGATTTACACCTTTCCAGCATTCTTTGGCTTATTGTGTCTTATTATTCTTAGCTCTGTTCTCAATAAATTGCCCTTCTCTGTTATGCATAGCAAAATCCCCCTTTGTCTTGAACTTATAAGGGCACAGGTGACTGTATTTCAGGCTCATCTAGATAATTGTCTTATCTCAAGATCCTTAGTCATAGTTTCAAAGTTGCGTTTTTTTTCATGCTCTAGGACTTGTAATCTGTTGTCTTCTGTGAACCCATTAATAGGCCAACACACAAAAATGACCAGGATTTAATACATTACCAGTAATTAACACATTAGTAGCAGCAATGTTTTACAAGAATTAGCAACACTCTTCATTAGGGACACAGAGCATCTGAGCATCATGTGATGTGAGGAACATCACAAAAGAAAACACAACTGAAGGAGAAACACCCAGAGTGTGTATAGTTTTATGTTTGTGTGCAGTTGTGCATTTAAAATTGTGCAAAGTTTAGATTTACACAATGCTTTTCAGCATTGCATACCTTTATCTTTAAATGTTTTCTCAAAGGCGGAGTAAATTCACTGAGAATTATCCATCTTACCAGTAGCCAATAAACAAACAGTCACCAAAATGCTGGCAAGGATGTGAGCAGAAGTGCTGTGTTCAAGGAGACAGACAGATTAAAGAAATCCTGATGTTAAATGGAATAAAAGGGGCAGTGACTTCAGGACAAGATCCTTCCCAGATAAGCATCCAATTTGTGAAAAGGAATAAAGAAAAACTTCTGGGTAGTGCTGCACACCTGTGATCCTGTCAGTAAGGAGGCAGAGATAGGCAGGTGAACCTCTGAGTTCGAGGTTAGCTGGGTTTACAGATCAAAGTTTGGAAAAACCAAGCTTAGTCAGTGAAGGAAACCATTGAAAACAGAAAGTTGGTAAAGACGTAAATTGAAAGAGGGGGCCATGATCCAGCTCCAGCAAGCAGCAGTACTTGGCAGCTTCAGCCAACTGCCAAGTCAAGGTTTCAGCATTTAGAGTCAAGGAAAGAAGAAAGGTGTAATAGAAACTTTTTCCACAACTAAGGAAAGCTGCTGAGGCCAGACATGTCAGGGATGTCCCTGAATGGAGGCCTAGACAGACCATTGCATGAAGCCTAGATTGCCTGGAGACCCCAAGAGTGGTGGGATACCTGCCAAGGAGAGCTGCTAATAGGGAGTGGAAGCAGCCAAAGAAGGAGAAGTGTGTTACAGTCAACAAAGCTGAACAAAGTTGGAGATCTGATGAGCGTTTTGACATGAGACATGGAGACGCAGAGTTTGGAGTTTGCCCATTGCTTTTTTTAGTCTTGCTTTGAAGGTATTTCCTCACTATGCCCCCATTTAGAACTGCAATGCATATCAAATGCCATTATATGTTGGAAGAAGATGATCTGCTTTTTTATTTTGATTTTACAGGGGGGTTGCCGTTAAGAGATTACATGAGTCTCAGAAGAGAATTTGAACCTTTGACTTTTGAACAGTACTGATATTGTCATAGACTATGGGGACTTTTGAAGTAGGACTGAATGCATTTCTGCATTATGATATGGCTACAAGTCTATTGAAGTCAGGGATTGTAAGTGGTGGCTTGAATGAGAACTGCCCCCATAGTCCCATAGGGAATGCCACTAGTAGGGAGTGTGGCCTTGTTGGAGGCAGGTATGGATTTGTTGGAGGAAGTGATCACTGGGATCAGGTTTTGAGATCTCAGATGCTCAAGGAAAAGCCCAGAGGGCTTGGTCTTTCTTCTTGCTGCCTGCCATTGCAGATGCAGAACTCTCAGCTCCTTCTCCAGCACCATGTCTACCTGCATGCTGGCAGCCTTGCTTCCCACCATGATAATAATGGGCTTAACTTCTGAAAGTGTAAGCCAGTCCTAATTCAATGTTTTCCTTTAAAGAATTGCCATGGTCATGGTGTCTCTTCACAGCAATAGAAACCCTGAGACAGGGGCTAATGGGGGGAGGCAAGTGTGGGAAGGAGCTCACTGTATAGGTATGCAAAAGGAGGGGCTACAGTACTTTTGTCCTGCACATATTGCTGGAACACTGAGTTTCAAACATGCTTTCTTTTCCACTAAAACAATGGTGATTATACACACACACACACATACACACACATATATATACACATACATACATACATACATACATACATATATATATATACACAGAAGTATGAAAAACACTAAACAAATATCATTGTTTTCTTCCATAATAAGTGTTTTTGTCAGGTAACTCAAACCAAGGCCTCATACACAGTGGTGATCCCTGGGTTCCCATTTGAATTATAACTTTCTCCCTGGTCCTAGCTGTTCTTTGTTACATCATTTCTCCATCACAGTCTCTAACTGTGAAGCCCAGGGTGTGATTTGGTCCTGTAGTTCTGGGTTGCTCTCATCACTGTTAGAATGCCCCAGGCCAGAGGCTGACTTTTTGCTTTATGATGCCTCCATGCAAGTGTTTCTGGGCAGTGGGTTCTTGGGATCCTTCAACCTCCCTCTCTGTCCCATGTTTCCTAAGATGAGATTATGCTTCCTTCTCAATTCTATACCTCAGCTAAGACCTGGCTTTAATAATGAGAATGTAGAAACCCCAACACTGTGGGTAATGGATTGAAAAGTTTTATTTTTCCATAGCTAAATGCAAAATAAATTACTCAGGCTTCTGGGCTATTGGCGATGCTAAGTGTAGAATATGAGAGACAATGATCTCATTAACCTGCTTTGGATCATATTGGCCTACAGACATTCATTGATTCATTCAACAAATTAGAAAATTTCTACCTATAATCACTTTGACTAGGTAATGATGAGACAGGAATAATTACTATGAAATGGAGAAAGAGCTCCTTGTTTAGAATTCTGGATGACGCCTCTCACCGACTAAGAAGCAAGAACTCCAGCACAGTTAGCATCTGCTGCGAAGACCCATACCACACAGATAACATTCCTTTCATAGTTGTATATTTTTATTTTTAAATAGCGGTGGACTTGATTTAAGAACTAAATGTATGTGACTTTGGATGAGCCCTCATTCCTTTCCTCAGATGTCTCCTAAAAATCACACACACACACACACACACACACACACACACACACACACACACACACACACACTAAGCCAACAACAAAAATTATCAAAAGAAAAAAGAAAAAGCCTTTTTACTTTCTTTACAGGAAAACTATCCCACCTCCCTGAACTCCTCTGGTCCAGATTCTTACCTGATCACTTGTAATGCTGCTAGGCTCCTCACCATCCTGTGATCTCACGGAGCTCCCTTAGCAACCCTCAGCACCCTTTGAAGACGGTAACTTCAAAACCCATAAAGGAAAATGAAGTGCAGTGTTGCCTTGGCAAAGCCCCTGCCCATACCTTTGGTTGTGTCACATCTTCCTCTATGTTCCTCTTTCATGCTTTGATCCCTTTGCTTAGATCTGTGTGAAAGCACCTCTGTTTACTCCACACTGCCTAGCCCTGGAATTCCTTTCTGCATCAAGCTTGGCTTTATTTGCAGTCTCTAAAGATTTGTGGAACCCCTCAGACGACTGTGAGTGACCAAGTGGAGTTGTGACTCAAGTTTCTACCCACCTGCTGACTGTGGATAGAATTTAAAAGAAAATAGACTTGTTTTGTGACTCTTGAGAGCTTACACCTATGAAGAAAAATTATACATTAAATAAGCACGAACATTGCACGTTACAATTATGAGTACTAGAAGACTTATTTGGAAAGAATGTGGGGCGTAGAATTGCTAACTTAGACTAACTAGTTGGAGAAAACTATTCTGCAGGCTTTCTCTGACGAAGGAATGTCTGTATGGGAATGTGAGGAGTAAGTGGGAATTAGTGGGGTGGAAGAGAGAGCGCTGGGTAGAAAGAGCACATGAAAAGACATACTGTAGCAAGATGGAGCCTGGCAGGATGAAGGAGCAGTTATAAGACGAATGAGTCTGGAAAAGTACTCTGTAGCACAGAAAAACAGGACAAGGATTAGCCAAGAGATACTGGGATCCACGGGAATTTTAAAGATCTAGCCTTGTTGGAGTGCCAACAACAAACTGTTGAAAATTGGATCAGTCTTGTGTCTTTTTAAATTTGAATTGCCTATTTGCATAGTGGTTATTTGGCTTAATGGATGCTCGAATTTTGACAGAAGATTTTAGTGGATGGGTAACTTCAGTTACCTTTGCCTCTCGTTCTGATGCACAGAATGTCTTTCTGCCGATTTTTATCATTGCCAGTGTTTTACAGAGCTTGAGATTTTATTCATCAGTTGACTAACTGATGTATTTTGAATTTTTTATATTATTACAGTGGATCTCTTAACATGCAATCCGTCATCTTAAGGCCTTTCTGAGTATGCAATGCATTATTATCTACCATAGCTGTGTTGCTACACACTTTCTTAGAGAGTCTATACAATCTCACCTGCTGATTACCTGGAGATACTACCCTTTGCCTGCTGATTACTTCTCCACTTACCTGGGTGGGGGGAAAGCATGATCAGGTTATTAAAAGGGCAGTGCTTGGTAAAGGGGAGGTATAAGAAAGCAGAGTGCGTATAGGAAATCTAGCTTGGAGACTGTTGTAAAAATGGATGTGAAAAATGACTTGCTCTGTTCCTTTATAATCTTTGGCAAACTTTTCTAGTTTTCAGCATTGCATGGTTAAGGAGCAATAAAAGATTTGTGGAGAGATAAAGGCGATTCTGGCTTGGTATAAGAAAGCAACTTGGATAGACTGTTCTGAGAGTCTTTGGTGTCTGACTTGTCACTGACCCATATTCAAGTAAACACTCACAAGTTCTGCCATATCATCACAATATAGAGAGTGAAATGCTGAAATACAAGGAGTTACAGAGATTGTATAGCTACAGGGTAGACACCCCACATCTTAATCTTTGTGAGTCACAAATGGCTAGACAAAATCCAAGACCTGATAAAGACAGCAAAGGACAGAGATTCCTGGGGTGCTTGGTAATGACGCAATGGTTATTTAATCCAGATTGCCTGGAAATTAGTCTTTCAAGGATGAGAAAATGCTAAATAGATCAGTGACAGTGCAGTCCAAACTCTTCATCTGAGTCTAAGGACAGATTATACTAACTGCTTCATTGAGACACCAGCATTCTAGTACAGTGAAAATAGTCTAAGTATGCCAGGTGTTAGAAAATAAACCCCGAGCTACAAAGGTATTTTGAATTGCAAAGGCTTGGTGCGTCAATTCATAAGAATTAATATGATAGCCACAAAATACATAATGGCTGTTCCTGTTGGAAATTCTTTTATTATTTGTCACCAATGTGAACACAGTGTTCCAGATTATAATAGGCTATAGCTGGAAGCCTTGGAATGACCTTGATGGTCTTGTGAGCTGTCATCAGAGACATGAGGGTACCCCCTGGCTTCTCCAAGACTAGTATTTTCCTACTCATTCCTCAGAGATCATATTTGGAGTCTCATGACTATTTACTTAGAGAAGTGGACTGAAGGTTCTAGAATAAAAGATTGAAACCACAATATAAAGGGAAATAAAGAGATGATAACATTTAGAGTCTTATATAAAAAAATTCTGCAGCATGTCTTTCTCTTTCCTGCCAGTCAGCTCGCAAATAGTGAAATTATTATTAATTATAAAAACCTGGCCATGACTTAGGCTTTTCCCACTAGCTCTTATGTCTTAAATTAACCTACTTATCTTAATCTACATCCCGTCTCATGGTTCCTCACCTCATCTCTCCATACTGTTCAAGCTGCTTCCTCTGCATCGAGTTGGTGATTCCTCTGTCTTCCCAGAGTTCTCTGTCTAGAAGTACTGACTGTCATTCTGCATAGCTATTGGCTGTTCAGCTTTATATACACCAATCACAGCAAATGCTGCTATGAACATAGTTGAGCACATGTATTTGTGGCACAATGGAGTATCCTTTGGATATATACCCAAAAGTGATATTACTGGGTCTTGAGGGAGGTTGTTTCCTAATTTTCTGAGAAATCACCACACTGACATCCAAAGGGGTTGTACCAGCTTGCATTCCCACCAGCAATGTAGAAGTGTTCACTTTTCCCCACAACCTCTCCAGCATAAATTGTCAACAGTGTTTTTGATCTTGGCCTTTCTTACAGGTGTAAGATGGAATCTCAGAGTTGTTTTGATTTGTCTTTCTCTGATATCTAAGGATGTTGAACAATTCCTTAAGTGTCTTTCAGCTATTTTAGATTCCTCTGTTGAGAGTTCTCTGTTTAGGTCTGTGCTCCTTTTTTTTAAATTGGATTATTTGTTCTCTTAATGACCAATTTCTTGAGTTCTTTATAGATTTTGGAGATCAGACCTCTGTCTAACGTGGGGTTAGTGAAGATCTTTTCCCATTCTGTAGGCTGTCATTTTGTCTTGTTGACCGTGTCCTTTGCTTTATAGAAGCTTTTCAATTTCAGGAGGTCCCATTTATTAATTGTTTCTCTCAGTGTCTGTGCTACTAAGGTTATATTTAGGAAGCGGTCTCCTGTGCCAATGTGTTCAAGTGTACTTCCCACTTTCTCTTCAATGAGGTTCAGTATGGCTGGTTTTATGTTAAGGACTTTGATCCATTTGGACTTGAGTTTTGTGCATGGTGATAGATATGGGTCTATTTTCATTCGTCTACATGTTGATATACAGTTATGCCAGCACCATTTGTTAAATGTGCTTTCTTTTTTCCATTTGATATTTTTTTTGCTTCAGAAGCTATTTTTTGTATACTAGAATTTCAAAAATTTAAAGTCAACAAAGAACAATGCAGACTCCCTATGTATTTTGATCTTTGTGTGGATTATTCCTTTTATATTACTTTACTCTCCCTTTAAATACTTTGCTATTATTTTTAAACTATATGTTTTTTCTAAGGTTATCTATATCATTTTTTTGCTGTATCTGTTTGAAATTTTTATTGGTTTAGATCACTTTAGTGTGTATCTGCAGTCTTCTCTGACTGCCAGACAAACCTTCAATGGCCAAGCCAACCACGACACATCTATGGCTTCTAGTTCTTCCCCCTCAGTTCCCTGAGAGTTTAGCCTCATGATAACACGTTTACCTTCCCAGCCTACCAGAGAGATTGATATCTCAATCCTATGTGGATATTCCAGTACAAATTGGATGCTATACGTAGTGAGTCTTTCTCTGTCCCACCAGCCAGCTCCCAAATAATGACACAGAAAGTTATTATTAGTTATTATTAATTATAAAAGCTTATCCTTAGCTTAGGCTTGTTCACTAGCTTTTTTAAAATTTTTTATTGAGAAAAAGAAAAAAAAAGTTTCCGCCTCCTCCCAGCCTCCCATTTTCCTCCCCCTCCTCCCACCCTTCTCCCCCTCCCCCCACTCCTCTCCCCCTCCCTCTCCAGTCCAAAGAGCAGTCAGGGTTCCTTGCCCTGTGGAAAGTCCAAGGTCCTCCCCCCTCTGTTCATGTCTAGGAAGGTGAACATCCAAACTGGCATCTTACACCTGTCAGAATGGCTAAAATCAAAAACACCAATGATAGCCTTTGCTGGAGAGGTTGTGGAGGAAGGGGTACCCTCATCCATTGCTGGTGGGAATGCAATCTTGTGCAAACACTTTGGAAATCAGTGTGGCAGTTTCTCAGGAAATTCGGGATCAACCTACCCCTGGACCCAGCAATACCACTCTTGGGAATATACCCAAGAGAGGCCCTATCATACAACAAAAGTATATGCTCAACTATGTTCATAGCAGTATTATTTGTAATAGCCAGAACCTGGAAACAACCTAGATGCCCTTTAATGGAAGAATGGATGAAGAAAGTATGGAATATATACATATTAGAGTACTATGCTGCAGTTCACTAGCTTTTATAACTTAAATGGACCCAATTTAATTTATTATGCTTTCTGCAGCCTGGCTCGTTAACTCATCTCTCTGTACTGCTCATACTGCTTCCTCCACATCTGACTGGTGGTTCTGCCTTCTTCTTCCCAGTGTTTTCTCTCTGCCTGGAAGTCCCGCCTATACCTCCTGCTTAGCTATTCGCCATTCAACATTTTATTATACCTATCATAGCAAGACATTTTCACACGGTGTACAAATATCCCACAACAAAAATCTGCTTTAGTTCAGACACAAAGTAGGAAGAACAAAGTGAGGAAACAGTGCTAAGTCTCACAGCAAACTCCCAAGCTCACTGAGAAAGAAGACATTCTGGAAAAAACTTCTGAGGCTGTTATTTCTAGGGTCCAGTTAACTCAAATGTAAGTTGTTATCTTATTAGATAAAATTTACTTCCAGGATCTATTAAAATATGGTATTAATAATAAACAAACTGCCAAAGACAGTACGTGCAGTAGGATCAAAAACCCACTGCGATTGTTGGAGGGGGAGGGAAATGGGAGGCGGTTGCGGGGAGGAGGCAGAAATCCTTAATAAATAAATAAATTAAAAAAAAATAAAAATAAAAAAGAAATTGCCATAAAAAATAATAAACAAACTGCCTTAAGTCATATACTTTTTGATTTAGAACTTATTTCTATTTACCTATTGTGTGTGTGTGTGTTTATGTGCATGCGTGCACATGAGCACAACACACACACATCAAGGTCTGAAGACAACTTGCCGGAGTTGGTTCATTCTTCCCTCCTTCTACCGTGTGGGTCCCAGAAACTGAACTCAGATGGTCAAGCTTGGGAGCACATACCCTTACCCACTGAGCAATCTCTCTGCTTCCCCTAATCCTCATTATTAAGGCAAATCTTAGTACTACCAGATGTTAGCCATGAGGCCTTCATCAGAATCTTAGCTGATACACTTCTCACTTCTACATTGGGGAAATAATGTGATTTAGTTTATGCAATCAATGGGAGAAATATATGATTTCATAAAGACGAAGCCTGTAGCATAGCATGTGACACAGGGTAAGCCCCAAGCACTACAGAAACTTCTATTAGGAGGCCACTAGGAATCTTGTCCAGTCTTTAAGTACATATAGAATAAAGTGAAAAGTTACCGTAGATTGTGGTAATTATATAAACATAATGACTATGCTATGAAGATGCACATAAATTCTCAGAAATATTTATACAATTTTAGGAGAAAATATTTTATAATTCACCATTACGTCACTATGATTAGCTGCAATTCGAACGATCGTCTGACTTGGTTAGGTGTTTACGGCATTCTCCCAACGTTTTACAGCCATGCATGGAGAAGTGTTAATGGCATACTCCGGGTATTTTTCTCATATTCAAAAATAGTTTTCCTTGGAAAAATATTAACTGTTTAAACAAATTCTGAAACGCGAGCGACTGGAGGGAATAAGCCTAATGCATACATTGAATACCACAGTGTTTCTTGATTTATTTAAATGGGATAAATCAAGTGACTTTTTTGAGAAGTGCAATTTATATGAAAATGTAATTTCTAGACATCCAGCAGCCCATTCACATGGTAAAAATCTGTTGTCATAATTCCAAACAAATGCAATCTTACATTCTTGTGGCTCTCAAAAATGAAATATTTTTCTGCAGGCATGATAGATAGCTTATTATTATACATTCGTGGTGTTTAAAGACTTATATTTTGTTTTAGAAATAAGGTATTATTTCTGATTGACTACTTTGAATTTTACAACCACTATTGTCATTAACAAAAAAAATATACCATGGCATATTATCATAAACAAAACCAGCTACATCCAAGGAGTACCTCATAGGAAGGTTTTCAAGAAATCATTTAAATAATTTAAAAATTATATTTGTTTGTGAGGTTCTGAGGTGGCACATAATAATGCAAGAGTTTTGCTGCTGTTATGCCTGGGTCTGTTCAGGCTACTGCAGTTGTATTTTAAGCAGGGTGGCTTATGAGCATCAGAGAGTTATTTCTCACAGTTCTGGAGGCTAGGAAATTCAAGATGATGTAGAGTCCATCTGGTGAGTGCCCACTTTTCTGGTGTTATGGGTATGGATGTGGGTCCTGGGCTCCTACTTAGGTTTCCAAGTTCATTTGTTCCAGGTAAAAGAAATGGAACAAGGATGTTTTGTTAGCAACAGAAAAAAAAAAGACAATCTATTAAGAAAGGGAAAGTGTTTTTCCCCAAGAACGTGTGGGGCTAGTGAGCAGGGATTAGAGGCCTATAGCCCTGTTTGGGCCATTTACAGAACACCCACATCTTTATTTGCATACCCTAGGTTTGTCTTGAAGCATGCAGTTTGATGTATGTACCCTGGACTGGGCTAGTGTCTAGTCTTTCTTGAACTAGCTTTCTTGTATGCTAATCTTCATGTCCTTCTGTCTAATTCTTACACTAGTGTAATGATTACCCCTTGAGTTCTCTATGTGTTTGGGGGTGCAGAAAGGTAATTGATATGGGAGGTCCTTTTGTCTATGTATTGCTTTTATTGGTTAATGAATAAAGAAACTGTCTTGGCCTGTGATAGGGCAAAAGAACAGAGCTAGGTGGGGAAAACTAAAGTGAATGCTGGGAGAAAGGAGGCAGGGTTAGGAGAAGTCATTGAACCGCTGATGGAGATAGATATGCTGAAACTTTGTTGATAGGCCATGACCTCATGGTGATGCACAGATTAATGAAGATGGGTTAAATTAAGATGTGGGAAGTTAGCCAATGGAAAGCTGGAGCTAGTGGGCCATACAGTGATTTAAATAATGTGGTTTCTGTGTGATTATTTTGGGTCTAAGCTAGCCGGGCGGCCAGGAACAAACAAGCATCCTCCCACTACAGATGATGACAAGTCAATTTCCTGTAACTGTTCTTATGGTGACAGGGGTTTTGAGGGACTTCATGACTTTTTCCTACTTTATCAATTGATTGGAGAGGAAAAGGGAGTTGGGATTTTTTTTTTTTTTGTAGTAGGAGACAGCTTGAATCTGTATCAATGGAGTTTAGTTTGAAATTGTCATGTGTCCTAGACAGAAGTTTATATGAACGAAGAGTCTCGTTTTCTTGCTCCTTTTAGGCATCCATCCTTTATTCATCTCTGCCCCTTCCCATGCTCAGGCTCTCTAGGGAGTAAGACTCTTGGTATGCCATTGTGTAGTATATATCACCTGCCAACCATCTGTCTCACTTCTCTTCCTCCACTTTCCTTCTATAGGACTAGGAGCCATCTTTGAATGTTGCAGAAGGTAGGATTTTCTGAGAATTTTTTTTTAAAGAAGATTCTGGTGTGAAACATGTGCTTCTTTTAATATTTATTTTATTTTTCTTGTTTGTCGGAAGCATTGTACCTTCCAGGCTTGAAGAGAGCGTCAGATCCCCTGCAGTTACGAGTTCCAGGCAGTTGTAAGCTGTCTTACTTGGGTCCTGGGAGACAAACTTGGGTATTCTGCAAGCATAGAATGTACTCTTAACTGCTTTCCAGCCCCTGGCATTTGCCTCTTTATGTACAGTATAAGACAGCAGATAAATGAATACCTCTGTCAGCTATCACTATTCAAAATTAGGCTCTAAAGACCTAATACTTTTTATAACTTTAAATAAAGCTGGATGTATCAGGAGATTCCGTGGTGTTTTTTATAGTATATTTAGGCAGCTCTCTGGAGTTGGCAGTGACAAATGAACCCAGCTTAGGGTTATTTTCATATTTATTGACCCATGCTAAAAAGACTTATATAGTTCTTATTGCAATATGTTATGAGTTTAAAAAACAATGGAGAAATTTATGATGAGTCAGTTTCTTGGACTACAGGAAAATACATTAGAAGATTTTTTAAATGAATGCAAGAATAAACACCATAGCTACTATAATCACTAAAAACATATACATAGAGAAACCCAGTACCATACCACTTGGAGTAATTCTTCTGGCTCCAAAGCTTTGTTTAGACAGAGAGATGGTAATCAAGTTGCCGAAGCTATTGCTTCCACGAATTTAGTGTGGAGAAGGAGCAGCATTAGGAATAATTGATGGATAAGGGATGAGAGGGATAAAAAGAGATGGACTGGGAAGAATTTAATGACTCCGTGGCTTTGCATCTGTCATGGTCTTTGTGCTACATTAGAGTTTCATTATTTTCACATTTTCTGTTTTCATATTTTCCCATCCCCTTCTTTCTGCTAAATTTACCAAGTAATACAATGTAGATAATGGAGAGCTATTTCTGCAAATGTCATTGGCTTTGTTACTATAAAGGAATCAAGGATGCTGGTGATGCGTCTCCTCCAGAATGCATTCTCAATTAGCAGGAGAATACTGTGTACAAAACACGCATTTCATAAAGTTACACACAAAAAATAGACTGGGGCATAAAAACGCAAAGATGTAAACTCACATATCTTTTGTCTTTTGTTCAATTTCATTCGGTCAAATGGTTACATCGCTCAGCTTTACCAACCCCGTTTTCTTATTTACCAACTGCATTTTCCTGTGAAATTTGGAATTGATATAGGAGTGCACCCTGTCTCACCTCCTGAACTTTCTCTTGCCACAGGATACATTTTCATTGTATGTTGTGATAATTTTAGTAATGGGTTAAATATATTTCATGTCTGAATATTTGAGAACACGTACTGAAATGATTTCCATCGTATGCATTTGTATAACTTTTTTCTGGAGTAAACATTTATTCAAACTAAGGAAGAGTACTGATTCTATTTGATCTCCATGACTGAATCATGTAACTCACAAAAATTTGTATTTTGTGGGCCCTAGTGGTCACTGGTGGAAGCAATTAGCCCCCAGGCACATTTTTCCCGTGCTGTGTGAAGGAGTGTTACAATTCAACTCAACCTGTGTTTTGTGACACAAAACACACTTTTGATCAATCCCCCAACAGCTATTGGATCACAGATGGCAAGAAGATGGAGAGCAGGAGGGCCCCTGTGGATGCAAATGGGGAGCATATAAAGTGCTAGAGGCCCTGGATGGGGGGTCAGAACTCTTCTTGCTTCTACACAAGTACTAGGGACATCAAGCAGGGGTATAGAGATAAGGAAAGAGAGGGGCTCCATTCCCACAATTGGGAGCTCCTAGTCAATCTATCCACTGAGACCCAAACCCCCTTCCAGGTAGATTTCTGCAAAAATATTTCATCCAGAGGTTACTGGGGGATGGTTCCATCGCTCTGGGGGAGGAGCACCCTGCTGGGGTTGTGGGACCAGAGGTGAGAGGAGAGGTTCCAGTCTATTCAGTACTTTACTTGCCTGGGTAGCTTCACAGAAGTCAGATGAATACCATTGTGCTCAACGAGGTTATAAAACTGAGTTCTGGGTGGACACTGATCCCTTCATCATCCTAGGATGGAAACCATCATTATCTGTCTGTGGTGGGTAGACTGTGGTGATATTTTTTTTTGTGATTTAACAAATAAAACTTGCCTGAATATCAGAGTGAGGAGCTAGCCACTAGTTAGCCATAGAACCCAGGCAGTAATGGCACACACCTTTAACCCCAGCACTTGGCAGGCAGAGGCAGACAGATCTCTGTGAGTTCAAGGCCACCCTGGACTTTACGAGACATTGAGCTTCCAATTGTGGGAATGGAGCCACTCTCTTTCCTTGTCTCTATACCCTTGCTTGATGTCCCTAGTACTTGTGTGATCCATTCTGAAAGAGAAACAGAACCAGGCCATGGAGCCTTTAGTCCCAGTACTTGGAAGTTACCTACCTTTAATCCCAGCACTAGGGAGGTAGAAACAGGAAGGGATATGACTGGGTGGAACAAGGAATACAAGGCAGGAGGATACAAGCGCTCAGTATTCAGTCTGAGGACTTTTGAGACACCCCATTCAGTTTGAGTATTCATCGAGACAGGATCTTACCCCTCGGATCTGAGGATTGTGTAGAGGTAAGAACTCCAGTGGCTGACTGCTGTTCTTCTCTGATCTTTCAGCTTTCACCACCTAATATCTGACTCTGGGTTTTTATTACTAAGACCAATTAGAATTTGTACTATAGAGGACAATGCAATCCACAAAGGTTAGAGCCTGGCAGGAAGCCAAAGATCGTTATTGGAAAACTGGTAGAACTTGAGGAGTCAGGTGATACCTGAATGGTCCAGATGCAGGCAGGAAATTTGCTACGTAAACGAAATGAACAAAACGAAACAGCCTGTGTGTTGGGGAATCTTGCCCATAGGCACTAACCAGCCCATCTTGTCACCTCCAAGATCTGAACCCCTTAAGGTAGTGAGTGTAAGTCCTAAACTGAAGATTTTCCTAGGAACTCCTTCAGTATCCTCAAGGATAAAAGTCAAGTGGACTGCAGAAGTCAGCCCCTTGGTGCTCTGGAAGGCAGGGGGAGCATATCAGTTCCTCAACCATTCAACCACACATATCTCAGCCAGTTAAAGACTTCTGACTATGCCTGGACCCCAAGTCCCTGTATTATGTTAGGATTGGAACTAATCAAACTGCAAGAAGCACCTCCAATCCTAACAATTATAAATGAGACCAACCTAAGCTTACCCTGGGGGATCTCTAAATACCTGTTTAATGTCACCATGATACTCCTATAGCTTACCCTATTCAGATTCCTGTACCCATACCTATCAGGTTAACTCCAGACATGGCGACTGAATGTATTTCCAGGCCCCAGAGATGTTCTGGCTTGCCTGCACTAGCACCCTAACCAAGTGTGCATCTTCTAAATTGTTTATACTGGAGGAATCCTCACTTGTTTGCACTCATGTGAGGTGTGCAGCTATAATGGAGAACTGATCAGGACTCAACTAAATCAGATTCTGGGCTTCTCTGTCCCTGTGAGCTGTCCTCATTCTCACCCCCTGTTGGTGAGGATGGGTATTGCAGGCTCCTCATTCTCACCCCCCCTGTTGGTGAGGATGGGTATTTCAGGCTCCTCTTGAGTTTGAAATTCAGCCCTAGTTTTGTATGCTAAAAACTTTAAGGAACTCTGTGTTCTAGTAGACATAGACCTGAGCCATCTGGGAAATTGCATTTCCTGTCTGGAATCCCAGTTATACTCCTTAGCTAAGGTTGTTCTTCAGAATTGAAGAGGATTGGATCTCCTTCTTATGAAACAAGGAGGTGTCTGTAAGGCACTGGGAGAAACTTGTTTCTGTGTCAACCAGTCAGGGCTAATTAGAGAACGTTCAGCCACGCCCAGAAATAACCTTCAGGAGGGAGAAAGGGGACATCAAGAACCCAAAAACTGGTACCAATCTTTCTTTCCTAATCCAAAGAGACTAGGAAAACATGATCACTTTACTTGTGGTCATGATTAGATCATTAATCCTTTTGCTCCTAGTCCTTCCAATAGAACCCTGCCTACTTAACTGTATAAAATAGAGAAGAAATTCTGTTAAATTGTTATTGCTGGTAGGATGATATAGCCTCCCCACCCCAAGGTAAATCCATGATTTGACTCACGCCCATAGAACCACTGATACTAGGCTCTGAGAGCTAAGCACAGCTGATGCTGTATTAGAGGCACCATTATGACCTGAGAACCAAGCACAGAGGCCCCAACATCTGGCAAAATTCGTCGAAGACCTAGTCCATCGTTCCAGCACCCAGGAAAGTTCCTAAGTGCACTAGCCTTGCGTTTTGGCTTCTGTAGTTTCACTTCTGGTTAACTGTTTTCGCTAACAACGGTGTGTCCACCAGGATGTGGTTTTTGTGCATAAAACACAGAAAGTGGAGAGCTTGGTCTAATATCTAGCCTCTGACTAGTCATGGTAAGATGGTGTTAGTTAAATCACTTTTCTTAAATCATAAGAGCCTCAATATTCTCTTCCGTCAAAGAATACAAACATACTCACTTTCGTTTGTGTGCAATAATGCATGAAAAGCATTTGTAAATGCTAGGGAGGCTCCCAGATTTAAGGCACTGGAATTATTTATAAAATGTTCAGGCCATTATTGTGATGGAGTCAATGAAAGCACGTGCAATGAAAATGTCACGCCAGCAGAGACCTTGCCAGAACATCTTACCTAGGACTCCTTTGCAAACGGAATTCCAGCTGGACTGCGGTCCATGATTGACAGTAGCTTGCTCGGAGCACTACATGGACCCGCTTCAGTGCGCCCACCGTTTTCACACCGCCTGCTCATTGTTAATTAAACCAAGCGGAGTGTCAGCATTTATTAGGCTGGACCCTGGACAGGCCTGGAATTGTGAAATCTACAAAAGGATTTCAAATTCATGAAAGGTGATTTAAAACACCTAGGCTTGGAGGTTTGCATACTTCCCTTCCCGTGGAATGTAAGGTAAACCAGGCATCTTTTCCAAAGAGGGAAAAGCCCAAAGAAACGTCCAGCCCTGCTAATGCTGAGGGATGTGTGCGTCTTTCAGGGCCGCTGAAGCATTTAGATTTTTATCCCCATGAGACCTGCAGTCTTCACTGAGCTGGAATGCGTGGGAGAGGATTTCAGAGATAACAATGTTATAGCCAGAATGCTAGAGACAGTCTAGTCTTCACGGCATGTTTTAATTTTGTCACCTTTAAAACAGAAAGAGGACAGAGAGACCCTCCCCAAGCCTTTAACCTAATTGAATGGCACCGCTCCCATCTTGAAAAGCTATCGACAGCTTCCCATTTCTTTGATTTATTTAACCAGTAGAGTCTCTTGACAAGGAGAGGTCATTTCCATATCCTTTCAAAAGGGAAAGTAAAAGACTAAGAATAAAGAGAGAGACTGTTCCCATTCTTTGCTATGACTTTTCAGACACAAGATTTCAGCCTTGTCTGGAAGAAACCCGGCTTGCTCATGTTTTGTGGTTATCAGCTATAGTAACCATGTTGGCATTAAATGACACTATTTTAAATTTTCATGGATCCAACCTTCTTGAGTCTCTACAGACAGAACTAAAGGAGATTTTCCCACCCTTCTTTGATAGCAAGTCAATTTTAAAGAGTCTACATACAACAAAATTATACTTTTGTCCTTTCTTAATAACCAGAAGAGATGGAACAACTGTAGTTAGAGAAATGCCACATCAATCAAAATGTATAAGAAATTAGAGCTTTTTGAGAATATTAACTAGTTGGTAACAAACACGTGAACTAGTGTGGCATGGGGTGGATATGTGGGATCATCATTAGTTACAGATTTTTGATCATCACTAACTCTAGTTTGCACAAGTCCTGTAATGACATTTAGATGTTATGTTGAAAATGTACAGTGCATTTTAAAACATTAGATTATGGTTTATTATGTAAAACAATGATAATGAATGAATTTCTGCTATCTGGACAATGTTAAAATATCATCTTTTAATCAAGGCAAACATGTATATGTGTATATAGATGTATATATGTGTATATGGATATATGTGACTATGTATATGTGTGGCTGTATATGCGTGTGTTAATGAATATATTTATTTGTGTGTAGCTGTTTTGTGCTTTGCTAAAGTTGATCATAAATAATTTTCTTGTATTAGTTTTCTTGTTTTTTAATAGGCCAGGCATGCAATCACTGTTTGCAATGTTCCCAATCTACAAAATGGTTACATTTTCTTTGAACAGTTTTACCTGTTTATAACAACTAGAAGAAGTAGAATGGATCTGACAAAGAGACATTCATTGATAGACAAGTTATGGGGGATTAGAAAAGTCTGTCTGAGCACAAAGCATGGAAGGCATTTAGCATCCAAGTCTGCTCTCAGACAAAATTAGCGAGGGCCACAGTGAAGTTAAAGCCTGCTGGTTGCAAAATTGGAAATTGGTTTCCTGGGGCTCTCTGTAAACTCTTCATTACTTTACTCAATCATGGTTCATTAGCAAGTTAACAGACAGAGGACCAGTGCACACTGGGATACGTGTGGAGTTAAGCCTTCCGTCTCCTTGAGCATCACTTAAAGTCTTGAATGTCACAGAGGATTAGACACCATATCTGACAGCGTTTTCATCCAGTGCTCTACACGGTCAGCAGCGGATCATAGCCACTTAACCTCTAAATATTGTCAGGGATTTTGGTTTTGTCATGTGTACACTTCATAGCGGAACAAAAGGCTTCATTCAAAGTGACTCTGACGGAACAAATAAAAAATCTCAAAAGGCATCTGGGAAAGAAACAACTCGGAGAAACTCAGTTAAGAGACTCAACTAAAGTAGATTTAATGGGTCCCATTAACTTGGATCTAATTCACTGAAGGAGAAAAAAATCCATAGGGACATTAGAACATTTCAATGTGTTCCTGAAGATGGCTGGACAAACTGTAGTCTTGTTGCATGAAATGGTTTAATTCAACCTAAGCAAATGGCTTTGACTCTCAGCCTAAAACAATTCATGCTATGCAGTACACATTTCAGGGCGGTATGTTTCTTGCCTCATACTAAGTGAAAACGGTAGCAAGAGAATGAATGTGGCTCTGGAAGATGCACTGGGGCTTCCAATGAGTTTCTGTTTTGGTTTAATCGGCATTTTTATTACTCAGAGGATATGTTATTAGTTATTGTTTAGATTATCCATTACTCAGATCGTAGGTATGTTTTGTATTTGGAGAGTATTTCCTGTGAGGGAATAGGTCTTACAGAGGAAATACAGTCTGCCGGATATAAAGAGAATTGGGTGTGATAGAAAGGGGAAAAAATACACCTCTTAGGGTGATTGTACATGGTTTTTAAAAGTTCAGTGTAGTAATACTTAATCTTCAGCAATAAGCGCAGATGCAAAACTGCTATTTTATTTAGTCTTTAGTAGGAGGGAAAGCATAGTCATGATTTATCTTGGCTTTCCTTTGATAAAAGACTTTGCTTTTTCTTTTCACTTTATTTTTAGTTGTGTTTTTTTACTTGTATTTTATATTTGTAGATCAGTGTTTCCTATATAATTTTAATTGTTTTCATACCCTGCATACTGACTGCTAAGGACACAGCCTCTCAGTATTGCCTAATGCACTGGAATGTCTTGATTAGAATAAGTTGTTCACTTGAAAAAAAATTTTAATTTTATTTTATTGTTTTTTTAAAAAATCTTTTTTTTTTTTTATTTTACACGCCATCTCCAGTTCCCTCTTCTTGCCGCTCCCCCCACTTTCCCTTTCCCTACTCCCATTTATTCCTCAGAGAGGGTGAGGCCTCCCATGGGGAGTCAACAAAGTCTGTTATATCACTTGAGACAGGACAAAGGTTCTTCTCCCTGTATCTAAGGTGAGCAAGGTAAACCTTACATAGGGAATGTGCTCCAAAAAGATAGTTCATGCACTAGGGATAACTAGTGGCCCCACAAACTGCCCAAGCCACACAATTATCATTCACATTCAGAAGACCTAGTTCGTTCCTATGCAGGTTCCCCCCACTGTCATTTTAGAGTCAGTGAGCTCATACTAGCTCAGGTCAGGTGTTTCTGTGGGTATCCCCATCATGGTCTTGACCCCTTTGCTCATATTATCGTTCCTTCACCTCTATGACTGGATTCTAGGAGCTCAGCCCAGTGCTTAGCTGTGAGTCTCTGCATCTGCTTCCATCAGTTACTGGATGAAGGTTCTATGGTGACCATTAAGGTGGTCATCAATCTGCTTATAGAGGAATGATAGTTAAGTCACTGTCTACACCGTTGCTAAGATTCTAGCTGGGATCATCCTCGTGGATTCCTGGGAATTTTGGAAATTTTAACTCCCTATTTAATTGCAGACAGTAAAACTATTAATATATCTAGATTTACATTCAGGCTCAGAATTTCATTGCCATGTAGTCTTTGACATTAATAAATAGCTCTAGTAAGTTTCTTTGCAAACTGCTCTATGTAGGACTAGCCTGCTGTGAAATAAAATTACTTCTTTCTCTGACTGATTCTAGATTAAATTACAAAGAGCAGAAGTCGCTCAGAGGAGCTCAAACTGGGAAGACTCATGGGTATCTGAATTGGTCTGTGGGCTAGCTTGGACTGCAAGCTGTTCCTAGAAGGATTCATGGGTGTCTTCTGTATTGGCCTCAAATTAACCCTCATTCTAAGGAATTATTCTGATTGGTGCTGAGTAGAGGTTTGAACTGGCTCTGAGCCTTGCATCATAGAATGTGAATGGTTTAGTTTGGTAGGGCTTGAGTCTAAGAAAAATCCTACATCCTGCACTGTTTTTCTGTTCTTCTCCCTTTTCCCTTACTCTTCTCAATTGTTTTCTTATTTTATTACATTCTTTTTTTTTCTCCATGAGGTAATTCATTGACATTGCACTTTGGTTTTTATTCTGTTTTGTTTGCTTGAGATAGGATCTCAAACTCACGTATCCCAGGCCAGACTCAAATTTACTTTGTTGGTGAGGATAACTTTATACTTCTGCTTACCCCGCCTACACATCCTAAGTGCCAGAATTACAAACATGCGCTGCTACACCCTGTATATGCTGTGCTCAGAGATAGAGCTCAGCGTTTTCTGGATGCTAAGCAAGCACTCTTCCCATGAAGCTATGCTACCAGCCCCAACATTAGGAGTTGAAAATACTCTCAAATAGTAAAACAACACTAACATAAAAGCCCCACGTGCATAAATCTGGTTGATGTCTTTTACATCCAGCACTATTGTTTTAGAGTATAAACTCTTAGGAAGCAAGGATAATGGAAGCTTTGATTAACTTTTATACAAATGCCTTGTGGTTACACATACAGCAAGCGCACAGAGAGACAGAGCTTCCGCAAAGCAAAGGGTGGTATTGGGAAGCCCAGGCCTGCCCTCTTACTGAGGTCTTGGGTTTTTATTTTTTAAGTCTTTGAAGGGTCTTCCTCCCCTAATTTAGGGTTGGTCAGTTTGAAAGAAGACAGGATGGCTGATTGGCTTGATCCATCCTTGAACTTGGTGAGCCAGTCCCCCAGAAGGGGGCTCACTAGGCCTTTTTTTTTTTTTTCAAGCAGTCAGGCTTTTGTCTCAAGTCAAGAAGGTGAGAAAGAAGTTATCACGGAAGTCTGCCATCTTTATTATCTAATCATGGTCCCTCTCTGTCTCTGCCAACGAGGCAGTCAGATGAACCCTTTCTTCATTAGCTATTTTCGTCGTGGTTTTCCTTCAGGATGTTTTTAGTTACCAGGTGCTGTTTTCAGGCATCTCAAACACTATTATTCTTCTCCCGTGCAAAGTGCGGAGTCCATTCTTGACAGCTAAATGCCCGAGGGAACTAACAGTGAGGCTGTCATCGCTCTTTAGTCTCCTGACATAATACATTTATTAGTGTTATACCTCTTGCTTGTATGGTTGTATTATACCACAGCTTGATGGATTCTGACCTAATTTCTTTAGTGACACCTCACCTGCAGAGAAATATTTTTGTCTTCTTCCCTGAGAGCAACTACCTAATGAAACAATTAATCACCTTCCAAATCAAACCAAACTTTCAATTAATAAGACTGAAGAAATGGAAACTCTAGGTGCTACATCTTGAATGTAAAAATGTGTGAGATACAGAGCAAGTCAAGTCTAGTGACTACGTATTGGATAATAATAGTGATAATATCCGTTTCAAGAAGAATTGAGTTGGCATCTTTATTAAAGACTAGATGAGTCTATTAGTTATAATAGTTATATAATCATTAGTTTAGAATGCAGTATATGTTGAGAAATTCTTCATACACAGCTTTCTTATAATGGAAAAAGGAAAACATTGTAGTGAATATATCGTATAATTATATTTATATGTTATATATTTTTTATAATATATTCTATATATAATATCTAGAATAAGATGCAGAATAGCAGGAGAAGCTACAGGTAAGCACTAATACTAACCACTTTTTTTTTTTAAAAGAGCATAGTCATAAGTGGGGGAGGGGAGGCAATGGGTTAACCAAAGCTAGGGATGTGTGAAAAAACCCTTAGGAAACCCTTATACCACGTTGTAAGCTAATAATAAAATTAAAAAAATAAAGATTTCAGTGACCTGCTTCCAAGCCTGACAACTTGACAAAATCTTAGACAGGCAGGATGTCAGGATCTGATGTTGGAAGGTTAGCTTCCAGCAGAAAGTAGAACTACGCATTCCAAATTGTGGGCTTAAGCTAGGGGGAAGGAGCCCAGGATACAGTGCAGCTGTCTGTCTTTGAAGAGATTGACTTCTGAGCTTGGGTCTCCTAACAATCTGTGCTATTTCCAGCATAATGTTTACACTTTATTCGTTTTGAGTTTCATTTTCTGTGAAATAAATAGAAATGCATTTTTTTTCTGTGTTCTACCATTGCTTTAAATCTGATTCTATGATCTTAAATCTGATTCTTATCCAAAGTTGCCATACTGTTGAAAGAACAAAGCTGCTTAGAGAACATTAGACTTAAGTTGACATTAACACTGATGGCTAATTAATAACTTAGCATCTGAAGTTTATTAGCATTCAAATAAATTCAGGAGAAAGATGGAAATACATTCTAGTATAAATGCTTTTTTTTTCCAGGCTGATGGAACATACCATTAATCTCAGTACTTGGGAGGAAGTGGCAGGTGGATCTCTGCAAGTTCAAGGCCTACCTTGTCTACATAATGATTTCCAAACCACTCTGGATACACAGGGAGAGCCACTGTCTCTCGAAAAAAATTTTTTTTTTAAAAATTCTGACAGGGGGCTGGAGAGATGGCTCAGGTATTAAGAGCACTTACTATTCTTCCAGAGGTCCTGAGTTCGATTCTCAGCAACCACATGGTAACTCATAACCATCTGTAGTGAGATTGGATGCCCTCTTCCAGTGTGCAGGCATACATGCAAACAGAGCACTCATATCTATAAAATAAATGAATCTTAAAATATGCTGATCATTAAAACAGATCAGAAAAGACAAATAACTTCTTTAGCAGGAAAATAAACTCATTTGAGATATTTGCTTACCTACTTTTAAAAGGCTCTGCTTGCACATAAACAGAAATGTTTTGAACAAAAGCACTAAAACTCATTGTTTTATGTATATCTGAAAAGAAATTATACCAAGATCATACCAAAATTGAAAACGAGTATGTTGCGTGTGCCCATCTCTTTAAAGATGTGTTAGAAGGCAAGCTTTCTCTACAAGCAAATCTCCTGTGTACATTTAGAAAGTATGAAGAGAGAGAAAATCAGGGATTGTTCAGAGGAAAACAACTAAAAACCAACTTGTGCTATAGTGAGCTGAGGTGGCAGAAACAGCTGCACAGCCGCTTAATCCCTGCGACAAGCCCCAAATTCTATGATAACGGCTGGCACTGCCTGATGAAATTGCCGCGGAGCCAGATGCTGCAGCTGGGAACATTATCTTTGTGTTTCAGAGCTAATTGCTGTAGCAATGATACTACACTTTTAACTCTTTGGTGTCCATTCCAGTTTACTAGGAGGAACTGGTAATTATTATATAAAGACTGCACTCTTAAGGGTAATGCCAAGGAATAAAGGGAAAGAAAATCCTTTTCTCGGGAGAAGAAAGTAGAGATTTAAAAATATTGTTCAAAGGAGGTAAACATGGAAAGTCATGGAAAATGAGATATGATTTTAAATAATCTACAGAGGAGCAGGAGGATGTTTGAAAGCATCAGGTGCCCTAAAACTTATGACCAAGTATCTTGGAAGTGGGATTCAAGTTGAGAGTCCCATCTCCACATGCTTGGCTCAGAGTCTTTCGCATTTCTAATGTTGGAACATCTGCATGGAATGTTGAGACAAGTTGTGATGGGACTCACATCTAATATGAAGTTTGTGATGTTTTATAAATATCTCACAAATAAATTCATGGTGGCCTCACACAGTATCTTCAGTTCAGTTAATTTTGATTTTGACCTGTCCATCATAAGTCTGGTGTGGAATTTTCCTTCTGTGGTTTCTTGTAGTGCTCAAAAAATTTCACATTTGGGAACATTTTGGATATTGAGTTTTCAGGGATGCTTGGCCTGTAGTCTTTTTAATGGATGGAATGAAGGGGAAAACAGAAACAACATGAAGGTCAGAAAAGCAAAACAGCCAACCACTGGTTCTTACCTCTACCTCAGTCCGAAATGGTGATCCCGCCTCCAGCAATCTCAGAAAGAGTCTGTGTCTGAAAGCTGTCTCCTCCCATCTTATATTCCTCTCTAGGACTGCAATTAATGGTGTGCGCCACTACTGCCTGGTTTCTATGGCAAACTAGTGTGGTTACTGGGATTAAAGGTGTGTGTCACCACTGCCTGGTTTGTAAGGCTTTAATTATTAAAAGACAAATGAAATATCATTGTAGTTCATAGTCTGTTGTAGGAGGCTGCTTGTTCATTCTCTGCTGCTTAGCCCTGAAATAATCATTCAGAAACTGTATTAATTAAACCTCTACTTGGCCTATTAGCTCCTACTTCTTATTTATTAGCTTTTAGTTCTAAATTTAACCCATTTCTATTAATCTGAGTATTGCCACTTGGCTGTGTCTTACTGGCAAGGTTCTATCTGGTGTCTGTCTCTGGCAGGGCTACATAGATTCTCCCTGAGTCTGCCTTATTTTTCCCCTAGCATTCTGTTTAGTTTTTCCTGCCTAGCTCTGCTCTGCCCTGCTATAGGCTCAAAGTAGCTTCTTTATTCATTAACCAATAAAAGCAACACATATACAGAAGGACTTCCCACATTAATAATCACTGCTAATTTCAGTTCCAGGGGCATCAATGCCCTTTCTGGCCTCTACTGGCAGTGAACACACGTGTGTTATATAGACATTCATGTAGTCCATGCACATATTTTTAAAAATAATAATAAATATATACAAATTAAAATGATAATGTTAATAGAGAAAACAGGTTTCCATGGAGGGTTCTTAGCCTCCTTAATAAATGAATTTAGAAATGAATTCAAAAGGAAACTCGAGGGCAATTTTATTCAAGTTTAAAAGAAAACAATGCCGATTAGGTGAAATTCCAGCAGCTAGCAGGGCAGACAAAGTCAGTCTTTTAAGTTAGGCAAAAAAAGAAATACACGGTTTATAATGATAATAATTATCAAAGAGGTCATGAATTGAGGAGAGAGCAAGGGACGTTGCAGACATTGGAGTAGGGAGAGGGATGGGTGAAAATGATGCAAATATAGTACTCATGTATGAAATTCTCAAAATGTCAAAAAAAGTTAAACAGCAGCTGCAGGAGAGGGAAGGAGGAGGAGGAGGAGGAGGAGGAGGAGGAGGAGGAGGAGGAGGAGGAGGAGGAGGAGGAGGAGGAGGCCTCCCAAAATGAAAACACACCAGTGAGCTGAGGAAAGAGCCCCTAAATCATTCAGCCTCATGTTGAATCACCATTTTACAGTCTTCCTCCTTCCATTTGTATTTCACGAGAATTCTTCCCACAAATGCTCTTCCTCATGTAATGCCTGGGGAAGGAAGGGCTTCTAGCTCTCTGCAAATAGGCTTTCTTTGCATGCCAACCTCTCTGTAGCTTTTCCAGTTTCTCTTCCTTTATCTCAATGAGACATAATAAACCTTTCCAAATCTGTATCATGGAATTTGTATGAAATGTCTTCCTGCCTGCCCCCACCCACAGATCTCTGCCTGGAAGTCACCTTGGAAAACTGTCTGCTTTACTGTTTAGGAGGATGCTGTTCAGCTAGGTGGTGTGTGCTTTTAACTCTAGCTTTGACTAATCTGCTACAGAACCTTAATTATTGATTATCTACCATGAAAAGCGAGACTGTGCTTTCTTTTGAGCCCAAGCCCACCTCCATGGGAGTGGCACTACTCACAGTGGGCTGGACCCTCTCATATCAATCACTATTCAAGAAAATGCTTCAGAGATATAACCTTAGGCCAATAGAACGGAGGCATTTACTCAGTTGAGTGAGGATCATTCTTTCTGAATGTGTCAGACTGACAGTCAAGATTGGCTACCTTCGGAGGAGTTGGAGGGAGAATAGGGGGAGGAGAGATGGTGTAATCATCTTTTAATTTTAAAACGTTAAAAAAAAACAGTCCTCATGGTATACATTTCTTTGCCTTCTATTTAAATCCAATCCTCATGTCAGTGCCAAAAGTTAGACTTAGATTTTTGCTCTTTGAAAATCATTCTCTAATTGGTGTGTTGAAGACAGGTGACTGAAGTGTTTAGGGCTGTCCGGTACCAAACATTTACCTTAACCAAGTCTGCAACAGTTTATCTCCCTGACTTCGGAGAAGACAAGAATAAGAATGCTGGGCCTATCTCCTCCTCCTGTTTCTTCCTTTCTTTCCTTTAGCGGTGCATACTATTAAGCAAGTATCTGTGGGGTAGGATGTTGAGGCCGTAGGCATATGCCACATAGTGGTATAGCTGGGTCATACGGTAGATTTGTTTTTAGTGGTTTGAGGATTTGCCATACTGATTTCCAGCATGGCTGTGTCAATTGACACTCCCACCACAAGTGAATGAGGGTTCTTCCTCCACTATCTCGCCTGCACTGATTTTCAGTTGTTGTAATAGAGTTTTCTTCTTGCAAGTCCTCAGGCAGGCCTACGTTTTCATACATTTTCAATATTTACACAGTATCAAAGAATCTGAAAATTTTAGCTCTCAACTGCGGCAAAGGGATTTTTTGGTTGTGAAATCATTCTATCATCTATGAGTATCTCTAATTCTTATACAAATAATACTGTTTTTTTCAATCTTGTTTAACCATATAGGGACCAATGACAAAGTGAAAGAAGATGAGAAAGTTGCTTCAGTTAAAGTAAAACACCAACAAAAAAAAAAATAGAAGCACGATTAAGTCCAGAATTTTCCTTGATGGTGGCACAATTTGTTTTCTCTATACTCTTCTTTGAAGGTTTTTTTTTTTTAAAAGCTTTCCTAATTTTGCCTTTCAGTTTAGATGCTTGTGTAAATTAATTGTATGCAATGCTTAATTAGTTGACTAATAGGCAATAGGTTTATCTTAGCAACTGACATTTATACCCCCGTTAAGCTTCAGTTGGACAAGGATACCACTCCACATACCTAAACAGTGCATCTTGTTTTAAAAGTGTTTGAAGTTCAAGTTAATCCATATTTCAAATTATTTCATCATACTTCTTATGAGTTACTTTTAATATTAAGTGTTCCAACTAGAGTTTTCAAGAAATTGATAGATTTCAGCACATTTCTCCCAAATGACGAATTTCTTTTCTACTATAAAGCTATTTTGGTTGCAGCATACTTTGTTTGCAATACAGTTCATCTGTCTTCACACGGAATAGCACAGATTTCACAAGCATTACTCAGTTCTTACACTGCTTATTCCTGTGCCCCAAATCTCTTGTTGTTATTCTTTCATCTTCTTACCCACTCAATGTTCCCAGGAATACTTGTACTAAAGAACAGATATGTTATCTTTAGTAGGAAGGATAATTGGTGGATGCACAAGCCGATTTCTTTCTTAAAACCTAAAGACTCATCCTGGATTCGTAGGTAGCAGAGTCTTTTTCTTTAAATTTTATGGAAGTTACTGTGTGGGTTTTTTTTTTGGTGTTTGTATTATTATCTCTAGAGCAATTGTATTTCAGTGATTTGGCAGGATGTAAGCTACAATGCAGATGCGCACACTCCAGATGGCTGTGATCCTATAGCCTACAGATTTGAAGATGGCTGGGATCTTATAGCCTACAAATTTGAAGCAAATCTACTGTTAGAAAATGGAGGGGGTGATTTTTTTTCTCTTCTTTTATAAGAAGAGCGTTTTTTCCTTACTTATACAGTGTTCCTCTTATCTTTATAGAGGCTTTCTCTATAGCAGTTCTCTGTGGGTACATTTTTAATAATCCCCTAAACTACTCAGCACCTCGAGAAAATATTTTACAGTGAGTTTACATATATACCTCCTGAGATAAGAGTGTAGCAAACTTACACGCACACTGTGGCTACAGGGACACATAAATCTGAAGTAGATATCTGTGCGTGCATATTACTTTAACTTGTAAAATTTCTGTATTGGAGTATTAATATTTTAAGACATATCTCTACAAGTGTTCTCTTGAAATATTTAACTGTTCAATACCCATCAGTATGTGAGAAAATTATTTCTAAAGTTTCTTGTGTTATTTGCTTCATGTTTATAGTTCTACGTATGATCCAGTTCTGTTTACAGTAATGACAGGATACATATTTACTTAATTGATTTAACCTAAAATCGTCCTTGCCAATGACATGTTATTTAAGGTAGAGATGCCTATACTGCTAAATTAGAAGGACAGACAACCTCAAAAATGACACAAATACTGGTTATAAAACGACAATGAAAAATGCTTAGGATGAAAATGTAGAATTCCCTATGTGTTGACTTGGGAAATACAGACATAATAAAATTATACTTATAAAAAATTCTAACATGGTAATTCATATATAAAAAGTAAGATCTTAGCATTATTTTCCTTTAAAAGCTGTTTTAACTCTGCTTATTTACTTTTATATAAAATTCCCTTATATTGCTTTTGCGTGTACTTTGGGAATTTCTCTGAAAATTAATGCTCATATCATTTAGTGCCCTAGTACTTCTCTAAACATGCAGATCACAAAACTGCCCTATCTTCCTAAAATATATATCTAGTACAAAATCTAAAATTTACTGAATACTGCGATAGTATGTACAGGCTGTGAGCACTAGCAACGGCCATGTTTATTAGCTCACATACTGATTAGTTGCTTATCAAATGCTGAGCTAGGCTGTTCAAATTTACTGACAATACCACTGAAAGAACAAGTCCTCACCAGAATGAAGTTTCTGCTAAGGAAGACCCGGAAACAAATGCATAGCTATAGAGTACATAGACGCCTACATTAGCTCACAAAATGAGATAGTTTCACGCGACGAGGAAAATAACCATAAATCAAAAATTCAATTGATTCTGACTTCATTGGTGTAATTATTTTCACCACATGACTGGTCAGATGTTGATCTGCTGGCTAAATGTGTATGCTGATGCCTATCCACCTGGCCTGCTCTTGACCATGGTCAGAGAAAGGTCTTCTTGCTCTTGACCATGGTCAATGCAGAGACTCATGACTGATCAAAATATTGGCCATAAGTGGCAGTCAGTGCCAAACCATGAATAGGGCATCTATATCAACCCATCAGGCTCAGGGAACATCACTGAAAGGAGGCAAAAGAAATGAGAGACAGAGGATGGGCAGAACTGCTATGACATGATGTTTTCTGTTCACGGCATGAGTATTGCGTTCATAACTTCACAGCATATGTGCACAGCATATGTGCACAGCATATGTGCACAGCATATGTGCACAGTGTACCCGCACAAAGTCTGTACGTGATCAAGGTAGCCAAAATTCCATCATGGACAGACAAGAGCTTACAAGGCCCTGCCCCTAGTTGAGGAGATATTGGTACTTGGTAGCTGCTGTGAGGGGGAGAATAATTCTCATTTTCATAGTATTCCTTCTGGTAGGTTTCTCATGTTCCAGAGGATGACCCAACACTCATACACATGTGTGTAGTGCAACTGAACTTAGTGGATACTTTTTTAAAAAGACAAATAATGTCTTGGATAAACCCAACCAAGGAAGTGAAAAACTTGTGTAACTAAAACCTCAAGATACTGAAGAAAGAAATTGGAAATGATACCTTAAGGTGGAAAGACATTTCTTGCTCAGGGATTGGTAGGGTTAATATTGTGAAAATGGCCATCTTACCAAAAACAATTTGACAGATTCAATGCACTTCTTATTAAAACCCCAATACAATTCTTCACAAAATAATTCAAAAATCCAAAATTTTATATAAGAAAAATCTAGGATAGACAAGTCTACCCTGAACAATAAAAGAACTATTCCCAGCATCCAGGAGGCAGAGGCAGATGAGTCTCTATGAGTTCAAGGTCAGTCTGGTCTGCAGAGGGAGTTCCAGGACAGCCAGAGCTACACAGAGAAACTGTGCCTTGAAAAAAAAAACAAGGAGAGAGAGAGAGAGAGAGAGAGAGAGAGAGAGAGAGAGAGAGAGAAAGATAAGGATAGAGATAGATAGATAGATAGATAGATAGATAGATAGATAGATAGAGAACTGCTAGAGAATTATCACTATTCTTAATTTTAAGTTATATAGCAGAGCTATAGTGATTTTTAAAAAGCAGCATGGTAATATAATAAAAACAAACAAACAAACAAACAAAAACCAGACACGATGATCAGTGAAAGAGAACTGAGGACGCTAATATAAGGTCTACATTCTTTTTTTGACAAAGAAGGCAAAATATAAACACTGGAGAAAAGACAGTAAATTCACCAAATGATCCTGGTGAAACTGGGTGCTGAAATTAGCACACTGTGTCTTATTTTGTGCATTTAATTCCTGATTTAGTATATTTCATATTTATGAGTGAACATGTCTCTTAATATTTGCCTTTAGTTTACTATTGACTGTCCCAACACTTTGGTTTATGAGGAATTAAATGATTTCTTATTCTTACTATGTGCAAAGTCCTGTTTTTTATAATGTCCATTTATCAGGAACCAGATAATCAGGTTATTCCCTCTTTTCTGAACCTGCTGAGTTTGCCAATGCTTCGTTCTTGTACTTGTATACTGTTTATTAAATTTGGGATACTCATTCCAGAGCAGCATACATGGTCTTTCCCTTCAGTTAAGAGCAAAACCAAAAATGAATATATTTGCCATTAAATATTAATGTTAAATATTCCATTTAGAATGTTTAATAGTATTAATAAATATTTTTGGTATAAGATATAAGATGAGTATAATTTGGCTATTTATTCTTTGCTTCTTCAAAATGATAGTAAGTTTTTTTTAAAACTGATACCCAGCGGTGTAGAAAATTGAGGGACAAAAACAGTATTTTAAACACGGGAAACAAGTTGATAGCAGTTGAAAACCAAGCTAAATTTGATTTGTTATCTCAGGAAACTGACAGATAATGTCTACAGAGGATAAGAGACTAAAAGGTGACAAGAATTAACTGGAGGGCAGAGTTACTCCCTGAGAACCAAACATTCAGTTGCTTACCCTATAGTAGATACAGAGTTGTTATTCAGCTTTCCATCTCTACCTATAACTTAGATCCGATACTTAACATAAAAACTGCCATATAAGGCTGGAGAGATGGCTCAGTGGTGACACCTCATAATGTTCTAACAGAGGAATTGAGTTCACTTCCCAGCATCCACAAGTTTGGTTCCCAGCATCCACATCAGATGGCTCACAGTCACCCATAACTCCAGCTCGCAACCTCTTGTAGATGCTCTGTGGGCATCTACACTCATGTGCACAATGATCTTCTCCTTAACACACACACGTACACACAATTCAAGAAAATGTAAAACTTATTTTCAACTGCCATGTGAAGCAAAAGCTTTTTAGTGATGACATTTACATAATTTTAAAATCTTTTCCTCGTAAAATTTGCATGTAGTGGTCATTGCCTGTATTCACAGCACTGAGGCAAGAGGAGCCAGCCTGGACTAGGAAGACTTTGTCTTAAAAAAAGAAAGAAAGAAAGAGGGAGAGAGAGAAAAGAAAGCTTTATATTGTTGACTAAAGCAAGTCTTCTAAGCCATTTTTGCATATTTCCAATTTATTTTGAAATGCAATATGATCATTTCTGTCCTAGGAATTCATAATTTGAATAAAAATAGAGAATGAATTTATGTGTCATGTTCAGATAAGAAGGTTATATCTCAGGAGATTCATGGTTTCTTGATTTTGTTTCTGCTGTTGGTATTGGGTTAACATCAGTCTTCTCTTGATGGACTGTGAGTTCAGCAAAGTACTAGAGTACTTAGCTGTGTGGGGCACAAAAGGAACTTGCTGGGGGGAAGGAAGGAAGGAAGGGAGGGAGGAAAGAAGGATGAAGGAAGGAAGAGAGGAAGGAAGGGAGGGAGGAAGGAAGGATGAAGGAAAGGAGCAAGGGAGGAAGGGAGGGAGAAGTGACACATGATTTTATTATTCTAATGTAACATATTTTCAAAAGATATGACAGTAAGAAATTATTTGTATTGGTGTGTGTGTGTGTGTGTGTGTGTGTGTGTGTGTGTGTGTGTTTATGGATGGCTGGGGATTGTTCCTAGAGCCTCACACAGGCTAGGCAAGTGCTTTACCACTGAGCTATAAACCCAAACCCAAGCCCTGATTTGTTGCTCTTGGGCCAGTAAATCCTAAAACCTAGGACATTTAGTTAAGAGGCATTCCATTGTGTATTGTTATGCTCTAAAACTAGCCAGCTAATAGTGTATATATGCGTGTTTCATGTGCTTATGCTCACACTTATACAACACAGAGACCGGATGCTGACTCAGTAGGGCAATAAACAGCCATAAATTTATCCACACAAGTCTGCAAAGCTTTCACAAAAATAAAATTAAAAATATTAGCAATTTTATATGCAAATTCTTTACAATAGCTATTTTTATTTCAAAAGGAATATTTTTTAACAATTAAGATATAAAGTTATGCTTTTGAAGTTTATCAGTATAGATATAGCCTTGGTGATTTTACATTTTCTTTATGCCATACTTTATCTATCTAGCCAAAAATCAGATTATTTTAGCAAAAGTAAATTAGTGGCAGAATTATCCAACTCTTAGAAGTAGAGTCTTTTTATGCCTCTTCATTGACAAAGAGTTTCTTTTGTGTTGTGAATTTGCTTCACTGATATTTATCAAAAATGGAAACAGTTGATTATAGTTTCAATTGTAGCGCCACCAAATTATTTTAGGATAAAATTTTAGAATTTTAGGTATTTATTTTTAATTTTAATTTTATTTTTTACTTTTTACTTTTAGCATTTCCTTCTTTTTATTTTATTGAAAATGTGGTTTTTCATATAATATATTATGATTACAGCCTCCCCTCCTGAACTTTTCTAGTTCCTCCCCACTTCTCCTCCCATCAGAACCCATACCCTTTATGTTTCCCCTTAGTAAACAAATCTGCATCTAAGGAATGATAACAAAATAAGATAAGATAAAGGAAAAAAAGCAAACAAACCAAAACAATAATAAAGACAGGAACAAATTGAAAAAGAATAAAACAAACATCAGAAAATTGCCAAAGAAAAAGCATGAGAAACACATGTAGCTACAGAGACACACATATTTGCACCACAGAAATGCCATAAAAACACAAAATCAGAAACCATAATATATATGGCAAAAAACCTTGTGTGTGTGTGTGTGGGGGATGTACTGACACAACGTGAGACAAAGGATCTGCAAAGCTGCTGTGGAGTTCATTTAATGTTATCCTTCTCCTGCTGAACATGGGGCCTGCTTTTAGGCATGGTTTGTTTCCCTAGTGACATTCCCTTGGAGAAAACTAATTTTTCATGTTCTTGTAGTGTAATACTTGGCCTTCTGACCTCCACCACTCTCTTGTGAACAGAGCCCTGCACTGAACACTTCTGATCTTTTTTCTCTGGTAAAGCCGTTTCCTGAGGTCTCCTCCTTTTCCATCACTGCAAGCTCAAACGTCTTCATTTGCTTCATCCTAAAAGTTTTTTCTTTTTCCACATTCTGGAAACACTCGCTTTGTCTCTCTCAACACTCGTCATTTTATATCACATACCGATGAAGGATGGCAAATGCTCCAAGCTGACAACTGACTTGATCCATCAGCTTTTCCTAATTGGAGCTTCCTATGATGCTCGTGTAATTAATCTCTGATTTGGAATCATCACTACAGTCGTTGGCAAGAAGGAACTGGCTACTCCGGCCTGAGGTGGTGGTGCAATGGAAGGGCCATGATACAGACAGGCAGGGTCTTGACTATTGACTACTGGATAGCAAGTGTGTCAGCACCCAACTCTACCAGTTTGAGTTATTAAAAAATTTTTTGCTTTCAAGTTCCTGGAAAGTGGAGTCCCAGAGGAAAGGAATCACGAGTCTAAAAGGGTTACAAACCACATACAGCATCAAGACCCGAAGTCCTCGCTCTAGTTGAAGGTCTGGAAAGAAGGGTGAGATTTACCATCTTGCCTTCTCTTTGTTGCTCTTAGTTAAAGAAGAACTGCCTATTGAAAACACAATGTACTGAGTCCTTGTTAAAATTGGCTTTGATTCATGCGGGATATTTATAGAGGGCTGGAGTAAACCTGCTCATTTCCATAAACTCTTTAACTCAGAGGATGAATTGTAAAGTGGAGGAAGACTGCCAGGCGACAGTGATCTGGAATGTAGATCAGAAGAAAACCAGCTGAGTAATTTACTGTTCAGTCTAGAAATCAGAGGACTTAATGGCCATAATAACTTTCAGTAATATGTTCATATACTATATGTATGTATAGTTATGTGTGTATATATAATATTTCAAATAAGATAACTGTACATTACGGCTTTGATGAGGAATCAGTCTAAGGTTAAGCGTTAGCCTATATAGAGAGGTAGACTTTAGCCTTTAGGAAGGGAAAAGTCAATACATAACCAACTAACCAACCAACTGATACAAACTTTTATCATAAGAGAAAATAATTGCTTTCTTATAAGGTAATGAGTTTGGGGTCATTGGTGATATTCAAGCAGAGAAAAAAATGGCCATTTTCAGGGAGTAGGGCAGAAAAGATTGTTGCATCTGATAATAGCTGGGTGAAATGGACTGTAAGGTTGCTTTGTAATCTAACATTTTATGTTTCTAAGGATGAGCCAGAGTTTAGTCCTTGGATATAAGCTTTATGAAACCACATTATTTTTAAGCAGCTTCTTATGCCCTGTTTAACAAAAAAATAAAATAAAATAAAATAAAAAAACCAAAAAAAAAAAAAAACCAAGGAAATGGACTAGTTCCTGACTAGGAGAGTAGTAAAACTAAGCTTTCCATCGTCCTGGTTGTCAAGAACTTCAATATCTTTGGTCTCATGGAGTCTAGAAAAATACATAACGTACTAAATTCTGAGTGTTTTCATTTTACTGCTTCTTTTGTGGAAGTCAGTTTCATTTCTCATTTTGTAAGATGTTAGCTCTGAGGCTGTTGACCCTTTCTGATTCCTTTCCCTTGGAGAGCAGGGTTTCTCAATGCGTATAACAGGTACTGCTTAATTCAAACTAGCCTGAGCTGCGTCCTTAAGATTTCTATTCCTGGTTCCAGTCAGGTATAAGAAGTCTGAACTTCGGGGTTGGTCTGAGTTTTAATACTAAGCAAACACATTCTGATTCTTCATATTCATATTAAATTGAGGAATTGTTGTGATAGGCTTACATGACGGGTGGGTCCTGAATGCAAGAATTTTATTTTCATATCAACTAGGTAAAAACTCTCTTCTTTTATAATACCTGGAATTAAATGTTTTATGAAAATCAGTACAACTCCCTACAGTTCTTTTGTTGATGTAATTTTATTTCATTTGCTTGTTTTCATTGATTAAACTAAAAATAAGAAATATATCACAGTATATTTATATTTTCATATACACGTCCACTTACTAATAGGAAAACCATGTCAGAAGACTGCAAAAAGAAATAGGAAAATGTTTTATCTTTTATTTTTTTCTTTAAAACAAATTGGTAACACATTCAGTTATTATTTTCAATAGGAAACTACTGAATTTAAAGATATGCCAAATTCCCTTGTGGCCAATAACTCTACAGTTTAAAAAAATGTATGCCCTTATTTTAAAGAGCAACTGTGATTTGGGGGGCATTAAAATATTAACAATAGCAATAGCATTCAAACTACCTTAAGAAATGAAAGAATGACTTCAGATATCTTTACCTGGGGCTCAGGTGATATCATCAGAAAGTTAATTTAGAACATCATTTAGTTCTCATTTTTTTCTGAATTAATATTATTTGATATATACTCCATATGTGGTAGCAGAAAAAAAATGGCTCTCACCAGCTTTAGACTTTCATTGTTTTACACGATGACCGATGAGAAAAGAGAGTGTATCTTTCTATTCCTCCAGGAGATTCCTAGGGGCGAGTACACCTATACATGACTTGTCCATTGATAATGACATGAAGTGCTTAGACTTCTCTGAATGTCCATTCAGAGTTACACATCCACTGTTTGAGTCAAAGTTGTGTCACATCAGAAGGACCTGTAGGGACTTGGTTAGCAAAAGATGTGCCTTCCAACGAAACTACTCAAAACCTTTCTTTTGTTAGTTGTTTATTGACCACAAAACCCTGGAGACATAGAGGCACTCTATATACTCACTTCCTCCCAGACTCAGTCTAGTGGTACAATGTGTATGTTTAAATAATAGATGGAAAAAGTGGTAAGAGCCATATGATAGAGGTAGGGATAAATTCTGGGGTCACTAAGAACAGAATGTAGTTAAATGGGATTCAGGAATCTAAAAATACCTGAAGTGCCCAGTAAGCTGGCTCTGGAAAATAAGGTAGATGAGGTAGAGCCCGGTAGGAAGTAAGTGTGAATATTCTTATTTGGTAGTCAGCATATATATTAGTATTAAAACAGGCTTAACAGGCAAAGAACTTGAGCAGAAATCCTGACTCAAGGTAAAATTTCAGTTGTTTGTCCATTTTGGCTGGAAGCCAGTGCAACTTACGCTGGATAGCTCAATTTCTATTAAACTGAACTGTATTTCCACTTGCTAAGAAAGAAAGCCTTATAGTGGAAATAAAGATTTTTTTTTTTTTAAGATCGAGCTGTTAAGATAAAATGTTAGGAAGCTTTTAAAAGCAATCGCTGTGATGTTTGGCACTTTCCCTTCCTTCTTAGTGAAGGAAAAAAAATGTGGCAACAATTCAGGAAAGGCAACCTTGAGATTCAGTATAATGTAGATGTTAAAAACAAGATACCTTCCTGCAAATTTAAATTGTTTTTAAAGACGGCACTGCATTTCATCTGTGTATTACTGGTGAGGACTCAAGGGTGGAATATTCTGGATGCTACAGCGGATTAAAATAGAAATAAATGTGGCTTTATATACTTGGCAGTAAGGAAGAGTGTAGAAGAGCTAGGGAAGAGACTGTAATAAAGAGAAAAACAGTCAAGGAGCAGATGACTACAGAATGGGGTTTACAATGCATTGGAAAGTGCAGACAATGAAAAGATCTTGAAATTTTGAAACAGCGTGTGTGTGTGTGTTCTTTAATTTAGTTGACTTTATCAAATCACTTTTAGAGCTGAGAGAAAGAAGATGCAGAAAGACTGAGTAACAAGGCCAAAGTCAGTGAACAAGTGTAAGTCCTGGGATTCCAACCCATGAAGAGTGACACTGGAGTCTGAATTTGGAAGCGGGGAACTAGTGTTTTATGAGCACCTAGTATGATACCATGAGTTAAGATTACAGACGATAGAACAGTGTCTTAGAAGTAAGTGAAGATTTGTGCATAGTCGAAATTTATGGAAAACTAAAATATATATCTTAGATTTGGTTATCAAGATTATCTAGCTCAGGCAGGTAATCAATCATACAGAATTGTGACTCAGAATCAGTCTGTAAATTCCAGAGGACCTATGTTGACCCTGTGCTTCTCAGTCCAGATTTGACTATGTGGAGTTTTGAGCAATTTTATCAGCATATCTTTCATTTGTATAGTGGAGTGTAAAATAATAGTTATTCATAGCTCATTGGGAAGAATAGATGATACACTAATGATGGAGGAAGGTCATTGGTTAAAATAAAAGAAACTGCTTGGCTCTCATTGGTTAGGAGATAGGTGGGAGGAGTAAACAGAACAAAACGCTGGGAGGAAGAGGAAGTGAGGTCAGACTCCGCAGCTCTCCACTCCGGAGCAGACACTTCAGAGAGACGCCATGCCCCGCTCCCGGGCAGACACATGCGATGAAGCTCCGACCTAGAATCTTCCCGGTAAGACCGGTGCTCACAGATTATTAGAGATGGGTTGATCGGGATATCAGAATTAGCCAGTAAGGGCTAGAGCAGAAAGGCCAAGCAGTGATTAAATGAATACAGTTTGTGTGTAATTATTTCGGGGCATAAGCTAGCCGGGCAGGCGGCTGGGGTGTTGGGGACGCAGCCCCGCCGCTTCATATTACTACAAATTTAATAGTAAAGAATAATAGTTGAAGTACCTAGATATACCAATTACAAGATAGTCAAAGTAACTTATGTAGGTGCTAAAAAGAACTATGTATATAGAAGGCTAGGGTTTCAATATATTTATGAAAATTTGCATTAAAATATCATATCTACTGATTCTCAATTTCTCTAGGAATTTTTATCTTAAAATATATTTTAGAACTTTGGTACTGACTTCAAATATAAATCTGTCAAATCTGCGCTTATGCATCGCTGCTGACATGCATTAATGTTGAAGAGTGTAGTGTGATAGTTTGAGCATATATTAATATTTACCAGTATGTTCCAGAACTCCTGATAAAAAGAACAAGATGGGGAAGGAGTCTGAGGAGTGTGAATGATTTTTATCAAACCTAAAGGAGATAAAAAGTGGATGAAGGAGTAGTGAGAGTTTAAAAGGACAGGGGAAACAGCGGCTTAGAAATACACCTAGTGTACAGATCACATAGTAGCTTTCCCTTTCAAATCCTGGAGGTCATGGGTGACTTGGGGACTTCAGGTTGGGGCAGGCAAGGGGGCAGTTGCCTTATAATGAAGGAGGTATCCTTTGAGACTCACCAGATCCCATCTCAGTATTCTCTAAGGTCTCTACAGACTTCTCACCTGGCAAGGATAACAACGTAGACTACCCAAACCCTTCTTCTGGGCTTTCTTCTATTTACATAACATCAAAGTCCCTTGGGTGATTGCCAGGGTCCACCACTTCTGCCTAGGCCTCTACCCTCAACCCCCTTTAGAACTTACCAGATCTCAGTCTCCTCTCTGCCAGGAATTCTCCAACTAACTTATATAGTATAGAAACCCAGAAAGGCTACTGTAACCCCTTTCCCAACACCCTCTATTTGGGACACCCCCAAAGTCCCTTAGTTGCTTGCCAGGGACCACTACTTCTTCCTTCATGGCAGGGAAACCAAAGTCTTCCCACCTCTTGGGGCTTATCAGAGCCCTGTCAGCTGCCTAGTCCAGACCCTCTAGCTGTTCTTTTTGTCCTTAGGATCAGTCTATTCTGCTAGGAAAGGTTGTTCAAAGCTCTTTGACTTGAGAATATCAGGTTGCAGCTGACAAGTAAAGGAGCTAAACTAGGGGCTGCACCCTTAAACACCAAATATGCAGAAGAAATAGAAATGCCTGTGTAAGAATTAACGCCGTCTTGAACCTAGTAAAAACTCTACTGAAAGAGAAAGGTGGCTTGAACAAAAAAGAAAGACTCAAACAGTGTACTAAATACAGATGCACAAATCCCAATGTGGGAATAAAAACAAGGAAAACCAAAATAAAGTATCTTTGCCAAAAACACAAATACCATAACCCCAATGAAAGGCTAGCCCTAATGAATAGACCTAGAAAGACTTCTAGACAAGTAATTCAAAAGAATGATTATGTCTATATGGGAAGTAGAAAAAGACAAATCCCCTGAGTTAATTGGGAGCAGGATGACCATGAGAGAGGGTTTTGAAGATGAGGGGAGAGCAAGGGAGGGCAGCAGAGAAAAATGTAGAGCTCAATAAAATCAATAAAAAAAGGGAAGAAACAAAAGAATGATATGGCAATGTTCAAATAGCTCAAAGACAATGACAAAGAGTTGAATGAGATAAGGAAGTCAATCCAAGACATGGAAATGGAGTCAGGAATGCTGAAAATTTGAAAATAAAAATTTAAATCATGATAGAAATGAAATAAATCAATAAGCAAGTTAAGAATTTCAGTGAAAGGTTCACCAACATAATGGATCATGTCAAAAAGAGACAAGCAGGTACAGAAGACAAGGCAGAAGAATTAGACTACACAGTAGAGGTTAATGATGAATTAAAAAACACATGAACAGAATGTGGGAGAGTTTTGGGCCATCATATAAAGACCTAAGGTTCAAATCCTGGGCATGGAAGAAAAATGCTATAGCAAAGTCATAGAAAGTAAAAATCCTAGAAGAAAATTTCCTGAACCTAGAGAAAAATGTGACCACCCAGATCTGTAGAGCACCAAATAAATAAGACAAGAAACGAAAATTTCCATGCCAAATTATCTTAAAATATTAAAAACAGAATAATGAAATGATATTGAAAGTTGAAGGGAGAAAGGCTACGTTACTTGTTTACAAAGGCAAGCCCATTGGAATAACACCTGCAAATTTAACAGAAACCTTTAAAGACAGAAAAGCTGGAAAAGATATATTCCAAATTCAGAAGAATCACAATTGTCAACCCAAACTATCACACCGAGCAAAAATATCTTTTAAAATTGAAGAATTAATAAAAACTTTCCCATGATAAATACAAGGAGATGGAGGACAATGGAAGAGCTGTATGTGGATAATAGTTGCCTCCCAAATGCTGTTACTCATCAAGGGAAGTTACTGGTTAATAGGTTTCATAATTTGGAAAGATATGAACGAACACCTATCCACTCCAGATAGGGGACTGAAGACAGACCCCCCAAACCATTCTTAGTCCATCTTTGTGAACAGTGAGTATTTGGAGTTACTTGTAGAAGCATGGGTAATAGTCTACCTATAGAAGGGAGGATTGATGGAGGAAGGTCATTGGCTAATAAAGGAACTGCCCATGTTATTGGTTAGGACATAGGTAGGTGGAGTAAACAGAACAGAATGCCGGGAGGAAGAGGAAGTGAGGTCAGACTCGACAGCTCTCCTCTCCGGAGCAGACACCTCAGAGAGAGACGCCATGCTACCTGCTCCAGGGAAGACACACGCTATGAAGCTCCGACCCAGGATGGACTTAGGCTAGAATCTTCCCGGTAAGACCGGTGCTATACAGATGATAAGAAATGGGCTAGTCCAGGTGCGAGAGTTAGCCTAGAAGAGGCTACGTAGAAATGAGCCAAGCGGTGTTTAAAAGAATACAGTGTCTGTGTAATTATTTCGGGGCATAAGCTAGCCGGAGCAGGCGGCTGGGGTGTTGGGGACGCAGCCCCGCCGCCGCCCATATTACTACAGAGGATGACAAAGACATTCTGAAAAAGCTTAACCTAATATTCATACAAATTTTATTTATAAGAATTCCAACATAGAAACAACTCAAATTCTATCAACTGATGAGAGGTAACAAAATGCAATGTATACAAAGTAGTAATATGTACAAATGTATATACACAAAGAAAATCAAACACTGTCATATGTCACAGAATGGATACACCTTGAGTGCATTGTGCTAACTGAAAGGAGCTAGCCACAACCACTCAGATGAGAAAAGCCAAGGTTTACCAAGAGTTTTCTTAAAAGAACAGAATTAGGTAGCTTTACTTGGTTTTGTCATAAACCCAAAGAAGACAGTGGAGTGAGGAGGTTTATAATGTAGAACATGGAAAGTTTGGGCTTTTCTCTTACCCTAAGCTGTTGACATGTGGAAGCTGTAGTTTGACTACTAAAAGTTAAGTATCCTATGAGAATAGGAAAAGTATCCATAGAGGATGGCCATAGGGAACATGTGAGAAACAGGAAAGGAGATATTATCTAAAAGAGTGGGTAAAGGGACTATTTCTACAGAAAATAAGGTAATAAAGATGCATAAAGAAAAGGAAGGTGATTCTAGGCAAGCAAAACCGTGTTTGTAGTTTTGTTATTTAGAACAGGTACTTGCTGCGGAACTTGCCATCACAGAATCATAAAAGCTCTAGTACTACTGTGTTTTCAGTAATTGTAAAACATAAAAAGAATGATTTTAGTTACAACGCAGAGTATAAACATTGGCACCATCATTGCTAAGTAAAATTAAAAGCACAATAGAAAGGCAAAGTGAAAGAAGGAAGCACAATTGCAGATACTGCCGTGTAAGAGAGGAGGTCAAGACAGGCTGTATAGAGTTTTGTTTAAGTAGAGTGCTTGAATTTAGGTTCATATCTAGGCCACCTTTAGGTTAATAACTTAGGAACCTAGATGTTAATTATAGAATTTCTCTTTTATTCATTTAATTATTTTACTTGATATATATTTTGATGCCAGCAGACTCAATGTTTTCCTACTGTACTTTTTTTCCAAAATGGGTTGTCAGTTCTCTCAAAGTTAGTTTTAGTTTTTTTCACTGATTTCTATTACATTTATTTATATTCAGGTAATGGGTTTTAGCTTTCCAGAGATCTGTATTCGCTAAAATGATAGTGGCTTTTTTGGGTAGCAAAACTCAGTCTCTACACATGCAATACAAGTGATCAATCACTCAGTACCACCTGTCCAAATAATTTGTCTCATAATCCATTATAAAGGATTCATAATTACCAATCTCCATTTAATAACCTATCATTATATTATTTAGATTCATATTTATCCACTGGAGCTTGGTGGGTTCACCAGGGTCTACACAACTAAACACAAGGAATCCACTTCTCTGAGTCTATTACTAAGCAGTAGTTCAACAAAGATGGCTAGGCTCCAGTGAACCCCAGCCTGATGCATCCATGACTGATTATTGGCAGGGCCAACCTTGTTCAATAATAGTACAAGTAACCACAACAGCAGTGAGTTCACAATTGTAGCAGCTGTGTCCTACCCAGCATTTTACAGCTCTCCTCCCATCTGCCAGCTCTTACATTCTTTCGACCGCCCTCTTCTGTAATGTTCCCTCAACTTTAGGTGGGATGTTATAAATGTCTTTTTTTTTAGTGATTAATCAGCTGTCACTTATTCTGAGCACTTTGAACAACCTTGAATACCTGCATTTGCCACTGCTCACTGAAAATAAGTTTCTGTGATTAAGGCAGTGAGTAGTAGAATTTGTTTACCGGCATGAGCATAGATATTTAGAAAGCAGTTTGCTAATATGTTAATTTAACTAAACAACAGTAACAAGTTCCTCTTAGGGCTCCGATTCCCCAACTCATGCAATTTTGAACAGTACCAAGCATAGGTTCCCCCCATGTAGTGAAGGCTTCAGATCCATTCAGAGAATAGTAGCTGTAAGCCCCATAACCACTATGCCAGTACTACATGAGCAGGGACATCTTTGTATTGAAATTCTTATCGTTTATACCTGGGAAAGACTATGGATGCCTTTTCTTCAACAATAGCCTATATAGCTTCTACCTCAACTCTGACAGATGACCAGAAGAGAGGTAGCTTGTCTTACTTCCTTGTTTTACAGACAGGACGGGCGATTTCTTTTAGCCTAGCATTTTATTATATAGTTTCAGTTGACAAACTACGGAAAATGGCAAGAGTTTGTTTTGTTTGGGGTGCCTCTGTGGCCTCCTTGAATAACATTTCATATAGAGGCACTCTACACTTGGTATTGGGATTTTTTTGGTTATTGTTTAGCAAACTATAGTTTTTAGAAGCATTTTGTATCATGCAAGGTATTTCCTTTGTATGTATTTTAATTATATTTTTAATTTGGTTACAAGTTGGCATATTTCAATGTGGCCTTTAGATATATGTTTCATTCTAGCTAACCCTCTCCTACTCTCCTCCTCCTTAAATATTTCCAGCCCTGATTGTCACCCTTTCACCTATATTCTATTTATTTGGGGGGGGGGGAGAAGTCAACTGTTTTATTGTTTCATCGATAATAGTAATATTTTCCCTACTGAAATTTATATTGTCTTCATATTTATTCTTTTTAGTTTTGGAATGACGTCTCTGAGTGTCGCTTGCATTTTGCATATTTTGATTTACATTTTCTGAATTATAGAAATTTTGTGTTCAAGTATTTTGTGAAATTAAAAAAATATCAAGTGTTTTATCAAAATATTTCTTCTTTTTTTGTTCTTTGGAGTTCAGAAAGATAAATATGTTAAAGTTTAAGTAGTAAAACTTTCTGAAGATACTGCAAATTCACCAATTCTCTATGCCGAGTCTGCAATTAGGGTAATTTATTGATTTCTAAATCCAAGGTATTGCATATTCAGTTCTACAATTTTAAATAGGTTTCCAATCAATTCAAATTAACTGGTAAAATTCTCTAACTTTTCAATTTAGAACATATAAATTCTTCAATGTACTAATCACGGTTTTTTAAATTGTGTTTTTGATGTCCAATATATTTCAACAACTTACATTATCTGCTTTATTTGGTTGGCTCTGAACTCCAGAGTTAATTATTCAGTACTCCAGGAATTCCAAAATACTTGCTGTGCCTTGAAGAATTTTTCTGCTCAGCTCAGCTTCTCGCTGTAGGCATCTTCTGTGATTGGAAAATGGTTTGACAAGAAAAGTGTTGCATATTACGCTCATTGCACTAGACCTCTTTCCTCTTCAGGATTTTAAAGTCCTCGCTTCATTCATTTACAGCCATAATATTACAGTTTCCCTCTCTAGAACCCCAGATGTTTCCGGCTTTTATGCTTCTTAGAGCTCTCTCCAGCTTCTCCATCACAAAATTTAGCACATATCCTGGGGGAAGCAATGCATAATGATATGTAATGTACTGTTTTCCCCAGGATGTTGATACCTTGATTTTTGGCCGTCTACAGAAGCTCCCTCTTAAAATAAAATAGACATCATTTCATTATGCTTATTTTTCCATAGACATTGTCAAAGATCACTAGTATATGCAACCACAGATTACTTCACTGTGCCTAAACATGGTATTTCATATATAACATTTTATGAGAGGAAGCATGTGAAGTAAATATAAATGTTTTGTTACTATATTATCATAAATACCTATAATTAACCTTCCATATCTTCAGGTTCCACAACTTTGCATTCAAATGACTCAGGAATGAAAATATTTGCAAAGAAATTTAAAAATATCTATTAGGAACTAATCTTGAAATTATTGCATGATGTGTACTGTGATGAATTCATGGGAATAAAATGATGTCTCAGCATTGTATTAGGTATTACACATATTTAAGAGATAATTCAAGGCATCATGTACACATATAAAGGTTATAACAAATAGTGTGCTATTTTAGAGATTTTAGTATCTATAGATTTGGGCACATAAGGGAATTTCTAGAAACAATCCCAATGGATACGAAGGAATATTATATATTCCAACCTCACATACGGTTTATAATTTGGTTGGATATAGAATTATGTGCTGCAACTTTGTCTTTCAAAAACTGAAGAGTTCTTTTATCTTGTGTGCAGACAGCTGGTCAGTGTTAGCATTCAGGCAAAGAGAACTCATTTGAGATATTCACAGATGCTCAGGGACAAGAATTATGGCATGTCTAAAGTTGTTGAGCCATACCTCTCAGAGAGAGAGAGAGAGAGAGAGAGAGAGAGAGAGAGAGAGAGAGAGAGAGAGAACAAGAGTGTCCTGAATTCACTCTTCCAGCAGACAACAAAGTGCTATACTGTTGTGAAGAGCATGGGGCCCCTTTGTTCTGTCCTGCCCACCTAGCTTACACCTGAAATAATCACACAGAAATTGTATTAATTAAATTATTGCCTGGCCCTTTGTCTCTAGCCTCTTATTGAATAACTCTCACATTTTGATTCAACCCATTTCTAATAATCTGTATGTCACCATGAGGTTGTGGCTTACCCGGAGAGATTCTAACCTACGTCCATCTCAGGCCAGAGATTCATGGCATCTGCCATACTTCCCTTCTTCCCAGAATTCTGTTTTGTCTATTCTGCCCACTTACGGGTTGCCCTATCAAACCAATTATTCAACCAATGAAAGCAACACACAAACAGAAGAACCTCCTACACCATTATACTAAGCTACCCTCACATTAACCTCAAAGCACGCCTATTCTTTGCTTGCCAGTCTACTACAATGGATCTGTGTCTCAAAGTTGTCATTGGACACTGTGTCCCCTGCCCCTGTTTTGTTGAGGTTTTGCTTCTATGGTCTTGGGTCTTTGTGTCATTATGGTAAGTGGTTTAACTCCCTATTGCCTCAAGGCTCCTGTAGAAGAAGAGCTCTTAGGAGAAAAGAAGAAGCTGGAATAAGAAACATAGAGAAGTTAGAAGTAGAACAAATTGTTAGAGTGAAAATAGAGCAAGTAGAACACAGAAATGAAGAGCATGGCCCCCAGAGTATGTGTGAAGTTACTATAGAGATCTTTCACCCCCTCCTTTGCTCCTGAGAATCATTTTCCTTTTGAAACCCTGGGTAGGGGCTGGAGCAGGTCTCATAGCCCTTACAAGGATGTTGTCTTCCCTATTATATGGTGATTCCATTTAAATTCTTTTAATATAAATATACAATTTAGGAAACTTCTACAGTTATAGATTTTCATGTGTAAGAGAAGACATGTAATGGTTGTCTTTCTGGGTCTGGGTTAACTCACTCAGAATGATTATGCTTAGCTTGATCCATTGATCTACTAATTTCATAATTATATTTTTCTTAACAAGTAAATAATAGTTCATGGTATAAAGTACCAGTTTCCTTATCTAGTCACCAGTTGATGGGTTTCTAGGCTGCTTCCAATCTCTGACTGTTATGAAAAAAATAACAATGAACATGTAGTATCAAGTATTTCTCTTGTAAGATGTAGTCTTTTGGGTGTATGCCCAAGAAGGGTATAAATGGATCTTATTGTAAATCTGTATCTAGATTTTTGAAGAACATCTACACTTGTTTTCATAGTGTGCAATTCGACCAGTGGTGAATGTGTACTCCCCTTTCTCTTCATCCTCACAAGCATGGGCTGCCATTTGTTTTAATAATCATGGTCATGATAACTGTGGCAATTTGAAACAGCAAAGTAACTTTAATTTGTGAAGTCTGGCATTGATTATGAAGTCTAAGGATGTTGAAAATTTTAAACTGTTTTTATTCATCTGTGCTTCATCTTTTTAGAACTTCTTATTTAGCTCTCTACTTTATGTTTTGATTTCTGTTGTTTTATTTTTTAGTTCTTTGTATATTATAGCTAATAATCACTTGCCTTATCTATCATTTATCTATGTATCTATCTGTCTGTCTGTATAAATATCTATATATATTTGATAATGATATTTTACCCATTCTGTAACTAGCCTCTTTGCTTGAATGATGGTGTTATTTGTTTTATAGAAGCCTTTTTTTTTTGCTCCATTAGGTTCTATTAGTTGCTGTTCATAATGCCAGCACTTTCAGGATCTAGTTTGAAAAATATTTTGTCTGTGCCATAAGTTTCCTGTGGCTTTGACCTAGGTTTCTTCCCTTTCCTCTGCACCTATTCATCATAGATTTGATCTTTTCACAGTATCCCGGATTTCCTGGATGTCTTGAGTCAGGATATATTTTAGACTTAACATTTTCTTTGATTGTTATCCATTTCATCTACCTTGACTTCAAAATGTGTCCTCTTCACCCAATCCGTTGGTCAGGTTTGTGTCTGAGCTCTATGTTTGATTTCCTGAGCTTTTCATTTTGTGTTTTATTTCAGTTTCACTTTAATTTAGTGATTCTATTTCTTTGTTAAATTTTATTTCATACCTTGAATTGTACACATAATTGTGTTTTCACTGAGGCATTTATTCATATCCTTTTTAAGGTCCTTGAGCATTTTTTTGTTTGTTTTGCCTTTTTTTTTCAAGACAGTGTTTTTCTGTAGCTTCGGTGCCTGTCTTGGAACTAGCTCTTGTAAACCAGGCTGGCCTTGAACTCACAGAGATCTGCCTGCCTTTGCTGCTCAAGTGCTGGGATTAAAGGCGTGTGTCACCATTGTCGGGCCTGTGTTTTTTTTTTTTAAATCTTTGTCTTGTGATTCAGCCAAATCGCTTTTTTCAAGAAATATTCCAATAGGAATGCTGATATCTGAGGAGTACTATTGTCTTGCTTGTTCTTGCAGTGGGACAGAAGCTTCTGTAGCTATGAAACTTTTGATTTCTTTGATTTCTTTTGATATCTAGCCTAACCTTGTGGATGTTTGACTCTTTGGTTACTGTTGGCATATTGCAGAGCAGATGAATGATGCTTGCTTTTCAGTCTTGAGGCCACTGTGGGTTTCACAATTCGGACTCCAAAGGGTTCTAGGTCTGAAGTTCCAGTTTGAACGTTGGACTCAGATTTAAATAGTCCAAGATCAGTCCAGTGGGTAGGGTGGGTGATAGGCTAGAAGTCTGGGGAAGTGAACTGACACTGGAAGTTCCTTAAGTAGGATTTGAGGTCTGGTTAAAAAGAGAGTGGCAGAGACAGAGTTAGAGGAAACTTGGATCCACACCATGTGTAATGGCAAGTCCCAATGGAAGGAAGATGGACTGAGAGGAAGTGCTAGGCGGGTGACAATAGCAGGTCTAGGGATACCCTAGGAAGACAGAATGGAGTTGAGGAATGGGGGTTCATGTAGTATATCTGTGGTGCAGCCAAGTGAATTTATTTTAAAATTTCATATGTGTGTATGATATTTACATCATTTTCTTCTTCCTTTTATGTTTTGCATAATACCATTGAGTGTTGCCCATCTATTTTAAGGGTTGTATTCAGATAATTTGTTATTCTGAATCATAGTCTAGACATAAAAAATAACTTGGTTTATTCAGTCTGTCATCTTTTAATTTTTTCTATTTATTTCTTTTTAATTAAGTTTCTGGTAGGTTTACAAAATAATGAGTTTATTTATGGCATTTTCATGCACGTATTTCATGTCTGTTTCTATATTTTCACCCAGACTCTACATTGTCCCCCTTGCCTCCAAGTAGTTTCCATATGATGGCAGGCAGTGTGTGTGTGTGTGTGTGTGTGTGTGTGCATGCGTGTGTGTGTGTGCATGTGTGTGTGTTGTTGTTATTAAATGCCATTTGTCACATTTTCCAAAGAATTTTTTTTCAACAGTGAGCATTAACTTGTACAGATTTATTTTCAAGATATCTGGCAGTTGAGGGTGGGGAATGGATTATAGGTAAAAATGAAAGTAGAGACATAGAATATTAGAGGTGGAATGGCTTAGGCAGGAAGGGGTGTAGGATTATGAGGGAAACTAGCAATTAGAAGGGGGAGTTAACCAAAAGAAAAGGTCAATGGAAGCCTATAATCTCACAATCCAATTCATAATAACAATAATTGGAAGGATAGAACATATATAGAACACAAGGAGTTACTGGGGGATACAAGGCAGGAGCATGGGGAATTAAACTAAACTAAGGATATATGTGAATGCCTATGGGAACTGTAAGAGAATTTCAAAACACAATTTGAGAAATATGGGATTTCTCTACTTGAATGGATTATTAAATGAAAATCACAGTGCAAGGCATGGGCAAGGCGTGGAAAGCCTCCCTATGAGTTGCTGGTCAATGGAGGCCCCCAGAAATCTCCCAGATAGCATAGGATATTGCCATTGCACTTGGTTACCCACTGAAGCTCCTTGACAGTGCCTTACTGCTGAAGCCACCCCATACTTTTGAGAACATAGAAAAATCAAGGTCAGACTAATGAGGAAACTTCCTACCCACTGGCAGCCTTTCATAGTGTCAAAAGGTGCTAATTAAGACTGCTGGTGGAAATTAGAAATGGTCTTAGCCAGTGCTGGATCCTGCAATATTGACCTGCTGGGCACCTGAGCAATCATGGTGTTACTGTTCTAAGGTAACTAATTATTTTCTGGTTGGATTTGAGTCTTGCTCCACAGAAGGGAATTTCATACCTGGTACTGTAATCCTGAAAAAAAAAAAACCCTCATGGCTGGAGGTCATAATATCTCTCTCTCTCTCTCTCTCTCTCTCTCTCTCTCTCTCTCTCTCTCTCCCTTTCTCTCTCTCTCTCTGTGTGTGTGTTGCTACTTGGCTAAATGGTCATGCCCTCAAACTGTCATCTAGATATTTATGTTTATGCCTATAAACCTGGGCTGCCTTCAACATTGGTCAGAGAAGCTTCTTTTGCCGTGGTCAACTCAGAGTAATATATCAGTCATCAGAGTGCTAAGAATCAGATCCTGCGTGCTCCTCCCAAAACAAGACCCCTCCATTACCCAAAATTCTGACCAAATCTCAGGGAACGTGAAGTAAGAAGTGGAGGAAAGAATGGAAAAGCCAGAGAATGGGGAGGAAAGCTGTGAGCTGCTGTTTTTTGGACATGACATGAGTACCACAGCTGTGGGCACTTGCATAGGACCTGAACAAGATCAAGTCAGCCAACATCCAGCAAAGAGGAAGCAGATGGCCTCCAGGTCTCACCCTTACTAAGAAGCTATTTGTGGTTGGTTGCTTCTGGGGGAGGGAAAATCATTCATTTTGAGAATGTGGCTACTGGTACAATTCACGTGCTCTACTTAATGGTCTCATAGTCAAACACATATGGGCAACACTAACTGGATTTAATGGATTATTAAGAAGAAAGAAATGAAGTTTATATATATATATGTATATATATACATATATATATATGAACATCTCAGGAAAAAACTTAAATATTATAGACATTATGTCATTTTTTCTGTAACTTAATATAATAATATATACTTGATATTCAGATACCCTGGAATTCCTGGAACAAGCAGTTCTTGGCTATATTGCATTTCTTGATGTTGGGATTATTATAATTATTCCATATTACTTAATGTTATTTTTCTATTGATAAATGTAACATGATTTTTGCAAGCATAAATTTCAGTGATTTGGTCTGTACTGACTTTTTGTGGGGGACTTCCTATCCCAGGTTTGGGTATTTAGGTTTTAAGTAACTTAGAGAAAACCAGCTTGTTTTCTTTCTGTGTGTTTCTTCTTGAAAAGTAAAGTTTTTGTATATTCATCCACTCAACATATTGATTTAATAGTTTCAGGAATCTCATTTTCTATTGTCGTCACGTCTGTCTTATAGCTTGTTCCATGAATACTAAGAAAGATATCTTTATTTTTTACATGAGTTTTATTTTAAATTACAAACTGTCAAATAGTTTGTTCAATAAATATTATGTAAATATTTTTCACTACAATATCAAGTAACTCTTGAGCCAATTATTAAGGAACTGCAGCTTTCTGTGTCACCAAGCCCATGCTACTTGAAGTGGACTGTTCTAATATTCAAGATATATATTTTAGCCCCAAATTTCCCACAAATGTGTGACATTCTGATTCGCTTATTATATGATCCTTGTTTGTAAAAGCATTTTTCCTCATTTTTGAGACTTAACATTATACTTTAATTTATATAAATATCTTATATCCCTTTGTGGCTTTGTTTTATTTATATATGTTATTTGAATCTTCTCGTCTGTGCTTATCACACTGCCGTTTTAAAAACTGAGATGACTCTAATGGACCAGCTGCCTTGCGGGACCCTGAAGAACGGCCTATGAAAGCTCCCACTGTTCTTGTCACTGTCTGCCTCTGGGGATTCAGGGCTGTCTGCTTTCCCAAGTCCCACTTGGACTCCATCTCCTCTCTCTCTGACACACTGAGTCTTGTGGCCCCACTTGTCTTACCTGACTATCATCCTCCCTCTGGAGGTTCCCTGTACCTCTTCAGAACAATGGATACCCATCTTGTACTTCCTTTATCCCAGACAGATTGTGAGCCCAACGTTGCAACCACACCTTCCAAATTACTTCAGCCTTTCACCGTCCTTCTTCACTGTGTTCACTCAGGAAGAATTAGTACTGAGTTGAGATAGATAGCCTCCATTTTTATGATCCCTGACATTCAAAACCTCCTTCAGGAAATGTGCACAGTGTTGACGTGTTCACGTCAAACCACAAACATAAACTTCAGTGCATACTCTACCGTACCTTGAAGCCCTGCCAGGCTATCTTTAACAAGAGCAACGGAGGAGGGAAGTCGGTAGTTTCATCGCTGAATCATTGCTTTGACAAAATTTTCACTTTGTGCTCAGCATGAATCTATTTCTCCACATGTGTCTTCTAGAAACGCTGCTGTTGATGTTGTTCAGAGTACTGCCATCACACTCTGTGCCGCTTCTCAGGATGTTTTTTCTAGTACATATTTATCTTTAATTCACTTATGGCTGCAAAGGGATTGTTGTTTCAAATGATCTTTCACTTATACAAATAGATCTTCAAATGGATATTATGCCGCCTTGTTTTTTGGGGTTAGGTATTATTTTAATTTTTCAAAGATTTAATATCATCAGGGTTTTGTGATACATGCCTTTAATCCTATAACTCTGCAAGCTGATGCAGAAGGACCCTGAGTTTGAAGGCTTTTTGAGTTACCTAGTGGTATTTTCTCAAAAGATTAAAACATTAGTCTATATGTTTTTTATCTTACTTATGGAGAGAACAGAATCTAGCCTGAACATGATATGAGATGTTTTCTTGTTTCATCTTGCAATTTCTCTTAGCTATCCTGTGTCTCTTGGGGAATTAGAAGTAAGATGAAGCAATCTGAGTAAAGCTCGGATGTCTGACGAGAGTATGAGTGCAGATTGGGTTGAGTCTCTGTTTTCTTCCAAGCCCTAAACCCAGTGACGAGTGGCATGTCTTACAGAAAGGGGTTCTTTCTCCTCCTTACAAAGATGTGGTCTATCAGCATAATCCAAAGCTTGGTGAACAGTCTGCGTGCTGAAATTAGGAATAAGTCAGGAGATGGGCCTCAATGGAAGCACTTTTGCTTAACCTGAATGACACTCTGGGTACTACCCCAGCAAGGAAAAAATAATAGATATCACAAAAAAAACCCCAGAGAGTTCTTGTGACCCTATAATGTAATTCTCCTACTTGTGAACAGCTATGTGTCTATCTACCATCTCCCCTGAACCAACCATGCTCCTAAGGCCAGCTGTCTGCCACATCACCCATCAGTTTCCTTAGGGACGTATGGTGCCATCAGACAAATATGCAAAGTCTTCCGTCAACAGATGAGTTTCTTTCTCTAAATGATGCCCATCTTCTGTCCATTTCTCTGCTCTAGAGTGACAGCAAACTCATCAGCTGGACCGTTGTCAACATTCTATAAATCTCTGATCTATTTCCAAGTGAGACATTCCAAGCACCCTTTCAAAATTCTTGTTCTTATTTCCTGCACTCTGTATCTTCTTTCCCTAATTTTGTTTTCTCCATAACATTAGAACTATTTGATATGTTGAACATTTTTGGTTTTAGGTCTGCAATATATCGCCAAGTCACATTGTGTATGTTGGCATGTTCTGGTACATATCCACATATTGCTATTTCATCCATGTTAAAAGAACTACCTTATCATGGAAATAAATTCAGAATAAAGGTGAGGAAGCTTAAGCGTCCAGTCCCTCCCTCACCGGCGCCGACCAATGAGAATGTCTTAAGTTGCTGAGAAGTGGAGAGGGCTCTAGCTAGGAGAGGCAGAAAGGTTACTAATAGGAAACATGTCTCTGGAAGCCATTCTGTACATCACACACAGACAGTTTTTTTTTTTTAAAAAAAAGCAAAAACAAAAACAAAAAAAAACCCAAAACAAACAAAAATACCCTACCAATTCAAACTTTTAAAAGTGATTTTAAAATAAAAATATACGGTTACTCTAACTTTATTTAAATATATTGTTTTCATAAAAAGGCCTCACAAATCATGTGTGTCAGACTCTAGAAACTTATTTTCCACACTGGGGTTGGTTGATTAAATGAATCCAATAACATGGAACTGAAGAATATGAAGGAGGATTGCTTGATACAGACACTTGGAAGTGCCATCTGTGTAAACTGCAATGTAAAGTTTTGGAGGACCCTGGGGCATGCAGTATCCTGTCTGCACATCTGTGTCTTCATGAAATCTTTCATGCAGACAACATCCTACAGCATGTGCTGTGGAGAGAGCTGCTATGCAATCCTTCCTGCTTCCTACCCCGTTTCCACTAAGAGCCGTGAGAATCTCTCTGCCTATGCTTAGCTTCTTCGAGAGTGATAGGAGGGTTATCTCTGGAAACACAAAATAGACTCTGAGACTGATCAAACACCTGGGGCTTAGTAAGACTCTGGACTAAAAAAGAAAGAAAAGCAATGCCCTTGAGTACAATCTAACCTGCTTATAGAAATGACTGTTTAACCCATCTCTGTCTCATGCTGATGGAGAAGACTCAAGTTGCTTTATTGAAGAAAAAGCAGTCACGGCATTATAATATTTTCAGATTTCACTGGCTCATAGGGAGCCTCGAGACAAGTACACTATAGCCGGAAGTTACATAAGTGCAAATGCGGATGGAAGCACTAATCATAATCTTCAAATAGTTTCAAATGTTTACAACTGATTAATATACATAAAAGAACCATGGTTTATAAAATCATTAAAGGTGTGTGTGTGTGTGTGTGTGTGTGTGTGTGTGTGTGTGTGTGTGAGAGAGAGAGAGAGAGAGAGAGAGAGAGAGAGAGAGAGAGAGAGAGAGAGAGAGAGAGGACAAATTTCAGGAGTCAGTCTTTTCCCTCGATCAGGTGGGTTCAGGTTTGCCAGGCTTGATGGCAGGTGATTTTACCCACCTTATTGGCCGTTCTTTTTTTTTTAACTTTCTAAATGTAATTAAACTGGGTAATATTTGCCCTAAGAAGCAGATAGTAAGCTGGGCGGTGGTGGCGCACGCCTTTAATCCCAGCGCTAGGGAGGCAGAGGCAGGCGGATCTCTGTGAGTTCGAGGCCAGCCTGGTCTACAAGAGCTAGTTCCAGGACAGGAACCAAAAGCTACAGAGAAACCCTGTCTCGAAAATTCAAAAAAAAAAAAAAAAGATAGTAGGCTAAATTAAACAGTTCAAATCTTCTGTACTAGCAAAAGTGTTTCAGATGGTGGAGAAAGGATTGTACTTTATCCAAACTAGGTTGTAAGCAATTCTTGCCCAGGGGAGCTGGACTAGTGTGAGCATGTCGGGTTATTGGTGAGAATTACATCTCTTTTTGTATTTGATGTTTTTCAAATGTAGCATCTATGTGTCTATCTCTTCCTTTGAATTTTATCACACGTAGCACCTGCATTCACAAGAGCACTCACTTCTCTTGCTCAGATTCCGTGGCATTTAACAACTACACAATTATGCTTTTTAAGAGCCTCACCAATCTTCAATAGCATTTTCTCTAGCAGGGATTTTAGCTTTCGGCAATCCGAAAGGCTCTTAGAGAGGGGTGGGTATGATAAAAATATGATGTATGAAATTCTCAAAGATTAATAGTTTTTGAAATTTCAAAAAATAAGAGAAAAAAGAAATACAGGAGGTGCTTAGCATTGTGGTTCTTATGGGCAGGGGTGTCTCTCAGGAGGCTACCACTGTAGCCTGGGATTAATACTCATCTAATATCTTAGGCACTGCTGCTGAGAAGGCTTACTCACATAAGCAGGGTCCTAGTTACCTTTGTGACTAACTGGAGTTTATTCCCATCACAAGTCCTCTTCAGAGGCTGTCCTAAGTGAGCTTTCCTCCCCATGACATCCCTGAGTTACATGGAAGCTGATGTGTGCCTTATATTACTTACTCTCAAATCATATACCATCATTTCTATTTTAAGCCAGAATTCTTAGTCCAGACTTAAGAGGAAGTAAATTAATTTCTACTTATTTTACTGGGGCGTTTCAAAGAATTTGTGAAGATATTTTAGAAGGTCATAACACAAGGCAGAAATGTGGAATAGGAACAGAATGTGGAATTATTGAGTTTAGATTTCTTGCTACAGAAAAGCTAAAGAAATGGAAAGATACATCAAAGACTTTAGACTCAGTATCATTGGTATAATAACGCTTTCCACATGGCTTTACATAGTTGACGCCATCACAATCTAATCTCTCACCAGCAATATGTCATATAGAAACTGACAAAATGACTCCTAAATTAATATGAACATCCAAAGGTCCTAGAAAATAGGATGACCTTAAGAAGTGGAACAAAATTATAGAGCATCTGCCAGGAGATTTCAAGACCATGAAGCTGTAATCAAGCAAGACGGTTCAAGCATAAACAGAGATAAACGAGTCAGTACAACAAAAGCAATGTCCCAGGAAGACTCATTAACCACTTGATTTCAATGAAACTGCCAAGAAATCAGCAGGGCAAAATTCCAAACTGAAAACAGCAGGGAACAAACTTGTCTGTTCATGATCTGGAATACTAGTCAATGGTAAAAGGGAAAAATAATTGTGACACCTGTAAACCATGTTCAGGTCTTTGGAAATGCCTTGCTGAGCAAAAGCAGCTAGATACAAATGAGTGTATATTTATTTGGAATCCAGAGCAGAGAAAATTCACCCCCAGGAATATAAACAAAAACAGTGTTTAATGTTGGGGTAAGCATAGTAAGGGAGAGGGCACCAGGAGATGTTTCAGAGTGACCGACTTTATCACTATGAGTACACGGTGGCCAGGTAAGTGTGTCCATAGACATGGAACTTTACCCAAAGAATGAGCACATATTCTTCTGTATCCAAGTTACTCCTCAGTAAAGAACACACAGAATAACAAAACCAAACCAAAACAAATCTGAAGCATGTATAGTAGACAAAAATCCTAGCAGTTTCTATAAGGCACCAGAGTACTATAGCCTCTCTATGTAAACTATCAAAGTACCAAGTTTACAAAATGGGAAACTATGTTCAAATTGTTTTTCAACTTTTGGGCTCCTCAGAAAAGTCAAGACAAAATGCATTTAGGTTTGAGAAGAAATTACACTGTTTTCTGTTGCACTGTCATGGGATGTGAGAATACCACCGAACATTAAATCTAGACCCTGTACAAAAGAGAACTGTTGTTCACTTCTGCCTGGAGTATCTAGAAGAGAGCAAAGGTTAGATGTTGTGTGTGCATAGTATGGCCAGAAATGGAGAGGGGCCAGGAGGAGATAAAAACTGCTGCATGGACAGAAGGCTGATAAAAATTAAAATACAGGGGATAGAATAAGCCATCTCTACCCACATAGTATAATACTCCATCTCATGTATATGTGATTGTGGTATGTGTGTGCAGGTTTACACATGGGTACTGGTTGAGAAAGTCATCAATTCTCTCCTTCCACTGTGGGTTCCAGGGACTGAACTCAGTTTTTCATGCTTGTGCAAAATTTGCACAGATTGAGCCATCTCAGCAACCTTTTGCAGTTACAGTTTTTGTTGGGAAGCTTGTAAGCAAAGAAGGATGTAAACATCAGAAAGAACAGGAAGGAAGAAAAAATGCCCCCATTCTCTTCTTTACACAATGAAAATGCATCATTCCATCTGCAGGCTCCACTTGAGGATCAAGTCTTGGATTTCTATAAAGGCTAAGGAGGATTTCACAGTTTGGATTTGGAACTTCGAATTTGTGGGTTTCTTTTTCAGCAAAGTTTAGACTATTGTCTCTTAGCAGAAAAATCAGAGTTCTTCTCTGAATGAAGCTTATAAGGGAGAGGAAAACAAAATTTTTCATTATATCACAACATTGTTCTTATTTCAGAGAATTAGGGCACAGGTTGTTGAGATGATGTGGGATTCCCCTCTGTATGCTGTGAATACCATTGGTTAATAAAGAAGCTGCTTTGGGTCTGTTGATACGGCAGAACTTAGGTAGGTGGGGAAAACTAAACTGAATGCTAGGAGAAAAAAGGGCAGAGTCAGAGAGAAGCCATGTAGCCCCACCAGAGACAGATTCCGGAACTTCTGCCAGTAAGCCACAGCCATGTGGCCACACACAGATTAATAGAAATGGGTTAAATTAATATGTAAGAGTTAGCCAATGAGAAGCTAGAGGTAGTGGACCAAACAGTGATTTAATTAATGCAGTTTCTGTGTGATTATTTTGGGGCTAAGCAGCTGGGAACAAACTAGCAGCTCTCCCCTCCTACATTGAGACTCTGGATATATGCCTTTGCTATTGTGGAGTGTTAGGAAAGGAGCTTCAGTGTACTGGGTGTCATGCTTGATTGTAAAGCCTCTCTGTTAGTTATAATAAAGGAAGGTGAGAAAGGGATGCTTATCACATGAATAGAGGATAAAATAAGAAGAGAAGCAGCTCATGGTTTTAAAGCTAATTCTACTAAAATAAATCAAGATTGTGTCAGATAGGTGGTAGATCCCGTTTCATTTCCTTGGTTTGGTTTCTTCTCTGGCTTCTGGAGGAATTGCTTCCAGTAGTTAAATGAATCCACTACAGATCCACTACGATTCCCAAAATGAACTATTATGTCAATTAAGAAAGGGTCTCATATGGCTTGTAAATCATAGCATATTAACCCCAAATCAGAAGACTATGGTATTGACAGAATCACACCTAATCATACATTGCTTTGTCTTGCAATATTTCAAGGATCCTTCCCTTTTGCCAATATTCCTCTGAGCATGGTTAGAATTACTGGTATAGCTGCTTTGGAAATTGGTATGGTGATTTCTCAGAAAATTAGAAAACAACCTACCTTAATACTCAGCAATACCACTTTTGGGTATATACCCAAAAGATGCTTAATTGTACCACAAGGACATGTGCTCAACTATGTTCATTATTTGTCATAGCCAGAAGCTGGAAACAATCTAAATGCCCCTTGACCAAAGAACTGATAAAATGTTGTACATTTACACAATGGAATACTACACAGAAGCAAAATATAATGACATATTGAAATTTGAAGGCAAATGGATGGATCTAGAAAACACCATATTGAGTGAGGTAACCCAGGCCCAGAAAGACAAATATAAGTGTACTCACTTCTAAGTGGCTTTTAGACATAAAGTAAAGAAACAACAGCCTACAGTCCACAAGCCCAGAGAACCCAGACAACAAAGCATACCCTAAGAGGGACATTCATAGATTTAATCTACATGGAAAGTAGAGAAAGACAAGATCTCTTGAGTAAATTGAGATCACAGGGATCATGGGAGAGATGGTAGAAGGGGAAGAAGGGAGGGGAGTGATGACAGAAGTCACAAAATAATCCCATACCAGTTCAGAATTATGAATAATAAATGGTTATTTATTTAAGGGAAAACTTAGAGATCACTGTCCTAGATAAGAATCCTCTGCATGAAACAGGAACAAAGTCTAGGAGCCAGAAGTGGGATCCGGAAGCAAGAGAGGGAGTGCACGCTTTACAGGTGCATTTACAGTATCAGAGACTATGCCCAAGTGGGCTGGTATCTTAAAGGCTATTGGCTGAAGGATCAGAATGTGCTCCCACAGCAGGGGAGCAGAGAAAAATACATAGTTTAAAAAAACAATTTAAAAAACCTACTCATGGACTCACCAGAATATTTTATGCTCTACTTATCATTGCTTTATTCCTAAATGGCTTCAATAACATAAAGAAGATAAATAGGGGTTGTAGAAAATGACAAGTCAAACTGTTATTATATTTATCATAAACCATCATAATATAACGAAATAATTTTCCAGAATTGTGTTGATTTATATATTTGGGTTGCAGACAGAAGATTTGGTGAGCTTGTCAGAAATACTCATTCATCAAAAAAGGGGAAATGCTCAGTGGTGTTGAAACACTCATATGTGCTTACAAATGTTGATTTTGGTAAATAAATCCAAGAGTTTTCTAAGTAGCAATTAATAAAGACAGTGAAAATATTTTTTTAAAAGGAATTACAATCTCTGGGTTAGTACCAGAAAGAAAGGTTTACTTGGTATCTCTCCTCTCTCTTCTGTGGTCCTACCATTGCTCCACTTTTCCTTGTTCTCTGAAATGTCTGTTACTGAAGATACAGTGCGGATTATCTGATGTGTGTACTTTAGTGGGATGGAGAGCGCCACTGAACTGCAGCGGTCTCTCCATCGTGTTCTCTGAACTTTCCTGCTTTGTGATGTTTCCTGTCTGGCTTTGCTATTAATACTGCAGATATTCAGATATTGCTCAGATCTTCAGATAGCTGTTATCCAACTTTCCCCACTTTATTCTCTGAAGACAAGCAGAAGGTGCCTGTGTGTCACCTGGTACCTTTCCGTCTCAGAAGATGACAACAAAAGGTTTCTGATAATAACCCCAAGGACTAATTTTCCTTCCTCGAATGATCTTTAAGAGGATGTGAGTTTTGTTTCCTTGATGGCAGTTACTCGAACAGGCCTGAGATAGAATCTTCCTGTAGTTTATTGACAGTTTCTTGATAGTTAAAGATAGCGATTCTTTTTCACAGATTGATTGGCCACGTTACTTCCTCTGAGAATTGTTTGTACAATTGAATTGCCATGTATTGTTTGGGTTGTTTTTCTTTGGTCTTTTATAATTTGGTCATTATAATGTAGTTCTTTATTTATATAGATACTAATCCTCTATTAAATGACTAGCTGGCAAATATTTCTCTCTCACCTTGTCAGCTTTCTCCTCGAGTTTTGAGTTTTAAACTTCTCTGTGCAGAAAGTTTTTGATTTGATGCAATTATATTTTTTATTTCATAAGGATTGTTTCCAGAGTGGTCAGAGTCATTTCCAGAAAGCCCTTGTCTATACCTGTCTTTCCTAATGCTCTGTTTTAGCAGTTTCTGAGTTTTTGATCTTGCATTTAAGTCGGTGATCTGTTTTGAATTGATTCCAGTTTGGGGTAACTGATAAGTCTCAATGTTTATTTTCCCCTGTGTGCAAATTAAGTTTTTTGAACATCATTTCTTGCTGCCTTTTTTTCTAATATGTTTTTGGCATATTTGTTTAAAGATTGCATGGTTGTGACTGCTGAAATTTATTTCTGGTTACTCTATTATATTCAATTTTTAATAATATTTATGTAATCATTTACAGTAAAGTAGGAGCTGTTGTTTTCAAAATGAACCTCAGGAAAACAGAATGGGGAAAATAAACCCTTCCAAAGAAAGTATAGACACTGCTTATGGTCCCAATTTTACATTTCAATTGTTATTACCAAATTTTTTGTTGTAGGAGGTGGCCGCTTGATTCTTGGCTGCTTAGCCCTGAGATAACCACACAGATACTCTATTAATTAAATCACTGTTTGAGCCATTAGCTCTAACTTCTTATTGGCTAACTCTTACATCTGAATTTAACCCTTTTCTAGTAAACTGTGTATCGCCACGTAGCTGTGGGGCTTACCGGGTAAAATTTCAACCATCTCCAGTGGGGCCTCATGGCTTCTCTCTGACTTTGCCTTCTCTCTCCTAGCATTAAGCTTAGTTTTCACTGCCTAGCTCTGTTCCCTTATAGCTCTGCTATAGGCCCAAAGCAGTTCCTCTATTTATCAGTAGTAATCACAGCAGACAGAGGGAAATCTCACATCAGTTTTTATGTTTGTCAAATATTCTATCCAAAGCACTGATTTGCTCTTTCGATAGTAGGCGTCATCTTTTCTGCTGGGGCCAAGCTCAAAGCAATGTATAAAAGAATGAATGGCTCAGTTAGGGGATGCCCACGCTACCACTCTGTGACACAAATGATTGATTTCCCAAAGATAATGACTGCAAAACTGCAAGAAAAACTGAAGACTGCCTTAATTTATTAAATGTGAGACTGAGATCAGTCAAGTAATGTACTATGCAGATTAGAAATGACAATTTAACCAATACTCCTGAGTCTTACCATGAAGACCTTATATAAACTCTACCATGTGGTCCTTCTAGTTATATATGTTGGGATGTGTGGATCAGCCATGTTTTTGAGGAGTTGTATTCTCTGGTTTGTGTCAGCCTCGGAAGACTGAAGTTTTATTGCTTGAGGAGCTGTGATCTCCTTTCAGGAGTCTAGTGTTTCTTTCCCATTGTAGCAGTGTATTTAACCTTGCTTAGTTTTCAACCCTGGCTGCCAGAGTCACTGTCCCCAAATTATAACATAGCGCTCTTAAACTCACTTTACGGTAAGGGAAAGCTGAAAGCCAGAAAGATTAAATGACTTGGCTAAGGTTAAAAAATAGGTCATCCCAATTGTGACACAGAAACCAATTCTTTTGATCATATCTCACAGGCTTCATTCCGTGTGACTGCACCATCTCCACGAGTCTGATTTAATCCTGCCTTTCTTCTTCATATTCTCCAGCAGGATTGTGCCATCAATCAGTGTTCAGTGACAAGAATGCTATTTATTCTTACATGGAGTACTGTCTTCTACTCCAGTGTATCTTAGGTGCTTTTTTTTCCTTGCCATGAACTCTACTTTCTTTTGTAGTGCATTCTCAATTTTATACAAATCTCCTATCCTCAAAGTCCTATTTTAATTTTTATATACCTTGTGGCTCATTTTTGTCTATAGTTATTCTTATTGCAACATTTTATTTCTCTTTTAAACTACATTTCAGGGGTGGAAAGAAAGCTCAGCACTTACTAAGTTAAGAGCAGTTATTCTTGCAGAGGCTTCAATTCCCACCAGCCATGTGGTGGTTCACAATCATCCATAACCCCAGTTACAAGAGCCCTGATGCCTTCCCTCACCTCTGTGGGCACCAGGCTTGCATGTGGTGCTTAGACATATATGGAGGTAAAACACTCATGCACATAAAATTAAATAAACATAAATTGCAAAATACTTTTCATAGTTAGGTCTTTCCTCTTCTATCAGCAATAGTTTCTAAATTCTAGAGAATTGCATTATTCCAGTGCACTCTAACAAACACCACACTGGCTCTATTTGTCTTTCACTTCATATCTTTATTTTTGATGTGTGTATACTAGCAGACTTGCATGTACCAGAGCTCATATATGGAGGTCAGTAGACAACTGGCAAGCTTCAGTCTCTCCTTCTGCAATGTGAGTTCCTAGGTTGTCAAGTTTGGCATCAGAAAGCTGTATCCACTGAGCTGTCTTTCCGGACTCAAACTTCCTTTTAAAAGCCATTTATTGTTTTGCACTGTTCTTTAAAAGCCCAAGGTCATGAGTGGTAAAGAATTAACAGAGAGACCTGCAAGGTGGCTCTATTGGTAATGGTGCCCGATGTTTAGAGGGCTAAAAATCTGAATTTGATCCCTGGGTGCCACACAGTAGAAGAAGAGAATTGAATCTGTTTAACTATCCCTTGACTGAGGTGCGTATGTGCATACACAGTCACACACCACACACACACATACACGCATGCACACACATGATCACACACACACAAATAAATAAAAGTATTTCCATACTTAGTTCTGGTAATGTATGTGACATGTATGTGTACGTGATGAAAAGCAAAAATGAGAAGGATCATTCATAGGAGTTCATGTCCCTGGCCTGGAATATGCCCTGGTAGGTGAGAAGTATATAAAAACATTCAAGAAGAAGCAATGGGAAATGAGACAACTCTACATCGCTTTTTCCAACATAAACATTGGGCATAAGAATATTGGCTCTCCTGGCTCTGCACTTGCTCATCGCTGCAAGGGGCGAACTAGCCAGAACAGTGTAAATGAGCCCACCCTGGTGGTGAAGACAGGGGAGAGCTGGCTCACCAACCTAGCAACTACCCAGGCCCAGATCTAGGATTATGTGTTGGCCCACACCAGCATCCACCTGATTTGTAAGCTGTGTAGTATGGGAGGTGGGGGTGGGGTGTGTCAGTCCTGTGGACTCAGGGCCGCAGGATCTCCAAGACACGCGGTATCAATAGGATGTTCAGGAAGAGTCCCATTGAGGGCCAAGTGCCAATGGTGTAGCAGAGACCTGTAAACACATGCATGTAAACATGTACAGACAAAGGGGTTTATTGCGTGACTGTGTCACACCACAGTTTCCATGACAAGATTTCCCCCTTCTTTCTTTTTCTTTTTTTCTCTTAAATTTTACTTTTTGGGGGAGATGGGTGGGATCAGGAGGCATGATATGAAAGACACAAAAATAATTTTTAAAAAAGTTTAAAGAAAAGAATATTGTTTGTCAACAGCCAGCCCATTTATCCTGCTGTGTATTTTCAAGAGATCAACAGTGAACTTGGAGAGCACACAGTGAAGGAGACTACATCTCCATTAGTAGCACTGATATATATAATCTGGAACTACAGACCCCAAAACAGCTGTGGATAAAGGAAACGAGAGACATGGACTTGGAACACTGAGCTTCACTCTGTGGAGTTAAGTTTGCTGCAGGATTATAGGAGACAGCTGCATAAGAATGATAGAATATAAATTCTTAGCATATCAGAGTTCAGGATAGCAGGATTTGAAGGAAACCAGTCACGGGGCAACAATGTCACACTGGAAAGAAGCCCATAGATACTAGGAACTGGACTATAATTGAGAATAGCATCCTGTTATGCCTTGTATTTGAACAGTACATTGTGGAAACAAATTATGCCAAAATGATAGGTTTGAACAACACAAAGTGGCGGGACCTCTTTCTGCCCCATGAGAGGTGAACAGAGAATAATCACAAAGAAGTTCTACAAAAGCTAATGTAAGGCAAGGGAAAAAAAGAAATATTGTCTTGAAAATGCAGAAGAAGAATAGATCTCAGTAATAGGTTTAAATCAGAACAGAAAGCAACCTTGACGCGAACTGCCATGCAGAATGAAAAAGGATGATTTTATGAAATTTGAAACATGTTGAGAAAACAACGGGAATAAATTATAATGCGGATTGATGAGACAAGAAACTCTAAGGAACTTAAAACTCAATGCAGTGGAATAATAAAAGCTAGAAATGCCATTGTGAAAATTAAATTAAAATATATTACATTTATCATTTTCTTGGAAGATGAACTTGAAAGGATATCTACCCCAAGGGGATAGAGTAAGACAAACAAATTAATGAGTGAGAAGGTAAACTGAATAAGGAGAATATACTGTTGATTATTTTCTCTCCTGCCAAAGTAATCAATATAAATGTGCGTACATACTTGCATAATTACAGATTTTCCTCATCAACAAATAACTGAATAAGTAAGTAGAAAAAGTTTTGTTCTCTCTCTCTCTCTCTCTCTCTCTCTCTCTCTCTCTCTCTTTCTCTCTATCCCTGGCATACATAATTTAAAATAACAAATAACACCTGCCTGCTACAACCACAGGGTTTAAATGGGTAGGATTTCCTCTTTTTTCAACATAATGTTTTCTTTTTGTATGCCTACATCACTTTTTCTTTGTGTGTTCATCTCTGAGTGGATCTTAGTCTGCTTATACACCTTGGCTAGTGTGAATAAGACTTCATTGACTGTGGTATTGTAGAACCCACTTTCAGGTCTGCTTTTAATTTGAGGGATGTTAAATAAAATGTTAATTCTGTTTTTGATATCTTCAGGGGAACTGTATTGTTTGCCTTAGCATCTGTACCAGTTTGCATTTCCTTAAACGGTGTTTTTAACAGTGTTCAGAGTGCCCTTTCTTCTCATCCTCACTAACATACAGTCTTTGTTCTATTGATTATAGCTGTCCTAACAAGTATGAGGTGTGATATCTCAACAGCATTTTAACTTGTCTTTCTCTGATTTGTGACACTAAGTACTTTACCATTTTACTAGTTGTGTATTTGTATGACTTAGGTTTGGCACTAAAGGTATTGGTAACAACAACAGCAGCAGCCAGAATAAACAAGTGAGATTCCTACAGACTGAAAAAGCTTTGCATAGCCAAAAAAGAAAAAAAAATAAAGATAAAAGAAAGATCTTTAAAAGATTACCCTGTAATTTGGGGAAAAAATTTTGTCAGCCCTATATTTTAAAATGGCGGCAGTCACATGTTATATGGAGAAGCCATGTTTTTTGAGCCACGGGAGTTTTAAATATAAACTGTGAGGCATGATCTGCCCTCTCAACTGAGCTGCCACAAGCTGTGGTGTGGAACAAAGGCTGGAATTGAAAACAGCTGCCTCGTGGTACGATTGAGCATCCTTTGGATATATACCGAAAAGTGGTATTGCTGGGTCTTGAGGAAGGTTGTTTCCTAATTTTCTGAGAAATTACCATACTGATATCCAAACGGACTGTACCAGCTTGCACTCCCACCAGCAATAAAGAAGTGTTCCCTTTACCCCACAACCTTTCCAGCTTAAGTTGTCATCAGTGTTTTTGATCTTGGCCATTCTTACAGGTGTAAGATGGAATCTCAGAGTTGTTTTGATTTGCATTTCTCTGATGGCTAAGGATGTTGAGTATTTCCTTAAGTGTCTTTCAGCCATTTTAGATTCCTCTGTTGAGAGTTCTCTGCTTAGGTCTATACTCCAATTTTTATTGGATTATTTGTTCTTTTGACCAACTATGTTCATAGTAGCATTGTTTGTCATAGCCAGAACCTGGAAACAACCTAAATGCCTCTTGACCAAAGAATGGATGAGGCAAATGTGGTACATTTATAGCATGGAGTACTACATAGCAGAAAAAATAATGACATTTTGAAATTTGCAGGAAATAGAAAACATCAAATTGAGTGAAGTAACCCAGACCCAGAAAAACAATTGACATATGTACTTAGTCACAAGTGGATTTTAAACATAAAGCAAAAAAAAAAAAATTAATCAGTCTACAAACCACTATTCCAGAAAATCTAGACAACAACAAGGATCCTATGAGAGACATACATGAATCTAATCTACATGGGAAGTAGAAAAAGACAAGCTCTTCTGAGTAAATTGGGAGCATGGAGTGTTGTTCTTTTGCCGAACTACAGTTCCCAGTGTTCTCCTGGATACGGACATTTCCCAGAAGCCTTTGCATTCCCCGTTAAAAGCGAAGGTCGTCACGAGTTCGCCCTCTTCTCCTCTCTTCCCCCGCCTTTCCTACTGTGTTGGCACGCCCTTACCTGCCTGTTACCCCTCCCCCATTAAAGTGCACCCACGTGGGACTGCTGCATGTCTGTGTCTTTTCCTCGCGTAATGTCTTTACCCTCTAACCTGCAGCCAGACAGAAATTAAGAACAACATGGAGATCATGGGAGAGGGTTGAAGGGGAGGGGAGGGGAGCAGAAAAAAAAATGTATAGCTCAATAAAATCAGTAAAAAAGTGTGTGGTGGGGTGAGAAGACAGCTGCCTCATGGATCTGACTAATCTTTTCAGTTTCCCTGGACCAGCAGTAGCAGTGGCAGAGATAGAATAGAAGGAATAGGAACGAGAGAAAAAAAGCAATTACAGGAGGGTAGGAAGGGGCTGCCAAGCAAAAGGAAAAGCTAAGAGGCATGAGATGCTGGCAGTGGGACACTGGCAGTCCTGTTTGCTGGTAGAAATTAGAAAGGAACTGATAAGGAACATTACCATTTGCAGCATTGGAAAATGTTCCGAGTCCATGTTCACGAGGGAACGTGGAGAGAGTCTGGCTGAATCACACACGAATGTTATTCATTTTTAAAGATATAAGGGGAGGAAGGCAGGTCCCATGGGGGTGGTGGTCTCACGAGGGGCGGCAGTGGGTGGTCCAAGGCCTCAAGAGTCCCCCAGGCCTTGGTGAGTCCTCTGAGGTCTTGGTGGGTCACCTTGGTGGGGGGGAGACCACCGGGGGTGAGAGACAGACAGATACATCGTATAGTATGAGTATAAAATGTGTTCAGTGGGTTATGGAAAGGAAGGGGAATGAAAGGGGAGAGGAAGAGGGAGAAAGAGGGAAACAGAGGGAGAGAGAAAGAGAAGTTACCTCTTTGGGAGAGAAAAGGAAAGAGAGCACAGGCTGGAGGAGGCAGGATATCTGTCTCCCTCAGTGGAAGGGGGGTGGTTGGGAGAGGGCAGTGCTTGTCTCTTAAAGAAACAGGGTACCCAGGTGACAGACTAGGCCTGCAAATCATAATTAAATAATGATTTAGATAAAGCTGCATGGCAGTGGATCATGAGGGGCAGATGGGTCCCACCACCCAAGGCCTCTATAGGTTCCTGGTGGGTGGGAGGCAGCAGGTGAGAGACTCTGGTGGGTCTCAGGGCAGCCAGTCACATGAGGAGCCACAGTGGGTGAGACAGAGAGGAATAGGCACACATGCAGAGAGAGAGTTTGGGTATAGTTTATTCAGTCAAAGGGAAGGGGGAGAGAGGGAGAGAGAGAGGGGGGGAGAGAGGAAGAGAGAGAGAGAGAGAGAGAGCTCACACACTGGAAGAGAAGGAAGATGCACTTGCCTTGGCAGAAGGGAGGGAGTGGGCAGGGCTTGTCTCTTTAAGGGACAGGACAGACCATTACATTGTATACACATACACTTGTAACTATATTTTTTCTAATTAAATTTTCAATATTTATTACTTTCTCATTCTTTAAAGACATGGCCCAACTTAGAAACATCACTGGAATCACTCCAAAATTGTATTTAAATTGTGTCCTTTATTAGCCAGTAATTTTCAAAGTGTAGGGCAAAGATCTCTGGAATTCCTTTTCAAAGGGTCTGTGAGGTCAAAAAGCACTTGTTTTAAAATCATGCTTTTTCGATTTCTTTATATATTTTGGAGATCAGACCTTTGTCAGTTGCGGGGTTGGTGAAAATCTTCTCCCAGAAAGTGGGTTACCTTTTTGTCTTAGTGACAGTGTCCTTTGCTTTACAGAAGCTTCTCAGCCTCAGGAGGTCCCATTTATTCAATGATGCCCTTAGTGTCTGTGCTGCTGGGGTTATACGTAGGAAGTGGTCTCCTGTGCCCATGTGCTGTAGAGTACTTCCCACTTCCTCTTCTATCAGGTTCAGTGTGTTCGGACTGATATTGAGGTCTTTAATCCATTTGGACTTGAGTTTTGT